>NC_080428.1:34894207-35203493 GCF_029873635.1 Malania oleifera | reverse complement strand
GGAAAACTATATTTTAGAGAGAGAAGAAGAAAATTCCCAAGGTCCTGCGCTGAAAATGAAGAAAGAGCCGATTTATAGACATGGCTTCATCAACGAGACACGTCGATTTGTCGATGAGGCGCTGTAGAGACTTCGTCGATGAGAAGATACCTTCGTCGATGAAATTCAGAGTTACAAATATACTCTTTCGGGATTCCTTCGTCGACGAGAAACAGACTTCGTCAACTAGCTTAGAAGGACACTCGTCAATAAATACAGGACATTCGTCGACGAGGTCTGTCATTTCCTTAAAAATTATTCCTTTATCCCTTATTTTCCTCTAATCCACTTTATTCATTATATTTTTTAATTATTTAAATTCCTGAGTCATTATAGTGTCTTTACATAGAAGGAAGATACCATTTTTATATAATGTAACCTTTGTTAGACAAGTCAGAGGTAATGAAGTCAACTAACTGATAGAGTTCTACACCTTTTTTTTTTTATATGGTATTCACATAAACAGGGAGGACTAAGATAAGTATAAATAGAGCCTTTCAAATTCTAATATTTTCTCGGTTGTGACCCTTTACAATTACCTCTCCCAAGAGAACTCTCAGGCCAAGATTAATGTGCCTTTTAAAACATCTTGGAATCATTTTGTCCCATCAAAGATAAGTGTATATTTTTTGTTAGCGATCAATAACAAAATTCTAGCAGTTGATAATTTGCAAAGAAGAGGGTGGATGCAAAGATATTAGGAATGCAATATAGAAGAGGCTAAATCTTCATTGGTTCATTGCCAAAATAGTTGCCTTCATTATTTTGCATTATTCTAGGAAGAAAGGGCTTTTCAGAAGTCTCAAGTATGTAATCCTGACGATTATTTGTTGGGAAATATGGAAGGAAAAGAATGGAAGAATCTTTCAAAAAAAGTATTCCAACTCCACTTTAATTTCACACAAATGTTTGTCAAACTTGCATCTTTTGAGACTGATTTTTCCTTTTTTTTTGCTACCTTGTTTATCTAGAGTTCTAGTAGTTAGAATGTAGTTTGACTTAACTTTGAGCTTCTTTTTTTTTTTTTTGAAAATTAAACTTGACTGGGGATGGCCAGTAGCCCACCTCTACTGAATTTGGGTAGGAGTCGGCCACCAACCTTACCATCAAGGCCACCATTGTTGATTATACTGTTCTAGCAATTGCTATAAATAGATGTATGTGTGTGTGTGTGTGTGTGTGTGTGCAATGTAATGTGTGGTTTAGAGAGAGACATTTACCAATAAGAAGAGAGATTTGTGTATTTTGAATTCCTCTATAATTTTCTCATATTGAAATCAATTAAGTGTATTTGTATGCAATTCTCGCTGAGTTTCAATCACAACAAGTGAATGAGTGAGTCCCCTCCACCCATCAGTGGTATTTGAGTGCCCAGGTTCACTGAAATTTTCCAAACAGAGGCAAGTAGAGGGAAACTCGATTTTTTTTTTTAAGATTTTAAGTTGCTCAAAATCCAAAATTGAGCATACCATTGTGAAATTCGCGTCGAGACGATTCCAAATGTGAAAAACGTGCTTCAAATGGAGTCCGGGAGCCCTCACACGCCGACAGACGAAACAACGTCCTCCACACTCGCCACACACGTCGGTTAGGACATTGACCACCGACGTCATGCACTCCACACTCCCACATGCATCTTCCTTGCCCGGCTAATGAGATTTGACCAGGACCCCCAATCTACCACCCGACCCAGCAACCAACAACCCATAATTAGCCTCGTGAAGATGACCCAACCCGGCTCCAGACCCACGATTACAACCTGACCCGAATGGCTGATCCACGTCTAGTCGCTGATATGTAGTAGGCCCAAAAAACACCACATGGCTCTAATGGCGTTCATTGGCGCCGTCTTTTGGTCGTTAAGTCAAACCAGCTCAGAAATTTTCTCTTAGTCTGTTTAGTGTCATTTGGACCGGTTTTTTGTAACCTAAAACCGATTCCTAAGGTTTTTTGACCTTATGAACACATTGATGGCATCAAATTTGTTAAAATCAATCTCTATCACTCTGTTTTTTATATATTAAACCCGATGGCAAATGGTGCTAGCCAAGCGGCCATTACAAAGTTGACACGGGAAAATTATGACAACTAGTCTATTCAAATGAGAGCCCTTCTAGGTGCTCAGGATGTCATGGACATTGTTAAAGATGGGTATACAAAAAGCCCATCAAAAGAAGCCGAAGCAACTATGTCTGACGCTCAAAGAACGATTTTGCAAGTTGATTGAAAGAAGGATTGCAAGGCAAAGTCCATAATCTAACAAGGCCTTGATAAGGTGACGTTCAAAATCATCGCCTCCACCAAGACATCCAAAGAAGTTTGGGATTCTCTCCATTGAACACACAAAGGTGCAGACAAAGTGAAGATGATTCGTCTTCAAACATTGCAAGGTGATTTCGAATCCTTGAGAATGAAATCTATTGAATCTATTGGTTATTACTATACACGAGTTATGGTAGTATCAAATCAATTAAGAAGAAATGGAGAGACTCTCAACAACGAGAGAATTTGTGAACAAATTTTGTGATTTTTGGATCCAAAATTTAATTATATAGCTGTGACCATGGAAAAAACAAAAGATTTGGAAACCATGTCCGTAGAAGAACTTGTGGTCTCACTCTAAGCCTATGAGCAAAAATTCAATAGAAGGAGTGAAGATAAAGCACTTGAGCAAGCCCTCCAAACGAAGTTGTCCCTCACTACAGATAGATACGACAAAGGGAGGACGTCACAATGAGGAAGAGGATGAGGCTGAGGATCTCATGGAAGAAATTATAGAAATTTTGACTCCAGAGAAGGTAGCAAAGGCGGAAGAGGTCCCATTGGAGAAGGACACAATCAACAGAACTATGTCCCACAAGGTAGACGACGAGGAAGAAGAGGGGGATACAATAATCGCCCGAATGTAGACAAAAGAAACGTTCAGTGCTACAACTGTCACAAGTATAGACACTACAGTAATGAGTGAAGAGGTAATCCTCAAAATCATGAAGTGAATGAAAATGCTAACTTTATAGAAAAGGAGAAAGCCAAAGGAGAATCGTTGATGCTGATGGCACATAATTCAACCCACTAGGACCAAAATGTTTGGTACCTTGACTCTGGAGCCAGCAATCACATGACTGGTAGAAAGAACCTATTTAATGAACTTGATGAGAAAGTTCAAAGAGAGATATCATTTGGTGATCTCTCTAAAGTCCCAGTTCAAAGAAGGGGAAATGTCATAATCAAGAGGAAGGATGGAGACCATGCTTTTATCACCAATGTGTACTATGTGCCAGCCATGAAGACTAATATACTTAGTCCCGGACAACTTGTGGAGAAAGATTACCGAATAAGTCTTAGAGATAAGTAGATGGTGATAATAGATGCTTGAGGTAAGCTCATTACTCAAGTACAAATGACAAAGAATCGAATGTTTCCGCCCGCCATTCAACATGATACGCCAAGGTGTTTGAGCCCTATCATCAAATACAAAGATTGGATATGACATCTCAAGTACAAACATCTAAATTTTGAAAGTTTGAAACAATTGGAAACAAAAAGATGGTGAAAGGCTTACCCAACATCCATCACCCAAATATGATATGTGAAAGCTGTGTTCTGAGCAAGCAACACATAAATAGCTTTGGAAAGCAAGCCGGCTGGAGATCTACCATGCCGCTTCAGCTAGTACACACAAACGTGTGTGGTCCATTGAGGTCATTTTCAAATGGACAGAATCGATACTTCCTTACCTTTATTGACGATTACAGTAGGAAGACTTGGGTCTACTTCCTAAAAAGGAAGTTATAGGTGCTCGACAAGTTCAAAGAGTTCAAAGCTCTTGTAGAGAAACAGAGTGGCTATCACATCAAGACACTCCGATCAGACCAAGGAGGATAGTATAAGCTAGGAGAAAATTTTCTTGGAATTCTTTAAGCAACAAGATTCAAAAATAGTTCACACCAACCTACACTCCATAGTTGAATGGTGTAGCTGAGAGGAAGAATCGCACGATCCTTAAGATGGCCAGAAGCATGTTAAAGAAAAAGAATGTGCCCAAGAGTTTTTGGGCAGAAGCAGTATCATGTGCATTCTATCGGCTCAACCGGTGTCCTATGAAGAGTCTTTATACAAAGACACCACATGAATCCTAGAGTACTCACAAGCCCAGTTTGAGTCATCGTAGAGTGTTTGGCTCCATAGCCTACACCAAGATCCTAGAGGCAAAAAGGACAAAGTTGGACTATAAAGAAGAGAAATATATCCTTGTTGGATATGATGATAGCATCATGGGATATCGACTATATAATCCCATCAACAAGAAAGTTATTCACAGTAGGGATGTCATTTTTTAAGAAAATGAATCCTGGAAGTGGGACCAGACTGAATCTTCCAAAGATGCGAAATTGACGCTTGAAGAAGAAGAACCCACATAGACAAGAGAAGTGGCTATCAAGTCACAAGTTCCCGAGCTGCAGACACATCCACATGGTTCACCATAGAGGAATGAATCTCCATCACAAATTAACTGTGAAATCTTAGACATAAGGCCTAGAGGAGCTTATAATCTAGATGATTTGTATGAAACTACGAAACCTATAGAAGAGTATGTTACTCTATACTGTCTATTATTGACCAGTGACCCGATTAGATTTGAGGAAGCTAACGAAGAAGACAAATGGAGAAAAGCGATGGATGAAGAGATCCAATCCATCGAGAAGAATAAGACTTGGGAGTTAATGAATCTCCCAAAGGGTTGCAAAAATATTGGTGTGAAATGAATCTACAAGACCAAGAAGAACACTCAAGGAGAAGTTCAGAGATACAAAGCAAGACTTGTCGCCAAGGGCTACAAGTATAAAAAAGGGATTGATTATGGAGAAAAATTTTCCCCGGTTGACAGGCTTGAAACTATCAGATTACTAATTTCACTATCAGCACAAAATGGATGGAAGATTTATCAGTTTGACATGAAATTAGTATTTCTGAATAGTTTTCTGGAAGAAGAGATCTATATCGATCAACCACCTAGATATGTGAAGAAGGGAAAAGAAGATAGAGTGTACAAGCTGAAGAAAACACTCTATGGTTTGAAGCAAGCACCTCGTGCATGGAACATGAGGATTGCTGACTATTTCCAGAAGAATGGATTTGAGAAGTGTCCCTACGAACATGCGCTATACATGAAAATGGAGATAGATAGAAGTATGTTGATAGTCTGCCTATATGTTGATGATTTGATCTTCCCCGGCAACAATCCATAGATGTTTTCTGTTTTCAAGAGGAGCACGGTCAAAGAATTTGAAATGATGGATATTGGCCGGATGAGTCATTTTCTTGGCATAGAAGTTGTGCAAAGCGAGAAAGGAATCTTCATCTCCCAAGCCACTATGCAAAAGAAGCACTGAACAAGTTTGGGATGGACAAATGCAATCCTGTGATAACTCCAGTTGAAACGGGATTGAAGTTAAGAAATAATGAGCAAGGAGATGTTGACCCCACATACTTCAAGAGTCTAGTTGGAAGCTTGAGGCAGTATTTGACATGTACCAGACTAGACATACTCTATGGAGTTGGACTACTCAGCAGGTAGATGGAGACTTCTGACCAGTCCCACCTGAATGCATCGAAAAAGATACTCCGCTATGTCAAGGGTACCATCACTGATCGCATGTTTTATTCATCAAGAGGTGATTGCAAACTTATCGGCTATTCAGATAGCGATTGGGAAAGAGATCTTGATGAAAGAAAAAACACAACTAAATTCACATTCTTTATAGGAGATACAACGTCTACATGGTCATCGAAGAAGCAACCCATTGTAACGTTGTCATCATGTGAAACTGAGTATGTTGCTTCCATCTCAGCTGTTTGTCATGGTATATGGATCAGGAATGTACTGAAGTATCTGAGATATCTTCAAGATAACTTCACAAAAGTCTACATTGACAACCAATCAACGATTGCACTTGCGAAGAATCTAGTATTCCATGAAAAGAAGCAAACATATTAATACTCGGTATCATTTTATCAGGGAGCATGTCAAGTTTAAAGAAATGGAGTTGATATCTTGTAGAACGTATGATTATATTGCTGATATTTTCATGAAGCCACTCAGGCATGATATTTTTGCAAGATCGAAGACAATGATCGGAATAACAAAACTAGGAGAGTCAAGTTTAAGGGGGGATGCTGAAAATTAAACTTGACTGGGGATGGCCGACAGCTGACCTCTGTTGAATTTGGGTAGGAGTCGGCCCCCAACCACACCAACTTGCCAACCATTGTTGATTATATTGTTCTAATAATTGCAATAAATAGATGTGTGTGTGTGTAATGTAATGTGTTGTGTAGAGAGAGACATTAACCAGTGAGAAGAGAGATTTGTATATTTTGAATTCCTCTGTAATTTTCTCAGATTGAAATCAATTGAGTGTATTTGTATGCAATCCTCACAGAGTTTCAATCACAACCAGTGATTGAATGAGTTCCCTCCACCCATCCGTTTCTTTATGTTATACGTTATTGGAAGTACAAGCTACTTGATTGTTCTTCCCGTTTCTTTAATGTATAGTTTATTAAATTTTGGAGGGGGGGGGGGCAGGGAGGAAAGAGAACAAACGCGCACACACACATGTAGTCATATACATTGTTAAGCGAATAAAATGGAGGCTATAAAATTGATGCAACATATACCAGATAAGAACAATCTATGACAGAATTGAGCCATCTTTATCAATCTGTATAGTCTAAATTTATTGAGAAATTCAATAGGAAATCCACAAGCTTCTGCACAATTTCACACCCAAATTAAAAGCATGATAAAGATAAGGGAAAAGCAAAAATTCTGATTTTAAATTTCAATGCCAATTAAAACAAAAGTTAAAACAAAGCACACACGCATGAAGATTATTATTTTAGGGCACCCAAAACTATGTATAATAGTAATTGATTCACCATTGAACAGAGAACTGTTCAGTAAAGCCTACGCCCATAGCCATATGCGCCATGACGATGAGGAAAAGAGGAAGTACTAGTTTCCTGATTCACTCCATTGGCAGTGAAAGGGTAAGGTGCCTCCGGTGGCTTTTCCTCTGCATGGAATCTCGAGGTAGAAGATGATGTGCCCATTCTCACGTCCCTACGGCTCTCACTCTTATGGAGCTCCTCGATAGCCATATTTTGACGCTGGAGATCTCGCACCGAAAGCTCATCCACAGGTGCTTCCCACCAAGCCTGCTTTGCCATAGGTTTTGCCACTCGCTTCAGCATCTCCCCTCGCTTCTTCTCCACTTCCAGCTAGTTAACGAGCTCATTGTACTGCTGGTTCAGCTCGTGAATCCTCACTCATCGGTGTGCCTCAACCAGATGAATTGTGCTGTCAGTTGGGGGTGGGTTTTGGTTCAGATATCGGTTTGCGACCGACTCGAGACATGGGTTTCCATAAGTGAAGGGCTTCTTTGATGGAGAGTATACAATGATTCCAATTTATGTTCCACATAGAGTGCCAAGTTCACTTGCCTTCTTGTAGATACCGGATGGACGTTTCGAGAAGGAAATCAGTTAGTCGTCTTCGTCTTCGATCTTCTTCATTTCAATCTTTTGGCGGCCCTTGGTTTGCTTGCTCTCCATAATTGCTAAAATCTTCTGATTATAAAAGTGAACTTTGTGTAGTTAATTGGCTTACTGTAAATAATGCAAAGTGGTTGCATGCGTATGTACTACAGTGGAGAAGCGCTATATAAGCCATATATCATTCTCTCTCTTTGTTAAAGTTCATCATTTTCTTTTGCTAATTTATTTCCTAGGTAGGAAAGAAGGGGAGGGGGGAGGGGAAGTTTGAACATCTACCACATATTGAGATGTTGAAAGCTTCTTTGTGTTTTGTGCTTTTCATTCTGCATTTCTTTAGTTTTGATTAGGGCGTTATGGTTATCTTTAATTCATCTCCCTTTGTTGTTTTCAATTTCTTCTTCTTAATCTTTGCTTTCATGTTTTCATTGTACATTTCTTTATTTTGTACATTACTGTAAGGGTTGTGGAAACTTATAATCCAAAAGTATAAAATTCACCAGCAAAAAATAAAGATTAGATAACTTTCAAATAAATAAATAAATAAAGATTAAATAAAGTATAAGTTAATTAAGCAATTAATTATAAATATTTATTAACTTTAGGTAATTTTTGGCTCTATGTGTGTGTATGTATAATTTGTCATATCTAAAGTAATAAGAGGATAAAAGAACCTATTGAGACATAGAAATTTATAAAAACAGAGAAATTGAAAATTTAGCTAGTTCATAATTTAAATTTTTAGATGCACTCAAATTAGGGATTATATGATACATATCGTATATAATATGAGTTTCAGATGGATAGGTGGGGTCTCATTTCCGTTCGTCGTTAGTTCAACTCTAGAGTTTCGTTTGGTGTATTTTGTTTTGATTTTGGTTGTATTTATGTTTTCATCTTTTTTGTTAGTTATGTTTAGTTTTGTTGTCCTAATTTGGTTGGTTGCTGGTGTTGGTTTTTTTGGGAGGGTTTTTTTGTACTATCCCTTTTGTTTTATCTTGTAACCACGGTATTCCTCCGCCAAAAATAAGGGTATATTAATAAATAAATGGAGGTGCCGCCCTATTTTAGTAAAAAATAAAAAAAAAGAGTTAAAAGGCTAGTCTTGCACACTAAATATATATATATATATTAAAGTTTTAATACTATAATGTTGCATTTAGGAGCATGAAATTCAGACCTTAGAACACTTTGGATCTATGTGGATTTGGGAAAATTTCGATACAATTTTATATTACTTCTTATCAAAATCTAATACAACCCCAAACCCAAACGCGCGCACACACATGTAGTCATATACATTGTTAAGCAAATAAAATGGAGGCTATAAAATTGATGCAGCATATAACAGATAAGAACAATCTATGGCAGAATTGAGCCATCATTATCAATCTGTATAGTCTAAATTTATTGAGAAATTCAATATGAAATCCACAGGCTTCTGCACAATTTCACACCCAAATTAAAAGCATGATAAAGATAAGGGAAAAGCAAAAATTCTGATTTTAAATTTCAATGCCAATTAAAACCAAAGCTAAAACAAAGCACACACGCATGAAGATTATTATTTTAGGGCACCCAAAACTATGTATCATAGTAATTGATTCACCATTGAACAGAGAACTGTTTAGTAAAGCCCGTGCCCATAGCCATATGCGCCATGACCATGAGGAAAAGAGGAAGTACTAGTTTCCTGATTCACTCCATTGGCAGTGAAAGGGTAAGGTGCCTGTGGTGGCTTTTCCTCTGCATGGAATCCCGAGGTAGAAGATGATGTGCCCATTCTCACGTCCCTACGACTCACACTCTTATGGAGCTCCTCGACAGCCATATTTAGGCGCTCGAGATTTGGCACTGAAAGCTCATCCACAGGTGCTTCCCACCAAGCCTGCTTTGCCATAGGTTTTGCCACTCGCTTCAGCATCTCCCCTCGCTTCTTCTCCACTTCCAGCTGGTTGACGAGCTCATTGTACTGCTGGTTCAGCTCGTGAATCCTCACTCGTCGGTGTGCCTCAACCAGATGAATTGTGCTGTCAGCTGGGGGTGGGTTTTGGTTCAGATATCGGTTTGCGACCGACTCGAGACATGGGTTTCCATAAGTGAAGGGCTTCTCTGATGGAGAGTATACAATGATTCCAATTTCTGTTCCACATAGAGTGCTAAGTTCACTTGCCTTCTTGTAGATACCGGATCGACGTTTCGAGAAGGAAATCAGTCGGTCCTCTTCGTCTTCGATCTTCTTCATTTCAATCTTTTGGCGGCCCTTGGTTTGCTTGCTCTCCATAATTGCTAAAATCTTCTGATTATAAAAGTGAACTTTGTGTAGTTAATTGCCTTATTGTAAACAATGCAAAGTGGTTGCATGCATATGTACTACAGTGCAGAAGCGCTATATAAGCCATATATCATTCTCTCTCTTTGTTAAAGTTCTTCATTTTCTTTTGCTAATTTGTTTCCTAGGTAGGAAAGAAGGGGAGGGGGGAGGGGAAATTTGAACATCTACCACATATTGAGATGTTGAAAACTTCTTTGTGTTTTGTGCTTTTCATTCTGCATTTCTTTAGTTTTGATTAGGGCATTATGGTTATCTTTAATTCATCTCCCTTTGTTGTTTTCAATTTCTTCTTCTTAATCTTTGCCTTCATGTTTTCATTGTACATTTCTTTATTTTGTACATTACTGTAAGGGTTGTGGAAACTTGTAATCCAAAAGTATAAAATTCACCAGCAAAAAATAAAGATTAGATAACTTTCAAATAAATAAATAAATAAAGATTAAATAAAGTATAAGTTAATTAAGCAATTAATTGTAAATATTTATTAACTTTAGGTAGTTTTTGGCTCTATGTGTGGGTATGTATAATTTGTCATATCTAAAGTAATAAGTGGATAAAAGAACCTATTGAGACATAGAAATTTATAAAAACAGAGAAATTGAAAATTTAGCTAGTTCATAATTTAAATTTTTAGATGCACTCAAATTAGGGATTATATGATACATATCGTATATAATATGAGTTTTGGATGGATAGGTGGGGTCTCGTTTCCATTCGTCGTTAGTTCAACTCTAGAGTTTCATTTGGTGTATTTTGTTTTGATTTTGGTTGAATTTATATTTTCATCTTTTTTGTTAGTTATGTTTAGTTTTGTTGTCCTAATTTGGTTGGTTGCTAGTGTTGATTTTTTTGGAAGTGTTTTCTATACTATCTTTTTTGTTTTATCTTGTAACCACGGTATTCCTCTGCCAAAAATAAAGGTATATTAATAAATAAATGAAGGTGCCGCCCTATTTTAGTAAAAAATAAAAATATAAATAAAAATAAAAAAAATAAAAAAAAGAGTTAAAAGGCTAGTCTTGCACACTAAATATATATATATATATATATATATATATTAAAGTTTTAATACTATAATGTTGCATTTAGGAGCATGAAATTCAGACCTTAGATCACTTTGGATCTATGTGGATTTGGGAAATTTTCAATACAATTTTATATTACTTCTTATCAAAATCTAATACAACTCCAAACCCAAAACCTCTCAATAGGACAATGCTGCTCTTTAAGCGTGAATTTTAGACCTTAAATTTTGATTTGGATGAATTTGGAAAAGTTTCAATATAATTGTATATTACATCTTTTCCAAATCTAGTAGAAATAAAAATCCAAAACCTCTCCAAGCATAGGGTAAGTATATTTGAAATATTTTGTAATAGTTTAATGTTTAAAGTCCAAGGATTTAGTATAACCAAGAGATGATGCTTATCCTTTAATTTCCATTTAAGCAATTTTCAAACCTCACCCTCCCTAGCCTATCCAATAAAATGTTGAGACTAAAGTTTGATATTGTAAATAGAATCAGGTAAATAAAAAATTTTAATACATAAAAAAAATCCTTATCCCTCTCGTTTGAACAAATATATTAAATACTCTAACTCTATGTCTAGACGAGGGCTAAGATTTGGATTTGTATGTGTTTGGATAAAATGTAATTTAAAATTGGATTGAATTTTACCCAAATCTATTCAAATCCAAATCCAAAACTCAAAATCCATACTCCCAAATGCAACTTAAAATATTGTATTAATCAATTTACAAAAGAGTTAATGATAAAATTTCTATGTATAATTTTAATTTGTTAATCATGTTACATATGATATTTAAAAGTAAAGAGTAGACTTTTTAATATTATAGCAATAAAACATATATGTATGTGTGTGTATATATATATATATATATATATATATATATATATATACTTGTCACATGATTGCAAAATTTACACACAAATTATAATAATTTCATTTATGGAATTCTCTATATGCACACAAATGAACAATTAAGCAGATGACAATTCTCAAACAATTTTGAAATAGCTATCACATTAACTAAAGAGCCCATAACTTTCTTTTTACCTAATTTAGTTGATTCTTTGGTGTACTCTTTAATCCAAGCAATAAATTGAGGTAATAATCAAATTTTTAAATCAAAATTAAAATAATAGACTATATATTTACTAAATTTTAGATAAAATTTTTTTAAAAAAAAAACAAGGTCACTTTGGTGGAAAGAAGGGCAAAGAGAGACAATTTTTATTTTATCATAGCGCAAGTATACATGAAATTTCAAGATTTATGAAGTTTAACTCCATTTTCCACATTTTATGAAATGGGTTGCCTAAGAAAACAAACTTCCTTTTGCTAATCTTAAAATAAATGCATCAAACTCAAATGCTGGCAAGGCAAATGAAGCTCATATAATCAACAAACGTTATCAACAAAAGCAAGTTGAGGCAAGGTAAGACACGATTGTAGGGAAAAGGAAATACAAGTTAACAGATATATATATATATATATATATATATATATATATATATATATATATACCCTTTTACCTGGTTGGTGTTGTTGATTACTGCACTGGTAGAAGAAAAATTGAAGTCTAAACCTAGATTCAAAAATTGCTAGATTAATTAGGTCTTCAATAAAATAGAGTTATAGAATTAAAATTTGGCAGTATAATGAATGAGAGAGAGAGAGAGAGAGAGAGAGAGAGAGAGAGAGAGAGAGAGAGAGAGAGAGAGTGTGTGAGACAAATGGATAAGAGAGGAATTCAACTTACTTCTTGGTAGTGTCTGCAAATTGACAAGGAATGCAATGGGTACTTGTAGATCGGTCAAGAGATAGGGTGTGTTTGGTTGATTTAGGAAGAAAAGCTAATTTTTTCTTAAGTTGTCTCCATTGAAATATAGCTTGAAAGACAAAGGTGCAGGAGTGCTACAACTGCATATTTGGAGAAAAAAGAGTTATATGTAAATAGCTAGCTAGCTAGAAGGGGGATGTTTGGTACTATAGAATGTATGTGTGTGTGTGTGTGAGAGAGAGAGAGAGAGAGAGAGAGAGAGAGAGAAGGGTATTATAGGTTAGGTTTTGGGAGAGAATGGGGATGGATACATTGGTTAGTTTTGAATTTTGATTGGTGAAGGTGTTGATGTCAGAAACGTGGGCTTCCAATCCCATGGATGCAAAATGTTATTTTATACCATGAGACATACGTAATTAAAAAATTACCAAGCCCATTAATTGCCCCTTTAGGATCTATCATTCTGGCCCTTAAAAAATAAAGATAAAGCCAAAAAAAAAAATCATTTTGGCACTAAAATCTTACCATATAAGGATTTATTCTTCACACATAAAGAATCATAAATACGTACAACGCACTTTTGATACATTACCAGCGAACACTGCAAAAGTTTGACTCTTGCTACTGTTAAATGCAGCTTATTTAAACACCTTAACATTTTAAAATATTGGTTGGTTTAAATAGTTAATTTGTAATACATATTTAGTGAATTTTTAATTGTTCTTCTTATCATATTTACGACTAAGTCATAATTAGACTTCCCTCAAAGGTAATTCCTGCATATAATGTAAATTTAAGACACTTTTAAGTTTGGCTAATCCTAAATATTACTAATATACTCAACACTCTTAGATTGGTTGATTTTAAATTTCACATAAATAGAAAACCGTTGTTCCTAAGCCTTTCTCTTTTATTTACTTCCCTTATAAATAGTGTTATGGTTAATGCATGACATTGATGTAAGAAAACTTAGGACATCCTTGAGGGTTCTTTCATGTTCCATTACATCTCTTAAATTTTTTCATTGCTTAATTATTCATCTCCCCAATTATTTTAATTTTTTTAATGTTCCTACACTGTCAAACTTCATCAAATGAAATCTAAGTGATAATTTTTCATTACAATTTCCTAGATACATTGATTCTTTTATGTTGCATATATGTATGGAAGTGTAATTATGAAAAGTTACAACACAATTTCAATATAGTTTCCTTAACAGCGAGACTTATCATCGCACCAAATAATTTAATTTGAGATTTGCTGTATTTTCCTTGTAAAGTCACGGGAGAAAATACAACAACAATTATAAAAGTTTCAAAGTAGAAATGAAAATCAATAAGTTTGGCAGAAGAAAAAATTGTGGTCATATGGGAGCAAATTAACATACGTAAAACTGTTGGTATATAGATTGCTGCATGGAAAAGAAATTCAATAAGGTGACATATGACAATGTTCTCAAGTGAGTTTATCTCCACATTTATGTGCTAGTCGTATCAGAAGTGAAACAGATAACTAGAGAGACGCTAATATATAGTTGGAAGACTAGGGTCGTGAAAAATGGTCAGGAAGTGCTAGAGAATTAGATCCCGAGAGCTATGGTTGAAGGTTGGAGACAAGTTACTTTTCATACAGTGGCATCCATGCATAGGAAAAATTATTTTATTACAAGGTTGGCAATATCAAGGGAAAGGTATGTACGGAGATAGAGTTATAAAATCTGAAACCTCAAAATTCTTTCACGGCTTGCTTCGAGAGTGTCGCGACGTCCCGGAATCGTAGCGGCTGTTGCCTCGGGGAGACAATGGAATAAAATATGTGATTTTGAAAAATTTTAGATTTGGAGCCGCCGGTAACCTATTTTTTTTTTGTGTGGTTAGAATACCTAATTACTACTCATTTGCTTGGTCACTAGATTAAACCAAGGCAAAGGAACCAGTAGTCTCAGTTTGCGTATACCAGGATTGGGATCAAGAGTTTGGTTATGCGAGGAAAAGGTATTCGCACCCCCTACGTACTCGTTCTATGAACGTTACCCAATTAATTAAGATTTATTCCCAAATTTAATTTTAATAATATTTTAATTAACTCCTTTTAAAATAAACAAACAAATAAATGAATAAATGTACACAATTAATAGGAGAGCAAAAAAAAAAAAAATGGCCGTGAATTAGGAATGTCTAATAATACCTCTAAAAGAGGGGATCTTGTTTAGAAAAACCACCCTTAGATCCGATACAAGTGAGGTTTAAAAATAACACATTGACATTTTTAAAATCATAGGGACAAACCCACACAAAAATCAAGAAACTCATTTAAAATATCTTTTAAAAATATTCCTAGATTTTCAAAATTTTGTAGAATTTTTTTTTAGCACTTTTGACATTTTTCCAAAATTTATAGGATTTTTAAAGATTTTTTTCTCATGTATTAGTATTTTATTTTCCTTTTTTTTTTTTTTACTTTCAAGAAAAAATTTTGTAAAATTTTTTTTTTTACCTTCTGGTGGTCTGGTATGAAGAGGCAAATTGCTCAATTTGTGGAGCAGTGTCTAACATGTCAGTAGGTGAAAGTCAAACATCAGAGGCCAGCAGGGCCGTTGCAGCCTTTGCCTATTTCGGTGTGGAAATGGGAGCATATTTCCATGGATTTTGTGACCGGATTGCTACCAGCACTTCACGGGTAGAATGTTATTTGGGTGATTGTGGATAGATTGACAAAATCTGCTCATTTCATACCGATGAGAGTTGGCTATCCTTTGAGTAGGTTAGCAGATTTTTATGTACATAAGATTGTGAGAATGCACGAGTTACTGGTGTCCATTGTGTCAGATCGAGATATGAGGTTTACTTCTCGATTCTGGATGAGCTTGCATGAGGCATTGGGGATGAAACTTACTTTCAATACAGCGTTCCACCCCCAGACTGATGGACATTCGGAGAGGACGATACAGATATTGGAAGATATGTTGCGAGCGTGTGTATTAGACTTTGATGGTAGCTGGATACAGTTTATGCCACTTGTAGAGTTCACTTATAATAACAGCTTCCAGTCTAGTATCAAGATGGCACCGTTCGAGGCTTTGTATGGTCGGAGGTGTCGATCTCCTTTGTGTTGGGATGAGGTTGGTGAACGTCAGGTGTTAGGACCTGAACTTGTGCAGTAGGCATCTGAGAAGGTGGGCTTGATCCGAGAGAGGATTAGATCAGTTCAGAGTCGACAGAAGAGTTACACAGATGTTCGCCGCCATGAGTTACAATTTGAAGTGGAAGGTAAGGTATTTCTGCGTATTGCTCCAATGAAAGGGGTGATGAGATTTAGGAGGAAGGGCAAGCTGAGCCCGAGGTTTATCGGACCATTTGAGGTACTTAAGCGAGTGGGTACGGTAGCCTATAGAGTTGCATTATCTCTAGCTCTTTTGAGGGTCCATGATGTGTCTCGCGTATCTATGTTGAGGAGGTACTTGTTGGATCCTTCACATGTTATTAGTTACGATGAGTTGGAAATTGGGGATACGTTAGCGTATGAGGAGATACCTGTTCAGGTTCTGGACCGTAAAGTTCAGAAGCTTCATACCAAAGAGATACCGTTAGTGAAGGTATTGTGGCAAAACCATGAGGTTGAGGAAGCTTCTTGGGAACCGAAAACGAAAATACGCCCGAAGTATCCACAGTTGTTTTGAGCACTTATACATGATCCTACTGTGGGTGGGGATAGGTGGTTAGTCGTTGGGAGTGTGTGTGTATTGTGAACTCCTGAGACCGTTGTATATGTAACCATGATATTCCTCCACCATAAGTGAGGGTATGTATGTGTATTTGTATGAAGGGACTGCGCTGTAGTAGCCGCCAGTTTCTGGTTGGTAGTTCGTCTGTATGTATTCCGGGTATGACTTTGTGAATGAGAGATGGCAAATTTCAGGGACAAAATTTTTGTAAGGAGGGGAGACAGTAAGAACCCAAACTGTGATAAATGGGTTTAAATAAATAAGAGAGGGGCAAATTGGGAATTTGGCATATTTCGTCAACGAAGCCAAATTTCTTCGACAAAGCCTTTGTTCTTCTCATCGACGAAATTTAGAGACTCGTCGACGAGGAGAAGCCGTGGAGCCTCAGAAAAACCGGTGATCTTAGATTCATCGACGAGGCCACCGATTCTTCAATGAAGGTAGTGGAAGATTTGTTGATGAAGGCACCATTTCGTCGATGAGTTGGGCCGGGTCAAAGGGCTATAAATAAGAAATTTCATTACTTCTTCATTGAAAAACTCAATCTTATCTCTCTCTCTCTCTCTAGAACTCTCTCTACACTCATTCTCTTTAGATTTCTTTGCCAATCGTTGATGAAATTGGAAATTTGAAGGTACCACGAGGATTGTGGAAGGACTCTCTACACTTTCTACAGATCGGAATCTCGTTTCAGAGATTTTCGGGTTTTGGCAAAAAATCGAGGTAAGGCTCGGTTTTCAATTCTGATATGGTAGTTTTGTAGGTAAGTATCTAGTAAGCATGTTCTGTACTATGATTTGTAGGTTTTTAAACTCGGTTCGCTGTTTAGGGGCCTTGGAGTTCGGGATTTTCTTTTCGGGGAAAAGGTAAGGAGAACTATGTTTATATTGGTTATTTTTGAAATCGGACTCGGTGGAACTGTGGTCCATGGTCCTGTGTGTGTTTTGACTACTCATTTGGGAGAATCTAATGGGGAAAACTATGAGTTTTTCATTATTACAGTTTTGGGAAAAAAGGGGCGACGGGCTACATCTCGGGTTTTGTTGAAAACTGATGATATATGTTGATTTATACTGTGATATTGGGATGGTCGTGCCTTGACTTGTTTAAACTATATTTGTTTGAAAAACCATGATTTAGATTACCAAATGGGTGTGATTTGTTTGGTTATATGAGCATACATGTGTGTGTGATATGTTGAAAAGCGGTTCCAAAATTGTTCCAGGTATTGAGAGTGTTCGGCTCTATATTCGAGGGCATGTATTTTACTGCTTGCCATGTGGCCAAGAGTGTCCGACTCTATATCTAAGGGCGTGGGCGTGAGCCTATTCCTGCAGATCAGGCCGAAGGGTGTGGATCCACTAGTTATGCATCGGTACAATGCCATAGGAGTCGAGGGCTAGCCATGTGCCGGTGGCACCATGTTCGTGGTTTGGCTACGACCCAATGCCGTATGTCATGGGTCGGCTTCGGGCTAAAAGGTCTGACGACACCGAGGATTACTGGTCATGTGTATGTGTATGTGTATGGGTGCGTGTATGCACTGTGGAAAATTAGTACTGGAATGCATTTAACTGCATGTATGTTGTATCATGATAACACTCAAATGTCACACACCAATATAACCTGTGTTCTTCCTTACTGAGAGGTGTCTCACCCCTACTGTACATACATTTTTACAAGTCCTTTGAGTAACTGGAACTATTGTCTTGGTGTAGAGAGCGTAGTGGCCGGTGTATTGCGTTTAGCACTTGGGTAAGTGCTAGGACTGTATTTTTGGTGGGTTGCCATTTGAGATGTATTTGGGCACCCGTTTGTACGTTTTGATAGAGCCATGTTCTGCTTTTGTATAGACTTTGGTATGGTACTGTATATGTTGTTATAGAATGACCTTTTTCCGCTGCGTATATGATTGTGATTGGATGTGTTTAGGGTGCCTAAGAACCCCACGGGGTCGGATCCTCATCCATTGTACTGTATCTTTGGATGTTTTATCAGATACAGGGACAGGTTAAGTTACATTCTCACACCCGGGTCCCATTTTTGGGTTCGAGGTGTGACAGGTCAAACTTTTGACTTCTAGGCAAGTAGTGGTTCAGTCGACCAAGCTAGTCATTACTAGTTTGGTTTGGTCGACCGAGGACATTAATAATGAATATTTTGCCCAAAAAATCTGGCGTCATTCGACCTTTGTTTTTGCCCTGATTTTGACCCTAAAGCTATTCCAAAAACTTTGTATGATTTTAGTCTTTTTATAAAATGGTTTTTTTTGAATGTGCTGGTCCCTAGGGCCTATCTACGGTCGAACTGAGCATTCATCCATATCATGCAAATGCATGCATTATTACAAACCAAAGATAAAAAATTAAATGCAATACAATCACAAAACAAAGGTCTTCTTCTTTGCTCTTTTAACTTTTCATGGAAAACACCAATTGATGTGAGCTTTCTGGCTTCCATCTTCCTCTTTTGTGTGTGCATTCTGAATTGTAAACCTATTCAAAACACTATGCACACACATAAGATACATGTGCTTTGTTAGCATCAAAACAAGGGTCGGACTCAAATCAACAGAAAAATGTTATGATAAATAAAAAAGGTTATCAAAGGGACACAATTTGGATGACCTAATAAGGCTATTACAAAGGACCTACAATATTACCAATATTTTCCCAAGAAGAGGAATAAAATATGAGAGACCCTATTAAGAAGGAGCCAGATTAAAATTGGGTGTCTAGAGTTGCCCCTCTTTATAGGTTGGTTGTTTTAAGGTATAGTTAATTATCCTATGTTTCCTTTTAGCAACAAGCCTATAAAGATAAAAGACACATATTTTATGTTGGGCCACAAAAAAGAAAGATGTATATGATTCCAAATTGACTTGTTGAAACTAGCTCATGCTACATTCAATTAAAACTGGGATGATTATAGAAATTTTGAATGGTACTACTTGGATTTGGAACTCTCAACATCATAGGCATTTAAGGTAGTCAAGATAATTTGAAAGAGGACTATTCAAATTTGGGAACTTTCAATGCCATATGCCCCCAAAATATTCAAGATAACTGGAAAAGGAACCACTTAAATTTAGGGAACCCACAATGCCACACAACTTTTTTAGGTGGCCAGAATAAATACTCGACTGAGAGAGATAATCTGAATAACATGGGTGATAGTTCTCAAATTAATGAGACAACCCAGACAAGACTACTTGACTTAACGAGATAGTTGGAATAGCTTGGGTGATAATTTTCGAATGGATGAGACTACCCAGAAAAAAACTACTCAAATTAATGAGATAGTCCAGACAACTTGGAGACAAATTGGATGAATGGTAATCTAGTCAATTTGGATAAATGGTAATCAAGACAATTTGGATGTGACAACTTGAGGGTGGTCATGACAATTTGGATGTGACCATGAGATGGTTAGGATAGTTTGGATGTGACCACTCAAGTGAATGAGATGGTCAAGACAATTAGGATGTGACCACTAAAATGAATGACATGGTTAGGACAATTTGGATGTGACCACTCGAATGAGTGAGATGGTTAGGACAATTTGGATGTGACCATTAAAATGAGTGATATGGTCAAGACAATTTGGATGTGACCACTCGAATGAATTAGATGGTCAGGACACTTTTGAAAGTGATTATTTAAAATTTGGGGGCATGATACCCTAGTAAAATTTGGGGGCATTATTTACAGAAATTGCTTAGATCTGAGGGCCAGTGCCCAGCTTGCAAAACATATCTTCAAAAGAATTACTTAGATCTTAAGGACTGATATCTGTTTTTTCCTAAGTAGAACTTTCAATCATAAGGACCTGGATGAATCAAAACAATACTTATCCAGTAAAGTATGAGCGAGTGAGTGCTTGACATGTTGTTATGTATGCATGTTGTTTCAAGTTATTTTTGATGCTATGCATGAAGATGCACGAATTTCCTTCTTCATATGGACCAACGCTCTACTCCTCCTACTACTCACATTCTAGAGCCCAACTACTAATTCTTACTTTAAAGGGGATTTAATGAAATGTCAACCATGCTTTCTAGTGTGAATGTTCCCGAGTTTTGCCCTTGAGCGATAATCCTCCCTGCTCATGACCTCCATTATGAGTTTTCCTTGAATTTCATGATCCTAGTGGGACCGTGTTTTTATTGAACAAAAATTATTTTGAATAAAAAATGAAAAATAATCACGCATTCACATGACACCTCCTCATTTAAGCATGGGACTAGTTATTTTACCAGGTTTCAATGTTGTTTTAATGGGAAATAACTTTACCAGTACTCTGATGCTGCATAACTTCAATGTCAGCTTAGTAAACCAATCAATAGGCATCCACCTCCAAATATTTTTTTTTTTTTCCTGTGATGACCCGAGCTTGCAAAAAGTGCCCATTTTTTATATTATGCTGCTATAAATCAGGTGCCCTCGTTAAATGATGTCCTTGTTAATATAGGTATTCCATTTCATCCTTTTACTCCTAAAGTGTGATAAGTGTCTTACTTATATTCTGATATCAAGGTGGTATTTTAGACACATGACGAAATGTAGGCTAGGGATACAAGTTGCTAGAAGAATAGGGAAAATAAGGCTAAAAAATCCCATAATAACATTTTCTGGCCCTATTAATGCAAAGTATTGATTAAACTTGTTATTTGAATAAGCTACCTGCATACCTTACTAGGGTCATGTTATAACACATTCAGAGCTAACAATGAGTTTGACAACTCATTTGAGACAACAATATGTACCAATCCAGTCAGGACCTTCATTTAGACCATAATGTAGGCTAGTGGTGTAGGTTTAAAGAAGAAAAGGATTTAATAAGGCCCAAAATCATCAAGTTTGTCAAAGGTAATATTTGACCTAGGATCATCTATAAAACATGCCTTTTGTTCTTTTCCTTTTTCTTTTGTGCTTCCCTCTTTTCACTACATCTTATGCTTTTCTTACGAGGTGGGTCTAATTTATTCATCTTTTTCTTGATTTCCTCAGGTTTTTCATGCAAATCTTTCTATCATTGCCTCAATATGGGGGATGATCCTTGGATGGTGTTTTGAAGAAAAAGAAAATTTTCAAGCTAAAAAAGGGTTATCAAGGGATTCCTTCTTTGATTCTCTTTGTGGGTAGCAGGAAAATAGCCTACTATCCTATTGGCAAACAATTATTGCCTCAAATAAGTTATCAAATATTAAAGGACCCACACCCTAATTAATACTTTTGGGAAAACAAACTTTAAGAAATAGGTGGTTTAAATTTAGGCCCAAATAGTTTAACAAGTCGTAACTCATTATTGGGTTCTTTTTGGGTACATTAGTTGGCCAAAGAATGGTCACCCATCATTTGATTAGAATATGAGTGTAAGACAGTAACCATGATTTGAGAGTAAAAATTATGAAAATTTCATTAAATTGATCGAGAAATACATTATTTTTAGGCAAAATACTTTTTTACAGCATTAGAATTGATAGGGTGTAGAAGATCTTTTCCATCCATATCGGCTAATAACAATGCTCCTCAAAAAGCCTTCTTTACAATGTAGGGTACTTCATAATTTGGAGTCCATTTACTTCGGGGATCATTGTGAATCGATAGTATCTTTTCCATAACCAATTCTCTCTCTTGGAACCGGCAAGGGCGCACTTTCTTGTTAAAAGCCTTCATCATTCTTCTTTGAGAAAGCTGTCCGTGAACTAGTGCAGTCATCCTTTTCTCTTCAATAAAATTCAACTGGTCATACCTTGCTTTTATCCATTTAGCTTCGGTTAATTCTACCTTATTCAAGACTTGTAAGGATGGGATCTCGATATTAATTGGGATGACTGCCTCTATACCATAGAACAACGAGTAATGGGTAGCTCTCGCAGAAGTACAAATGGTGGTCCAGTAGGCTAACAAAGCGAAAGGCAATTTCTCATGCCAGTCTCTGTAGGTCACTATCATCTTTTCTAGAATTTTTTTTATATTCTTGTTAGCTACTTCGACAACTCAATTCATTCGTGGTTGGTAAGGTGCCGAGTTGTGATGCCTGATTTTAAATTGAGTGCATGACTTTTTCATCACTTCGTTGTTCAAATTCTTGGCATTGTCTACTATTATTCTTTCTAGAATCCTATACCTGCAAATTATTTCCTTTCAAATGAAATGACATATCACATTTTGAGTGATACATGAATAGGAAGCTGCTTCTACCCACTTGGTAAAGCAATCAATGGCCAAAAAAATGAACCGGTGTCCATTTCTTGCTTTCACGATTATTGACCCAATCACATCCATGCCCCAAGCTGAAAAAGGCCAAGGTGTGGATAATACATGGAGTTTCAAAGGTGGAGCTTGTATACGATTTCTATAAATTTGGAATTTATGGCATTTCCTTGCATAGTTTATGCAATCTTTTTCCACAGTCATCTAGTAACATCAGCACGAGAATTTTTTTAGCCAATGAATGACCACCAGAGTGTGTACCATAAACCCCTTCATGGACCTCCTACATAACTTGTTGCACCTCCTATGACTCCACGCACTGTAGAAGTGTCATGTCGTGGTTCCTTTTATAAAGTACTTCTCCATAAAAAAGAATCCCATGGCTAACCTTCGGATGGTCCTTCGGTCATTATCGGAGGTTCCAACAGGATATTCCTATTTTTGGATTTATTTCTTTATGTCATAGAACCATGACTTCCCATTAACTTCTTCTGTTACTACACAATATGTCAGCTCTTTCTGTATCCTTATCTGAATGGGTTCGATTTTTGCCCCTAGTTCTACCTTGAACAACTCCGCAAGTGTTGCCAAGGCGTCAGGGATCAATTTTTTTTCTCGGGGCCAATGAAAAAACTTGATATTGACAAATTCTTCTACCATCTCTCAAATATATTGCTAGTAAGGGACTAATTTGGCATCTCGGATTTCTTATTCACCTATTAATTGATTTATTACTAGAGTGGAATCTACCTTAATGGTTAACTCCTTAATTCCTCTATAAAAAGCGGCTTGCAGACCTAACACGCATGCCCTGTATTCTACAACATTGTTGGTGCAAGGGAATGCAAGCTTGGCTTTAACGGGAAAATACCTATCCCTTGGTGAGCCCCTATTCCATGTCCCCACACATTGGATGCTCCATCAAACAACATTACCCACATTGCTCGGCTTTCTTCCACTTTGCTTACCAAATCAATGTCTTTGTCAAGAAAATCAAACTCCATGGGGTTGGTAATCATCAATGGTCGTATCTGCCAAGTATTCATCTACTGTGCTTCCTTTAATGGCCTTACTGGTTACATAGGCGATGTCATATTCTGTTAACAACATTTGCCATTTGGCCACCCTATCAGTCACTGCTGGTTTTTCGAAAACATATTTGATTAGATCCATCTTGGAAATAAACCAGGTGGTATAATCAGAGTGTATTGCCTTGGTTTGTCGACTGCCCAAACCAAAACACAATAGGTTTTTTTCAATTCTGAGTATTTGAAATCATATTTTGTGAATTTCTTGCCCAGATAGTAAATAGCCCGCTCTTTTCTTCCCATATCATCATGTTGTCCCAATACACATCCCATTGAATTTTCTAAAATTGCTAAGTATAGGAAGAGTGGCTTTCTAGGTACCGAGGGAACTAGTACTGGGGGATTTAAAAGATATTCTTTTATATTTTCAAAGGCATTTTGACATTCCTCGTTCCATTTCTCTGGATTATTTTGCCGTAGCAATTTGAATATGGGTTCACCTGTGATGGTCAATTGAGAAATGAAACGAGCAATGTAGTTCAATTTTCCTAGGAAACTTCGGACCTTATTTTCAGTCTTTGGGCTCAGTATTTATCGAATGGCCTTTATTTTATCTGGATATACCTCAATCCCTTTCTTACTCACCACAAATCCTAGTAATTTCCTTGAAGTAGCACCAAAGGTGCATTTTTTCGGGTTTAATTTGAGTTAGATTTTTCTTAATATTTTTAATAGCTTCCCCCAATTTCCCGTGTGATCTTCCCCATTTTTGAGATTTGACAATCATACCATCCACATATAACTCCATTTCCTTATGCATCATATCATGGAACAAGTTCACCATGGCTCGTTGATACGCGGCCCCATGTTCTTTAAAACGAATGGCATAACCTTATAACAAAAGGTTCTCCACAAGATAATGAATGTGGTTTTCTCTTTATCTTTTGGTGCCATTTTGATCTAATTATACCCCGAGAAGCCGTCCATGAAGGAAAAGGCAGAGTACCTTGCAGTGTTATCCACCCACATCTATGTGGGGAAGCTGAAAATTATCCTTAGAACTAGCTTTATTTATATCTTTATAATCATCACTTGCTTCGAATTCTCCATTTTTCTTTATTATAGGTGATACGTTAGCAATCCATTCGGGATATTTAGCTACTTCTAGAAACCTTGCCTCAAACTGCTTTTTGACCTCCTCCTTTATTTTTAGCAACATTTCTAGCCTCATTTTCCTTAGTTTTTGTTTTATAAGCTTATTATCAAGATAAGTAGGTATTTCATACATTACAGAGTCTATGTCCAACCCCGGCATATCCTGATATGACCATGCAAAGACATCCATGTATTCTTACAGGAGGTTAATTATTTTGTCCCTTTCCCCATTATTCAACAATGCCCCAATTTTTACTTGTTTAGGTTCTTTTCTCAGTTCCCAAGTTTACTATAATAGTGGGGTCTTCACTAGATACGACTTGTTTTTCATCCAGTTCCATCATTCTTTGCATCTGAGGTGGTATATTTAATTCCTCTTCTTTTATTTTTGCCCTACTAATCTAGTTTTCAAAGCTAATTTTTGCTTCCAATTCATTGATAGTAAAATTATTTCTCATATTCCTGCATGAAACACAAGCAAACAAATAAGATTTGGCAAATGTACCCAAATAATGCAAATAAGATGTGAAAATGTAAATTTTATTTCATTTCTTTATTCAAAAAGGGATTTTAACCAAATTGTTTATTTATTCAATAAAGAAAAAAGCAAAAGAAAACTAGAGAAAGACTCATAATGGTCGCCACATTACATTGAGTCGGTTGTTGTGGGATACTCAAGTTCCTTCCAGTTCTAGAGCTTTGCCCCTGCGGCCACAGGATAAATCCAATCATTCAAGTTGTCTTCAACATCTATTGGATCCACCGCTGATATACTTATTTGTTCTATCCTTATACTTGTCTATTCTTCAACATTGGTGTCAATTGTCCCCCCACTTTGAATTACCTTCCTTAAAGTGGGAACTTTCATTTTTTGTGTGTTGCCTATCCATTTAGCAAACCTCACCATGCATCCTTTGTGCTTTATTTTCCTCAAATGTTTTCTTATGATTGGTGAGGGTGGGCACATAGCTGAGCCCAAAACTATCCCTTATCCTTAGTAGTTGCATCGAGGTTCAAACTCCTTGTAGGTCCTTGCCCAGACCCTTTCCTAGGCTTAATCTTGATTTGATCATTCCTATTGCTATCATCTAGGCAGTAGAAGAAATCTGGGGTTGAGGAATTGGGAACCCTTCCACTACATAAGTAGAATTTACTAACTCGAATTTCTGCAAAGAATCATCGAGTATCTCTTCTGCAATTTCCACATATGGGGTGAAGGAAGGTTTAGTAACCATCAAATCTATTTCCCCAAACATATATATCATTTTTCCCTAAATCACAAATTTAACCCTTTAGTGAAGTGAAGAGGGTGTTGCCCCAACAGTGTGGATCAATGCTCTTCCTAGGAGGCAACTATACGAGGGTGCTATGGCCATCACCTAAAATGTGATATTAAAATTTACCAGACCAATGTGCATTGGTATTTTAATAGTTCTCACAAACACTCGGTGGCTTCCGTCAAAGGCCCTCGTGATTAAATTATTTTGCTGCATATAAGAGATGTCAATAGGCAACTTTTGAAGTGTGGTCATGGGCATGATGTTCAGGGAAGATCCGTTGTCAATTAGGACCCTAGCTGCCATATGGTCCTGACATTTTGTTGTAATGTGAAGCACCAGTGAATATTATATAATTGGTAGTTGTGAGGCTTCTAATTATATGATTGAAGTTGTCCGCACTGATGTTTTGTGGGATATAAGCTTGATTAAGAGTTTTCAGGAGGGCTTCCCAATGTGTCCCTCAGTTGAATAGTAGAGACAATACTGATATATGCGTCGGAAGTTTACTAAGCTAGTCCACTACACTGTATTTACTTTGTTTGATTATTTTCAAAAACTCCTCTGCATCTTTGTAAAAGGCCGGTTCTTTGACTACATTATTGGCTTCTCTTGATTTTTGCCTATTTTCTTTTCCTAGATGCCCAAGTGTATATATTCATCCACTACAGGTGATCTCACTAACCCCTACGACATTGTTGGTCATATCTTCATGGTTGATCTCGTACCCATATTTCCAAGGTACTACTTTGTTGCTCTTATATGGGAATGGTCTAGGAATAGATATTACTAATCGAGTCGGTATTTGGTAGACTACTTCCAGAATAGAAGAACTTTTAGGGTAGGGATGAATGGCTCGTTTGTCTACTGAGGATGTTTGTATTTTCCCTATTGCCTGTATCTTTGCATTTTCTTTTGTGGTGCATATTTCTATCCATCTGAGTTCCATAGGTTTTTGTATAAACTTTTGAAAGGTTTGGCAATTCTACACTAACCAACTATCTTCTTTCTAACAATCACATAATGTCCCTTCAAGTCAAAAGACATCTTTTTTGAGTGTTCCTATTAAGCATAGCCCTATGTAAACCAAATTTAGTGGGAATCGATCCTGCTCCAGCTTCCCACTTTTCTCCATCCATTCTTTTATAGAATTTATGGTGCCTCCCCCATGATTAGGCAAAGGATTGCCTTGGATGTTGGGTTCCTTAGCATCGAATGCTAGCTAGCCCGCATCCCTTAGTGCTCGAACTTTGCACTTGAATGACCCAAAGCGATTGATGGTATGTCTGGGAGCATTTGCATGGTACGCACATCAAGCAGCAGGGTCTTAACATTTTGAGCAAGGAGGATGAATGGGTACTCTAGGAATGGGCACGATAAGTTGTCTTTCAATCAATTGGGGAAATAGCTCTGAATAAGCCGTAGGAATTGGCTCAATATTTTTTTATCCCTTAGGGAATCCTCTTTTTGGAGTCTGAGGGTCCTGATGTCTATGAGTGGGCAAAGGCCCGAAGGAAATCACTTGTGGTTATGCACCTAGATACGTTACTTGATTGACCACAGGTTCAAAGGTAAAGTTCTTATTTAACCATCAGACCCCACCCTCTTGGTATAGGTGCCCCTAGATCATCTGTGTTTCTCATTCCTTCTTCTTACTAGCCAATTTTTTATTTGGGTTGTGTTCAGAATTGGCATTTTTCATTCTTTCTGCCTTAAAGGTGCTTTCTATTCTCTCTCCGGTGGTTAACAAATCTATGAAATTTTAGGGAGTACTTCCCAATAAGGTGGCCAAAGTATGAGTCCTTTAGCGTGTTCACAAATAAAGAGATTACCTCCCTATCCTACACGAAAGGGTGCTACTGAGCTACAACTTCCCTCTATCTATTTGCATACTCTTTAAAGGTCTTGCTGGCCTTGTTTTCCATATTCTATAGGGTCAATCAATCTAGTGCCATCTCCACCACATGGCAATACTGGGCAATAAATGCGTGAGCCAAATCCTTCTAGGTGCAAATTTTGACTCCGTCGAGTTAAATGTACCCTATCATTGCCACTCCCAAGCTATCTTAGAAACAATGTATCAACAACTTAACTTCATCAGAATATGTTGCTATTTTCTGGCGGTACATGCAAAGATGAGTTAATGGGCATTTGGATCCATCAAACTTTTCAAATTTTGGGACTTTAAATTTAGGTAGCAGTGTTACCCTCGGTACCAAGCATAGGTCGAAGGCATCAATTGACCTAAACAAGTTAGTCCCCTCCATAGCTCGTAGGTGTTCTTCCAATACTTTATATCGTTGTTCTGTTTCTAACTTGGGGGTATGGTCCTTATCTGTTCCTTGATCTGGAACATACCTAGGGGTGTCCCTGCAACTGGGAATCCCTGAGCTGACATAGTGGGTATAAACAGTTGTGGACTTAGACCAGTTGGATTTGCCGCACAAATGGGTTGGACATAGGGATGCTCATGAGCTAGAGTATACCCCAAAGTGTGGAAAGGATCTAATTCTCTCTCTCGAGTTCTGAAGCTTATGCAGCCTTTCCCTTATTTGTAGCCATCAGAAATTTTGTCATCTTGTTCATCTGGTCTTGGATTTCCCTAACATCATTGCCCCTCTTCTCTTGGCCTTGTTCCAGGCCCATCACACTATTTTCCAAATGTTCACTTATGATTCTAGCCCTTCTTTGAGTATGGTATGGATGCGTGGAGAACTTAATGGTGAATTTAGCTAGCTGAGATCCTTCTTTATTTCTGAAAACAACCCATTTTTCATGAGTATGTATGTATGAATATGTGCACAATGCATGGATGCTTATGTATTGCAAATTAAATGACTTCGTTGACAAAATTATTGAGACAACCCTTTTTGCTCTAAAATAAACAAACATAAGTACAAAAAATCATTGACATTATCTTCTTTAATTACAATACACTTTACTTAGGTTACATTTAGACAAATAAGTTATGAGGTCCGATGTTCAGGCTGCATCTTGCTTGTCATTGCACTTGTAGAGTTCGGGATTTTATTTCACCTTTGGTAGCTACGACTTTCAGCAATGTTCTGTTGATTTGACCCTTAACTTAAAGTTTTCTTCTTAAGGCTATTATTTCCTCTTCAGCTTGTATGCATTTGTCCTTTTTCTATTTCACATTTCTTTGGCATTGGAGGATTATTTTCCGTTCCCTCTTCTTGATCATTATAGCATTTAGCTCTGCTTCCATGATTATTTCTTCAATCTGAGCTTGATCTGTGGGTGTCGTAAGTAGGTTCGCAATTTTTTGAGTTCCAATTATCTGGGAATTTTCAATTTGAGTATCAATCTGGCTTATGGCCTAATTGTAATAATCTTTATGGACTCAATCAAACGCTTGCCTGAATCTATTACATGGATGGTCTTCCACACTACCAAAAATCTTCCTACTTGCTTGCAGACCCCCTCTTGCTCATAGGCGAACTTTGAATTACTCAATCCATGAGTCATGGGTATGAAATGACAAGAGCCAACTTGCCTTCTGAACATGATAGGAGCAAAAGCAATTCCTCCCCATGGACCTAGCAATGTGACCCATAGAAAGTCTCCACATTGGTATATCATATCGGAGTTTCCCATCCACAGAGCTTGCCATAAAAATCTTTTTGTTTCCCAATCGTGCATCCTTTTGACCCATTCGTTCTTATTTGGGTGTTCTTCCCATAAAGCTTTCTCAAAATCTTCTCGAGGGATGCGAAGAATTGAGAACACTAGAGGAAAATGCCCTTCCTTGCATGGAATGTGATTCATTAACCAGAACACAACACTTATATATATATATATATATCACATTTTAGTGCATTACAACCTTGTACCTCTCTATTTCTTTCAATCTCATTAGTTCTCACTTTACCAAACTCTCTCTCTCTCCTTCACACAAAATACATTACTTACTAGATTACAGGTATTTCTTAATCTCCAACTAAGAACTGTGAAATATCTTACATGTCTTTTAATGAGAATGCAAGATAAATAAATTTACATAAATACAAATCTTAGTGCCGCTCTTCAATTAAGGAACCATCCTTTTAATTTTTCCACTTCTTATACTATACATGATTTTATAACTTTTACCATATTTCGAGTTAAGTCATTTATTAATCGCATTCCTTTCCCATTTGTGATTTTATATATATTAAAAGTTTTCGTTTACATCTTTCTTCTTTTGGTAGCGATATATATACCTTTGTTTTACTTATTTTGACTAATTTTAATTTATGTGTTATAGGAAAAAGAAGACTATACTTTCACTTGTTCTATGAGCCTAAAGGAATCATCTTGCTTACTATATTTTGGATTTTAAAACCTCTAAAGGTGTAAAAGTAGTGACATGTTTCTAAGGTACTTGATCTATGGTGGCGAGTTATCAAAAGCTTAATGGGTCATGGCCTTTCTGCAAAACCTACTATTTTGATAGGGATGGATGGTATGGGGAAAATTAGGACACACTGTATGTCCTTTCGAGATGAAACATCTATAAAATATATCATTTTGAAAAGTGGAGCAAATTTTCTCCTTGTTTGAAAGGAAATCATCTAAAATCCATACCCTACATTTTCAAAGTTTCATTATGTATGTAATTATGTGTGTGTGTGTGTCTATTTATATATATATATATATATATATATATATATTTGTTATATAATAGTAGAAAAATATCATCTAAATAATTTTAGTTTTTTCCCTAAGTTGTTACATAATAGGATTGACACTACATGTAATGGTTGTAAAAATATCATGCAATCCTAGAGTAGCTAGCTATAAGATATCTTTTAGAGTAGATTTATTATTATCGTCACAGTTTTGGGATTCTTAGCAATAGTTTTTTCTGTTTTTTTTTTTTTTAAGAAAATGTAAGACTATTTTTTTTCTTCTTAGATTATTCATGTTTACAAAATCATTACTTGTAGCATATTCAAAAAATTAGACTCAAAGTAAAAAAATATGTCTACTAAATTATTCTCTTTGCAAATAAATATTAAAATACTTTGCCTAAACTCCTTATAAATACTTGGACTTGCAAAAGTGTATTCTATATAAAAAATTTTTCAACTACCCAACTCAAATAATCTTTTGAGGTAAGCCAATGTGGGATATAGGTTCATCAATTTAACTTCTCCTCAAGCAGGGTGGAGACTCTATAAGGCATTCCCATGTTAAGTTGAAATGGAAATGGAGAAAATATGGAAATGAAGAAAATGGTAACGCCTTAAAGAGGATGAGCTGCAGCCGCGTACCAAATTTATTCAATAAAAAACACAATTATCACGTGCTAAAATAATCCATTAAATACCATGTGCTTATTATCCCATTAGAATGCAATAACTCTTTTTTTTTTCTATATCTATCTTATGTATCTATAAATAAGAATATTTGTGTTGTGTGAAGTGTGTCAGGGTAAGTGAAGTAAGAGAGCGAGGAGTGTGAGAGTGCTGAAGGTGAGAGAGAAAAATGTGTGTGAAGAGTTGAGTTGAGTGTGTATCTTCTCCTCTTGTCTTTCTCACAAGTTATAATATATTTGGTGTGCTTCATGGACGTAGGTCAGATTAGACCAAACCACGTAAATCTGATGTTTTTATTTTGTGTGCTTATTTTTCTTGTGTGTGTGATTATTGTTCCTAGATCCCTAACAAGTGGTATCAAAGTTAGGTTGGAGCAAAGTCGCCAGATTAGAGCAAAATTTCTAGATCGGAGTAGATCGAAGGTTCCAGGAGCTATATTGTGCTAATTACGTGTCTAAGGAAAATTTTGTCTAAGAAAATGGGACTTAAGCGGTCCATTGTGACCCCCCACTTCCCTGTAAATTTACTTGGTGTAATTTAGCACAATCACTGGGTTCCACTACCACGTTAGCAGACACATTAGCACGAGCCCCACTGCCACATCAGTGCCACATCATCATTGGGCAACGTTAGCGCTACGTCATCACTAGGTCCCACATGTCACGTCAATAGTTAGTTAATGGTGTTAATTAATTTCATCAGCAATGGCATAAGAATATTCTATTAAGTGGGAGTATATTCCCTTAAGTTTAATGGAAAGTTGACTGATTTTGACCAGAAGGTTTGACTAGATTTTTAGAGTCATTTCAAGTCTGTTTTTTGAACGACTTGAACCATAAATTGCACGAGGTAAGAAAAGTGGAACAATTTATGTGATTTCTAATGCATGTATGTCTATTTCAATTGCTACAGGAAATGTCGATACCAACATTTGGCATCAATGACTTGGTCACATTAGTGAGAAGGGACTCAGGGTGATGCACTCAAAGGGAAAGTTGAGTGATCTATGGCTAGTAGAGATTGATATGTGCAAGGATTGTATACTCGAGAAACGGAAGAGAGTCAGCTTCTAGACATACATCGGTACCCCAAAGAAGAAGAGACTTGAACAAGTACACCTAGATGTATGGGCACCGACGACCATCTCATCCCAAGGTGGAAGGAATTACTTTGTGATCTTTATTGACTATCATTCTCATAAGGTATAGGTTTACTTCCTGAAACACAAATATGATGTCTTTGATGCTTTTAAGATTTGGAAAGATATGGTTGAAAATGAAATTGGTTTGAAAATCAAGAAGCTGAGAATCGATAACAATGGTGAGTATAATAACACCAGGTTCAAGAAATTTTACTATAAGCATGGTATCAGGATGGAAAAAATTGTGCCAGGTAGGCCTCAGCACAATGGTGTAGTTGAGCAGATGAACCGATCATTGACTAAAAGAGCCAAAAGCATTCATATGCAACCAGGCTTACCAAAGAAGTTCTGGACAGAAGTAGTCAATACAGCAGCCTACTTGATTAACAAGAGTCTATCAGTACCACTGGACAATAATCTACCAGAAGAGAAAAGAGATGAGACTTTCACATTTGAAAGTTTTTGGTTGTGTAGCATATGTTCATGTTAATGATCATGTCAGAAGCAAGTTTGATCCAAAGTATTGGAAATGCCCTTTCGTCGGTTACGGTGAAGATGAGTATGGGTATCGCATTTTGGATGATGAAAATAAGAAGGTGATCAGAAGCAGAGATATGATCTTTAATGAAAAGGTGATGTATAGAGGCAGACACACAATAGAACCAACAGAACCCGTAGAACCAATTCAAAATAAAACAACCTATGTAGACTTGGATGATACCCTAGAAGGTGTCAGGACACAACAGTGAAACACCAAGAATCCTCAGGCAGAGGAGACACAATAGAAAAATTCCAAGACTCCTCATGTAGAGGAACCTATGGAGTAGATTGTCGCACCACCATCTCCTACTTCAGTTCCGGAGCTTAGGAGATCTTCTTGCCAGCATGTACCAAATAAGAGGCATATGAATTATTTACTTCTTATAGATGGATGAGAACCCAAATGCTATGATGAAGCATGTCAGGCGGGAGATTCGAGCAAGTGGGAATTGTAATGAAGGATGAGATGAAGTCCCTGAACTCCAACAAAACGTGGGAACTAATTAATTTGCCCAAAGGTAAGAAGGCTCCTCATAACAAGTGGGTGTACAAGATAAAGAGGAGCATGATAGATCCAAGAGATACAAAGCCCAATTAGTAGTTAAAGGCTTCGAGCAGAAGGAAGGAATTGACTACACTAACATTTTTGCACTGGTTGTGAAGTTAACAACCATCATATCAGTCTTGAGCATTGTTGCCTCAGAGGGACTACATCTTAAGCAGTTTGATGTGAAGACAACATTTCTTCACGGTGATCTTGATGAGGAAATTTACATGCACCAACTAGAAGGATTATTAGTAAAAGGTAAAGAGAATCTTGTGTGCTAATTGAAGAAGAGCTTGTATGGTCTCAAACAAGCTCCCAAGCAATGGTACAAAAAATTTGACAACTTTATATGCAGAAAATATTTTCAGAAGTGCAATGCCAACCACTATTGCTACTTCAAGAGGTATCATTCTAATTATATCATACTATTGCTATATGTTGATGACATATTAGTTGCAAGACCAAATATCGAAGAAATCAAGAAATTAAAGCAGCAAATGTCAGAGGAATTTGACAAGAAGGACTTGGGTTTAGCCAAGAAGATACTTGGGATGCAGATCTCCAGAGATAAGCAAAAAGAAACATTGTGATTATCTCAGTCAAAGTATATTAGCTATGTTTTACAGAGATTCGACATGAGCAGCGCTAAGGTAGTAAATACGCCATTGGCCAGTGACTTTTGTCTCTCTAAGGATTAGGCTCTACAGAAAGATCAAGAGAAGAACTTTATGGCTAAGGTACCTTACGCCTTAGCCATTGGAAGTCTCATGTACGTCATGGTTGGTACCAAACTAGACATTAGTGAAGCAGTGGGAGTTGTCAGCAGGTTTATGTCAAATCCAGGAAAGACTCACTGGGAAGTAATGAAGTGGATTTTGAGATATCTACGTGGCACTATTGATAAGTGTCTATGTTTTGGCAAAGGAGATTTGAAAATTCGAGGATATATTGATTCCGATTTTGTAGATGAAATTGATCATTGCAAAAGCACCGCCGAATATGTGTTCATTGTTGGCATAACAACTATTAGTTGGATGTCATAGATACAGAAGATTCTTGTTTTATCCACTACAGAAGCTGAGTATGTAGTTGTGACAAAAGCAAGTAATGAGATGATTTGGCTTCAAGGTTTGTTAACAGAACTCGGAATAAAGCATAAAAGAAATGTTTTGCACAGCGACAGTCAAAGTGCGATACATCTGGAAAAGAACTCTGCATTTCATTCCAGAACCAAACACATTGGATTACGTTATCATTTCGTCAAATCTCTGTTAGAAGATGGAGTGTTGACACTGGAAAAAATCCAAGGTAGTAGGAATTCGGTAGATATGTTTACAAAGGTAGTGACTACAGAGAAGCTGAAGTTGTGCTTAATTTTAGTTAGTCTTCATGTTTGAAGACAGATTCGAGCACATCATTATCTATATATTGGTGAAGATAGTATCTCCATCTCCAAGTGGGAGATTGTTAAGCTGAAATGGAAACAGAGAAAATATAGAAATGGAGAAAATAGAAACGCCTTAAAAAGGATGAGCTACGGCCGCGTACCGAATTCATTCCATAAAAAACAAAACTATCACATGCTAAAATAATCCATTAAATACCACATGCTCATTATCCCATTAGAATGCAATAACTCCTTTCCTTCTATATCTATCTTATGTATCTATAAATAAGAACATTTGTATTGTGTGAAGTGTGTAAGTGTAAGTGAGGTGAGTGAGCATGCTGAAGGTGGAAGAGAGAAAAGTGTGAGAAAAGTTGAGTTGAGTGTGTGTCTCCTCCTTTTGTTTTTCTCCCAGATTATAGTATATTTGGTGTGCTCCGTGAACATAGGTCATATTAGACCGAACCACGTAATTCTGGTGTTTTTATTTTGTGTGCTTGTTTTTCTTGTGTGTGTGATTATTGTTCCTAGATCCCTAACATCTCATATGCATTATTGGAGATCTTCAAGTTGAAAAAAAACTTGTCAAGTTACTTATGCTCGCTTGCAGGAATGATGGTTTTCTTTTGTAATATGTTTTGAGTTATATATGATTTTACTTCTTGTGGATATTATTTCTATTGGGAGATATATTGGACTGTGAAGATCTTGGTGATGGTTGGTTGAAGTTTTAGCCAGCAAAGATGCAAAAAATCGTAGGAATTTGCTAACTTCTTGTTGTCATGACTTCTGCTTTACTAACTTTCTCTTCATGGCTTGGTGTTCATTATTAATGTTTTATTTTTTGTTAACATCATCATTTTATGGCTTTGCAGAGTTATGTATTGTGCTTGAATAAGCATACCTTGTAAGATGCAAGGAATTTTTTAGATGAGGCGGTCCAATAAATTTTATTGTTCATTATTTAAGATAAAACTAATCAAATACATCTAATTGTTGTACTATTATTTACTTGTCCTTTTCAGTATGATATAATATCGAGAAACAAGTATATGCATGTAAGATCGACAAAAGTCAAATTGCACAATGGAATTATTTAATTACATAATAATGTTTGTAGTGCCATTTATTTATTTTTCTTGTCAATTAACTACAATTTTTTTTTATATAATTTTAATTTTAAAATACAATTGCCTATAAATTATTTCAACAATTGATGAAAAAAAGAAAAAAAAAAATAGAAATTAAAACAAGAGGGCGATCATATTTGAAATAGTGAAAAATTGTGAAACAAAAGAATCAATTAAACAATAATTGAGGTTGGGGTAAAGTATGTGCCTACATAGAAACAAGTCATCACCCAATAAATTTCCTTTTGAACAATCAAAAACACAACTATATATTGGATTATTAATAGAGTTGTCAACACGTATGTGCAATTTGGAGATCCAGTGTCTGACGGAATGACTAGAAAATGTGTCTAGTTTATCTTTCATTAGTTCAAGATAGTCCCCTTAATTAATTACTTGGGTGTGATTAAATCACCTAATTAATTATTATAATATTATCATTTTAAAGAGGATCTATGCTAAGCCCAAGTCCACTCTATAAAAGGCAATTTTATTTTTTTTTTCAATTTGCAAACTATAGCCATGCTTGAGAGTACGACTATGCGAGATGAAGGTATTATTCCCTAATATAAACTCGTTGCTTTGTTTGTTCCTTTTTTGTTCATTGGTATAAATTCAATACTTATACAGTTCTTTAGAGGAGAATATTTCTATTGTGGACAAAGAAAGATATCTTTGTATCATTTCCAAAAAAGTTGACAAACACTATATCAATTCCATGAGCAGTACCCTAATAACTTCAAATCATTTGAAACTTGGTTAAACAAGGACTAATTGATACATTAGAACATATTGTTTACCTTCTATTTAAATAATATTGAACCCTTTTGCTGCCATCTGCTTTCTTGATCAAGCATACCATGCCTATTTTATTTTAGTAAATCTTGAAAGCACACTATCACCCTGATTTCGAGCTCTATCATAGGATGAATAAAATAGTGAGAAATTACAGTGTACAAATTAGAAGATATAATGAGACCTTTACACAAATGGCCAAATATCATATCCATCTTTGAGAGGAAAACAAAATCCCCTCTATCATTAATGGTGAACACTATCGGTGGTGGTTTATTGATTGCAATTAAAATCACTCGGGACTTGAAATGTCTTAAAATTCTTTTTCTTATTATTTTATTTTTTGGATGTTTGATATCTTGTAATAAATTAATAAAAATTGGAGTTCTTGTTCTGGAACCTTAGGATATTGGTAACATATGTAAGATAGCATCAGTAACAATGGCTAGAAATTATAATACAATATTGATATAGTTTAATTAGGGTTTCCAGTGCATATGCAAAAGGGTCTGATATATCTATTGAGGTAGTTTTTTTTTTTGGAATTATAAGAGCAGAGTATAGGTGGTCTAAGCTCTATGCAATTTAAAATATATTCCAAAAAAGGTCCAATCGATCTTAGACTTTATTTAGATTTTAGATTTTTCTACAACTACACTATTACATCCATATCTAGAGTAATTTTGTGCTTTCGGGAGTGTCATACCTCAAAGAACATTTAATATGAGCCAAATGATTGAATTATAAATATAAGCAAAACAATAGTTTTTCTCTTTCTTTCTATAACTGAAATAATATAATTAATATATATCCACATAGGAAAAAAGTCTAGCTAACATAAGAGATGGGATGGGGTGTAGAGAGGAGATGAATTACCTCAATTTGTATAGTTCAAATTTGGGCTTTTATTCTCCCAACTTTGTTCAAAGAAATCTTCATTCTTTTGCCTCTTGGAAACTATTTTTGTTTACAAGAAGGAACAATATTAAGTATTTGATATAAATTGTATAATTGTATACAATTTAAATTAGACTTTTCTTTGCATCCAACAAAAAAAAAAAAAAATTATTTTCTTTTAATAACACTTGCACTAATTTCAACTTTTGCACCTATTTTTGTAGAAGTTGGGCAAAATATTAACATGGTTGGTCTACTAAAGCATTCTCTCAACTACTGACTCTCCTACATATATTTTATGTTTTCTCCCACTTTTTTTTTTGTTTTTTTTTATTGTGTGTGTGGGCTTTTTTCTTTTAGATTTATGCAACGCAAAGTAAGTAACACTAAGATAGTGAAACCTCTCTTTTCATGCCACATGTGAGGGGGGGGGGGGGGGAGAATGAGTGAGGTGAGATATGAAAATCAAGAGAGGATAGGGTTGGTCTTAAGTGGCAAGAAGTGACTTCTTTTTATAATTAATAAAAAAAATGAGAAATGAATAGCAATATTGTTTTTATAAAATTATTTTATTAAATTCGTTACAAAACTCTAAATTGAATTCTTTTAAGAAAACACCTAAGATCCCCTCATTTATGCTTTTGACAACTCAAAAAGTAGGTGAATTTAAAGCAAAATTTGAACTTTGCTATGTCAAGCCTTGAATAAAATAGGGTGTTGTCGCGACGCCCCGAGAGCATAGGCTCCGAGGTGGCAAGGTCATAAAATATGATTTTTGAAAATTTTGAATTTGGAGTCGCCACTAACCTATTTTTCCTTGGTGCGGTTAGAACACCTAATTACTAATTTAATTGATCACTAAACTAAACCTAGGCCAAGGAACCTGTAGTCCCAGTTTGTTTATACCAAAACTAGGATTGAGAGTTTGGTTATGTGAGGGGAAGGTATTTGCAGCTCCTACACAATTGTTTTATTAATGACGTCTAATTAATTATGAATTATCTCAAAATTGAATTTAATAACTTTTAATTAACTCCTTTTAACTAAATAAATAAATGAATGAACAAAATTAAAAGTAGATTAAAAATCTTGGTATAATTTAGGAATGTTTAATAAGACCTCCAAATGAGAGGATCTTGTTAAATAAACCCCCCTCAGAACTAATATAGGTGTGGTCTAAAATACCTCATTGTCCTTTTTAAAATCATAGGGACGCACTCACACAAAAATCAAGCAAATCACGAAAAAGTATTATTAAAAACATTCACAAATTTTTCAAAATCTTTGTTGAAATTTTTTTTTTTTGAAAATTTTCAATCTTTTTCTTAACTTTTTTGAAATTTTTAAAGACTTTTCCTCTTTTTTTTTTGGCAATATCATGTGGTAAAATATAAGAGAACCTAGTTTAACTTCCAAATGTCCAATATGCAATGAATTGACTTTTTAGAACATGCATACATTGATAAGCAAACCAAAGTCATACCATGTGATAAAAGGAAGAATAATGAAGCATTTAAAAGCAATCAACAATATATTGTGCTGATATATAAGGAAACTTGGTTAAAAAAAGAAAGCAACAACCATTATGGTCACATAAAAGGAAACATGTATCAAAAGGAAACAACCAACACATTGTGGTAATATATAAGGAGACTTGATTCAAAAAAGGGAAACCAACAACCATTGTGGTCACATAAAAGGAAAGATGAATCAAAAGGAAACCAACAACCATTGTGGTCACATAAAAAGGAACATGAATCAAAAGGAGATCAACTAACATTGTAGTCACATAAAAGGGAATATGAATCAAAAGGAAACCAACAACCATTGTGGTCACTTAACAGGAAACATGGATCAAAAGGAAACCAACAATCATTCAAATTTAGAAAGCAATTTGACTTAATCCATAAACATCCAGGACGCAAGATTTAAATCATAAACTAAAAAATGCCCACCTTAATCAAGTTGCAAGCCTCCAAAGCAGCCCTGAAACCTATTCAAACCAAAACTAATTATATCAAATAAAGTTGAGGTTGCACGTTTAAATCAAGAGAAAAGAAGAAGAAAACCTAATCCTAGCCCACTCAGCAACCAAGGCTGCCATTCGAAGTTGCCAAACTCCCTAACTCCCTTTAAAGCTCACTCCTTTAAACACAAATACACAAGATAAATCAAATAAGAAACAAGCAATCGTTAAAGTATAAACATAAACATTTTATTTTGCATGTAACTTGAGAGTTATGGTGTGATCCCAAGAAGGGGTGAATTGGGATTTAAAAAATATTTTGCTAATTTAAATTTTATCGATTCACCACACTAAATCTCATTTAAAAATTAAAGCGTGTATGAAAAATAAGAATGACAATAAATAAACATTCATACACATATGGAAATTAAAGTGCGAAATTTAAATTAGATAGGGAGAGAAAAAGAGAGAGAGAGAGAGAGAGAGAGAGAGAGAGAGAGAGAGAGAGAGAGAGACACACACACACACACACACACACACACACACAAACACACACAAGATTTGTTATCAAGGTTCGTCCAATTCTGCTTACGTCCTTGCCTTGGGCATACCCCCAAGGATTCCACTAACCTGCTCACTAAAACGGGTGGAGTAGAAGCAAGTTACATATCTCCTTACAGGGTGGAGTCTCCTTAACTCAAATTTTAGGGCTGAGCCACAACCTACAACCACACCTTATAAGATGGTGCTCCTAAGTCTCCTAACCAGGCCTAAGCTACTCCGGTGCACTTTACAGGACAGTGCAATCCTCTAACTATAACACGTCAAGAATACAATAGATAAATTAATTTTCTGTATAATACAAGTGCTTTTATACTAAGCAGATGATGTACAGTATGAAGCACTAAAATGCACTCTCATGTCATATTAAAATGAAGCTCAGTAGAGTATGGTATTCCTCTAAAAATATTTTTCAAGTAAACCAATGAGAGTCTGGAAAATGATTTTCTTTATGAAAATGACCTTTCAAAATTTAATTTAAAAAAGGCTTCCGAGCAAAATATATGAAAGTGAATATTAGCTCAAGCCATTGTCAAGAAGCTTCTCAAGAACTATGTATATCAATGAATATATATGCTCAAAGCATTCTTGAACTAACCCACAAATTTTCTCCAATAAAAATATTTCCAAATAAATGAATTCGAGAAGTTAGAGTTTTCATTTAAAATGATTGACCTTTATAAAAATAAATTCAATAAGGCTTTCTAGCAATATATATGCACGAGCTTAAAAATATGCGCCTTCAAGACAATTTCAAAATCAATTTCTCCAAAATATTTTCAAATAAAAAGTATAGGAGAAATTTGATCTTTGAAGAACATGATAACAAAAAGGCTATCTGGCTATATATATAGTTGAATATAAGCTCAAGCCTTTCTAAATAAAACCTCCAAAATATTTTTCTCCAAACATATTTTCAAGAAGAGTAGGAGAAATTTGATTTTGAAAAACAACAAGAATAAAAAGTAGAGGACTTTGAGCAATATATATAAACTTGAATATATTCTCAAGCCTTTTCAAAATTACCTTAAGAAAAAGAATCCTTTGATGTAGAAATATATGAGTGGATATATGCTCCAAGCTTCCTTCAATAACCCACAATATTTTCTCTCAAAAAGAATTTTCAAAGTGAAAAAGGAGGAGAAATATGAAATTTAATGCACAAAGAATATGTAGATATGTTATTAAGATGTATCTCCTTAATTTTTCAAGTTCCTTTGGCTTGTATTTATAGGAAAAAACCAAAACTAACCGTTTTATGACCATTGGGGTATTAAAATATGATTTAATTTGAAAACTAAGCATTTTTCGGCCATTGGGGAGCTTTTTGGGCGGACACCCTTTGGGTTTTTGGCCATTCTTATGGATTGAGAAAAATGCCCATCACTGAGATGAAAGAAACATAAAGAGAAATTTTCTACTACGGACACCTTTCGGTGTTTTTGTCATAACTTTTTCTATATGACTCCAAATTGAACAGTCTCTTTATCAATAGAAAGCAAAGAGAAAATTACAAAACTTTAATGTTGAACAATTTTTAAGATAAGAAGTTATGTATAGAGAAAAATGCTCATTTCTACTGTCTAGTTAATTGGCCCGTCGACCGACACCTTTGTAAAAATTAGTTTTTGCCTTATTTTAACTTCAAAGCTATTTTAAAACCTTTGTATATGTTAAGAACTTTATGAAAAATGTTTTTCATGTTACTTGGAGATCATATGCTCAATCTAAGGTATTGGTTGAGCTTCAATTTAGATCATATGAAATGCATGCGCACATTAAATCTAAATAATTATTACAACTTAAAAAATAATAAATAAAGTCTTCAAGTCTTTTGCTCGTCTAATTTTCCATGGAATATGTCTTGGAATATGATCGTTGGTATGCATTCAAGGCTTCTATATTGCATCTCTCAGTTGTGCATTCTACATTATAAATTTTTTCAAAGACTAAACGCACACATGAGATGCCATGGTTTGTTATAATCAAAACAGAGATCGAACTAAAAAAGTCAACAATCTCCCCCTTTTTGATGATGACAAACACAGGAGTAAAATTGGGTTAGCTTGAAAAGGCTCCCACTCACATTATGCATAATTCAAAAAGATATTCAATATTATTCAATTCAAACATGAAGACTTCATTATTTTCAAGTTGCGCATTTAAGTTCAGTGGTTTAATGTGCAGTTTATATATCGAAGCTTTCTTAAAAACAAAAATACTTAATTAAGCACAAAGTTCATTTTCCATTTTTTGAAACATAAAGGCAAGAGAATGAAATATAATTTTGCTCTTTAACCTTCTCCCCCTTTTGTCATCAGCAAAAGGGCCAAAAAAAATATTTCCTTTGAAAAGAAGACTATTTAAAATTGTAAAGCCCTTAAAATGTAAAATTTCATGATAGAAATAAATTTTAGTAAAAATGTCGTGAATGCATTTAAACTAACAAGCAAGAGATAAAATTTAGAAATTATAAGATCATTCTTGGCATAAAAATTTTAAAACAAATTCCCCATTGGATATTACTAATAAATTCTGGGGACAATGCTTGCTGAAAAAGAAACTTTAACATAAGGACTCAAGCAAGAAAAGAATTTTCTTGTTTACATTTAAGAACAGTCCATAATATAACCAGAAAATCCAACCATATAGATCCAAAAAAATTTAAAATTTTAGAATAAAATCACATCGCAAATTTTAAAAGATTGTGACAAGCAACAAGTTGTCACTTAAGTTTTTCAATAAAATCATCATGCTTTAAAGTACACAAGCCATAGAGAATTTCAAAATAGATCTAAGCTAAAAATGTTGGTGAGCATAACAAGATAGAAAATTATTTTCAAATGCTCCCCCTTTCGATTTGAATCCTAACTTAGATGCTTTTATCTACTTATACTGATACCAATGGTGAAAAATTCATTATGACAATATAAGCAACAATTTTAAAAATAAATTTTAATGCATAAAGATTTGGCATTTCATCCAACAAGTAAAATCATTCTATAGAAGTTACATATATCAGAAAATTGAAATTAAGCCCTATAATGGTGTTCATATAACCCAAGAACAATCCATATGAAATTATAGATCCATAAAAGCGAGATATGATGTTCATGATTTTCATAAAAGTTTAAGACTCAAAAACAAAAACAATAATGCATATGTATCTAGAAGAATACGCAATAAAGCTCTATTTTATTTTCTAATGATGGGGCTTAATTCCCCTGTATACTCTCAAGCATACATAAGTGCGTTTACAATCAAGGATGAATTTCATTTTAATATGTTCATCATATGTTCATCCTACATAATAAAACTTAGCATGCGAGCGATTATTGGCATTTATCACACAAGGTATTCCAGAATACTCAAAGATAAAAGCAATAGAAGAACATTGCATATGAGTCCATAGGGTAGGTGATTTTAAATCATTTTTCATAAGGATGGGGCTTAAGCTCCCCTATATATTTGCATGCATACATGAATGCAATTAGTTCAAGGATGATGTTCATTTACATGCACTCATCATATATTCATCCTTTCAAAGGAATTCAACATGCAGTAAATATTAATCGTTTAGCACATACGCATAACATATTGCATTTTAATTAGCACATGGAAGCCAATCGAGGCTATTTTAAAAAATAACGTTGTAGAAATTCAATTAGGTTTCAAGAGAAGATAACAAAACTCAAAAAGAGTGTGTGTGAAATGAACACTACCCCTATGTCATGCAATATTCCCTAGTTACATGGACTTGAGTGTTATAACATAATGATCAACCATTTAGGTCCAGAGAGAAATTCATAATCCAAGGATTATGACTAAATGGTGTCCGTGAACTAGACTTTCCAAGGTGCATAGAATGTGTAAAGTTTTGACCATTCTAGGAAAAATCAAGCGTTGGCCTTACAAAACTCAAAATCTTATTTTGATGATAACAAATAAGTAAAACTTAATTATTGGCCTAACATGACTTTCAAATCTTGTTTTGATCATAAAAAATAAAGGATAATTTAACATGTGTTTGTTAGAGTGATGATTTTTCAGGGATCCTTAAAGTCAAAGTTCAAAAGAAAGAAAAGCAATGAAAGTGCAAGATTACTAAGGACTTCAAAAGACACATTCATATTTAAAGTGATCCAAAGATCGCTCAAGCAACAGCAATATGAGAAAAGTGTGTGGAAATCTAAAGCTGACTCAAGCTCAAGTCAAAAGGGACACAAAGAAAAAATATCATGGAAGACAAGCTTAGAGTTTTAGGCTTTAAGACCAATGATGTAAGTACTTCATATTGAAATATCTCATGGAAATATTTTGAAGCTCTTTAGGGGTTATTGTGACTTAGAGATCTTATTTTAAAAACCATGGAAAAAGTTTTACAAGTTATGAAAGCAAGAGAGCAAAAATAGTTTTTAAAAACTAAACTGAAAAACCAGAATTTAGTCTGCCCAGATGATTGAAGTTTAACTTTAGTCTACTGAAGAATTTCCTCAAAAGACTGAAGATTAAGTTCAGTCTATTTGAAAAATTTCCTGTTGAAATCCTAAAGAGGTTGTACACCCTCAGAAGACTGACCCATAATAGTCCAGTCAATTGACACTGTTTTCAATTAAATTTTTCAGTGTTTTAAAGACTTTCAGAAGACTGAACCCGATACTTTAGTCTACTGAACACTATTGACGATTAAAATTTTTAAATGTTTCAAAATTCAAACTAAGGTTTCTTGTGCCCCAAATTTTATGAAAACTTGGGAAATACTCCAAGTATTCTTAGGCAATACGAAAATACTTTTATTAGCCTATAAACACATGGTTTTAACAACTCAAACAAACCAAGTAATTGAAAATCCATTTCAAAGATGAAAGTACTATTGCTCTATCAAATATCTCTCTTGCTCTCACTCTTGCAAAACTGATTTGCTGAGAATTCGGAAGTGCTGAATCTTCCTTCTCTGAGTTCTAAGCTGCTGAATTCATGATCCTCATCTAAGAAAAGAAACTTGGTGAAATCACTCTTGAGCTTCAATCTATTTCAATTTGATATTTGATATTGAAGTATATAGTGCTTTAAATTGTACTAATCTGCTCTTTTGAGAGTGTTATTGTACACAAAGAATCTATTCTTGTCTTGTCGTTTCTTTGATGGTCCACATTGTTGGATCATTGGACCAAGCATGGGGTATCGCTTGGAGAGGCGTTGCTCTAGCCTATTGAAGGAGTGACCGAGCATATATGGGGTGTCGCTTGGAGAGGGGGCTCCACTCTGAAGGAAGGATTGTAAAGGTTTGCTCAGCCTGGAAAGGAGTGTTATAGTGGAAACCTTAGGTGGTATTGGCCTAAGGCGAGAATGTAAGTTGGCTATAAGCCGAACCTCGTAAAAAATCTCGGTCTCACTCTCTTCCCTACTTTCATTTAATTTCTTATTTATATTAACTGTATGGTTGGATTTTAATTCTTGATCATATATATTACATGAATTGAAAATTAAATAAACCAAGGTTTAATTTTTTTTTGGGATTGAGAAAACCAAAATGGAGTACGTTGGTTGATCAATATAAATTGCGAAAACCTCAAAGGGAGTACGTTGATTGGTTAACACCCAAGACAAATTAACTAAAAGTTTATTTAAAGTTTGTGTTGTTGGAAGTTTGAGTTGTGGTTTGTCTTTGAGGAAAGACAATCCATTCATCCAGGGCGTTAATCAAATTCATATATACAGGGTGACAAACAAACTCTACTTTGAGATCTTGTAAAAGCTGAAAATTACAAAAGTACTACATATCATATCTTGATTGAGATATTGTGGTTGAATGGTTTAATGTTTGTTTAATTGATATTATTGAAAACTATTGGGTTGTGTTGATATTTAAGTTGTGGTTAATCTAACTAAGAATTAGAGGTTAAAACAAACTTGGGTGTTCAATTAACAAAAGATAGTAAATTTGTAAAAAGATTTAAAATAAAAATTTTATTTACCCAATTTCACCCCCTCTTGGAACACAAAAATTATATGTGTTTTTCAAATATGCATATACCGTTTTAAAATTCAATATGTACCAACTTATTAAATTATTCTGCATGCCTAATGATATTTATAAAAACTAACTAGCATGCAATAAGCTTCAAAGAATTTTTATTTAGTATGTAATGACTATAAATATTCAAAAATCACCATGTACATGCACTAGTCTAAGTGACCATTTTAAGATTAAAGAACTATTGTTCAATAAGGTCACTATTTTGATCCTACATAAGACTTGTAAAAGTCATTTAAAATTTAAAATAAGTCTTGTGGAATTTTAATTCTAGTCAACTAGGTAGCATGTATGTCTATATATGATCATTCAAAATAACATGCAAAACCTAGTCAACTACCAGCATGCAATTCACAAATCTGCATCAGCCATGCAGATGGTGTTCCAGTTCAAGCATGTGGGTCAAATAGTAGATCATGCTAAAAGATATCCATTCATTAGATAATATAAGCATTAAATAAGAATGTACATATAGAATTTAGTTCAAATAGCATGCGATCTATTTAAGCTCAAATAACAGCTTATGTCATAAGTTATTCATCCATAATATAAACATTTAGCATAGATGGATATTTGCATCCAGCTTAAAGGATCATAATTAACCATCCATCAATTGATGTGACGTTAAAGCTAAGAATGGATAGTTGGTGTTCACCTCTCAAGTCATCCAATATCAATGAACAACAAAATATTTCTAAATTAAGCACAATACACTTGATTGCACATTGGATGAATTATAAAGAACTCCCCCTTAGCCTAACATTATTATTTTATGTTCTTAGATTTTCATTTTTAATGCTTAAAACTTAGCCAAATACTTTAAATTTTTTAATAACATAACTTTGGCCTTGAGTTTTGGGCTTGACGCATTTAGCCACTTTTTCACCCCTTTTATATTCAACTTATTTCCCAAATAGATTATATTTTCAATAAATATTATTTGGCATTTTATTCTAAGATTTAAGCTAATTTTTTTAACTAAGGGGATGAGTTTTAAATAAACTGAAATGTGATTGATCATTTAAGTTCCATTATGAGTTTAGGGCTATATGATACATATCACTAGATTAATTTCCTAAAACTCAATTCAATTTGGTGGACAAAAAATATGCTATATTTAAAATTATTTAAACTTTAAGTATATATATAAAATTACGAATTATTTCACCAATTAAGAGCCATTGAGCATATGAATGAGATTTACACATTAAAGCATGCAATTTGCGAATATTTTCAAATTTTAACCAGTCATAATATATATAATTTAAGCAATTGGATTGGATATTATCAATTAAGATTTTCATATTGGCTTGCTTTTCTAATAATCTTAGTATAACAATAGTGTATACTAAAATATAAAATTTTAAGCATAAAATAATATTTAAGCATTTAAAGCATTATAACCTCTTATATGTTATATCCTAAAATCCTATGAGTATTAAAAAAATATTTCTTTCAAATGCACCTCATAAGATAGCATGCTATTATTGCAAACGACATCATGATTCATAAAATATTCAACACAAAAAAAATCACATGAATCATGGTGAAAGTTTAGGTGTAGTCCCAAGAGGGGGGGGGGGGTGTGAATTGGGTTATTTAAAATTTCTTTTAACTCTTTTCAAGAATTCTTAACCACTTGTTACTTTAACAAACACACAGCAAATCTTTTTAATCATTTAATCAATCCACAAACCAATACTTAACACACCACAAGTAAACACAACTTAAACATTCAACCAACCAATTTTCAATTAAAGTAATCAACCATAAAATACCCAATTAAGATATGGCAAGCAGTTTTTTGACAAGTTTCAGCTTTTATAGCCGAATATAGGAGTTTGTTTCAAGCCCTGTATTGATGGATTTGATTTCTCAATATGATGCACAATATGAAATCCAACACTCCTTCCAAGAACTTGGACTTTAAATAAACTTTCAATTAATGAGTCTTGGGTATTAACCAATCAACATACTCCTTTACGGTTTCTGCAATTTGTATTGATCAACCAGTACTTCCTTTCGTTCGTCGCAAATCCCAAAATCAAATTAATCTTTAGCTTACTTAGTATCCAATCCATGGAGTGTGTATGATCAAAAATTAAATTCAACCACGCAGTTAATACATGCTAGAATTTAAAGAGAGTAAGGAAGGAGAGTGACGCCACTTTTTTTACGAGGTTCGACTTATCCCCAGCCTACGTCCTCGCCTTAGGCCAATACCACCTAAGGATTCAACTATACCATTCATTTTCGGGTGAAACAAACCGTTACAAGTGATACCCCCTGCTTAGACACTCCATTAATAGGTTAGAGCAATGCCTCTCCAAGCGATACCCCACGTTCGGTCACTCCTTCAATAGGCTAGAGCAACACCTCTCCAAGCGATACCCCATGCTCTATCCAACGATCCAACAACCTGGAATCATTAATCACTACAAGAAAGAATAGATAATCTCTACGTACAATAACACTCTCACATAGAGCAGATTAGTACAATTTAAAACACTAGATACTTCAAAATTTAAATATCAAATTGAAATAAGATTGAAGCTCTAGTAAGATTTCACCAATTTCCTTCTCTAGATGATGATCAATAGTAGAAGTCAGAGTAGGATGGATCAGCACTTCAGTATTCTCAGCAAATTAGATTTTGCAATGAGTGAGCAAGAAAGAGCTTTGAAAGAGCAAGTGTGTTTCAAATTTTGAAACACATATTTCAATTTTTTTTAATTTGATTTGCAAAATAATGTATTTATAGGCTTAGAAAAGTAATTTCGTGTTGCCCAAGACTACTTGGAGTATCTCCCAAGTTTTCATAAATTTGGGGCGCAAGAAACCTTTATTTGGATTTTAAATGATTTAAAAAATTTAGTCGTTAACAGCGTTCAGACGACTGAAGTATCGGGTTCAGTCTTCTAATGTTCCTTAACACACAGAAAAATTTGAACTGGACACAAGGTCAGATGACTGAACTGAGGGTTCAGTCTTCTGAGGGTGTACTGCCTTTTCTACATTCCTTCAAAAAAATTTTCAGTAGACTGAACTAATTCTTTAGTCTTCTGAAAAAATTCTTCAGTAGACTGAAGTAAAACTTCAGTCTTCTAAGGTACATCTTCAGTCTTCTGAGGGTGCACTTTAGTTGCTGGGCAGATGAAATTCAGATTTTTTTATTTTAGTTTTCAAAAATCCTCTTTGCTCTCTTGCTTTGATTTCTTATAAAATATTTTTCAGGGTTTTAAATATGGTCTCTAAGTCAATGAATAACCCTAGAAGAGCTTTCAACATATTTCCATAAGATATTTAAATCATGAAGTACTTACATCATATTTCTTTAAAGCTTAAGACTCTAAGCTTTGAAGTCTTCCGTGATTTTTTTGCTTTGACTCCATCTTGTCTTCAAGATTCAATATACTTTAGCAAGTTCTCATTCTTGCTCTCATGATCTTCAGGCTTTATTAGATCATCTTTGAATCCATACCTTTTAAGCTTCATTTGATCATCTTTCTTTGGAGCATAAGCTTTTAATGATCTTTGTGAGCATTGGACCTTGTATTCTCATTCTTGAGTCCCATCACATCATTACTTAACCAAATATGTTAAGTTCCTCTAATTTGTTATCATTAAAACAAGATTTAAAGCCTTGTAAGCCCAACACATGACATGAAATATTTTATAAAGGTGAAGGAGAAAAGATATACCTTTTCAAATTACTCCTTCTTAGACGTTTAAGCTCGGAGTGGCATTCTCCTCTCTCGGTTTTTCCATACCGCTTATTTTTCCCAAAATTTTCTTAGCACAAATACAAAACATAATCTCTTTCAAGAGCATTAGTAACTAAGGTACAATATAAATATTTGCATGGCACACAAGATGATGTGCATAAAAACCATGTCATGCTTTTTAATTTTATTTTCAATGTTGGGAAACTATGCGTTTTAAAAACATTTTCATTCAGACATAATTTATTTTGAAAAATATTTTCCAAATCCCCCAAACAATTGATTTTACAAAAATCATTTTCAATATTCAAATAGTAAAATCTATACAATAAAAGTTGTGGGGGATATGCAAAGGATTTGCCCTCACAAAACAAGGATACACACATATGAGCCCTTGCAATCTTTATCCAAAAACGGTTAAACTTATTGCAACCAGGCTCTAATACCAATTGAGAGTTATGCTGTGTTCCCAAGAGGGGGGGGGGGGGTGAATTGGGATTTAAAAAATATTTTGCTAATTTAAACTTAATTGATTCACCACATTAAATCTATTTTAAAATTTAAAGCGTGTATGAAAAATAGGAATGACAATAAATAAAAATTCATGCACATGCGAAAATTAAAGTGAGAGAGAGAGAGAGAGAGAGAGAGAGAGAGAGAGAGAGAGAGAGAGAGAGAGAGAGAAGACTTGTAATCGAGGTTCGACCAATTCTGCCTACATCCCCGCCTTGGGCATACTCCTAAGGATTCCACTAACCTACTCACTTACACGAGCGGAGCAAAAGCTGGTTAAACATCGCCTTATGGGGCAGAGTCTCCCTAGTTCAAATTTTGGGGTTGAGCCATAACCTACAACTGCACCTTACAAAATGGTACTCCTAGCTTTCCTAATCGGGACTAAGCTACTCCGATGCACTTTACAGGATAGTGCGATCCTTTTCTGACCACACGCTAGGAATACAATAGATAAATAAATTTTTGTATGATAAAAGTTCTTTTATACTAAGCAGATGATGTACAATGTGAAGCACTAAAATGCACTCTCATATAATATTAAAATGAAGCTCAGTAGATGTTAGAATTGGTGTATTCCCAAGAGGGGGGGTGAATTGGAATTTTAAACTTTTCTACTAGGTTGAACTAGATGTTAGCAAGATATTAAAACCTAGGGTCTTTCTATGTAGTTCCAAATACGCTGATAAATATAATATATGAAAATTTAAATCAAGCACATGATCCACATAATAACATACATGTGCGGTAAATATAAAGTGCGGAAATATAAACAAACACACGATATGTTATCGGGGTTTGGCCAATTGTGCCTACGTCCCTGCCTCTAGCTCGCAAGCCCGAGGATTCCACTAAAGGCTCACTTAAAGGTAGAGCAGCACTGATTACAACCAGGTCAAATTAACACAGGGTTGACCCCAACTTACCCACTTTCTACTGAACTTGGGATAGTTAGGTTTTATAAATATTATTTTTGGTAGTTAAGGACTCAAGCCTTGGTGAGTCTACCAAATTTTGGCCCTGTTGCTGGGGACTTGGCTACGATTATAAGCCAAATTCCACTTTAGAGTATTATTTCCTTGTTCTTTTGATTTACTCTCCTTTTGTTTTCACTTTCTTTGTTAATTTCTATTTTCTTTATTTTGTTTTCTATTTTTGAAGTTTGAATCCATGTGCTTACATGTGTGTATGTTTGGTCTACATTCTTTGGAATCTGAGATAGTTCCCATAGATCTTGAGATAGAAAAATCTCGTAGGTCCCTTATGAAACCTATCCCTAATCCAGAGAAGGCTGAGTCATCTGAACTGAAAGCAATGGCCGAAGATAACCCCTTAGTTCTTGCTGAACAAATCCCGGAACTCCACGCTCCCCACCTACCTGTGGTAGGAGAGCAAAACCTTCGGCCTCATAGGGACTACTTTGTACATAATGCATACACATTGCCGTCTTGCATCGGATTCCCAGATGTTCAGATGACACAATTTGAGATTACGGCTTCGATCATCTCGATGCTGCCGAACTTTTGTAGGAACTCTCCTAAATATCCTTATCAACATCAAGATAAGTTCTTGGAAATTTGTACCACCATCCGCATCCCTAATTTTAGTGATGATGCTCTCTGTCTTAGGATTTTCCCATTCTCTATGAAAGATAAGGCCAAATATTGGTTGACGTCCTTAAAACCGAACTAGGTAACCAAATGGGCAACCATGCAACATGAATTTCTTAAAAAGTACTTCCCAATTGGGAAGACTAACCAAATTCGGAGAGCCATCACAAGTTTCTCACAAATGGATGGGGAACTCTTTTTCAAAACTTGGGAGCATTTTAGGGACCTGCTCCGAGAATGGCCACATCATTAGGTCCCCAAGTGGCAATTAATGCAAACTTTCTATGAAGGGTTAGCTGAGAGAGATCGGTCTATGGTTGTTGCATCATGCGGAGGTACTTTCTTCACAAAGCATGAGAATGAAGTGTGGGTTCTCTTTGAAAATCTAGATGAAAGCTTTTAATCGCACATGGCTGCCACCCATAGACTACCTAATCCATCAACTTGTAAACCTAAGGGAGTGTACGAGTTAGCCACGAGTTAGGACCTAAGCCCTACTATGCACACCATGTCCCAGAAACTTGATCAGTTTTTGTCTATACGATAACAACCACAATTCTTGGCGTGCGTAGAAGTTTGTGTAATTTGTTACGACCCTGCGCATACATACTATAATTGCCCACACGTGCCTTCCCAACTTGCATTTGTGCAGAATGAAATAAGAGCCACCCACCATTGGTATGACCGACAGAAAAACAACTATGACTTGAATACCTATGGTTTTGAATGGAAGCAACACCTCAACTTCCCCTAGAAGCTACAAGCTCCAGACTTTTAAGTTGACCCGAGTGCTTCGATCCCTCGAGCATATCCAACTTTCCAAGATCCCCCTATTGCAATTCAAAGTCCATCATTGTTTCAACAACCATCTATTCAAAAAACTAACCATGATTGTTTTGAAGAGACAGTTTTGAAAACCTTACAAAGCATTGAAGCAGATTGCCACGTGAAGCGGCAAATACTCCAGTCTCACTCAAAATCCATAGCTAAGGTAGATACCACTATGGGGCAACTCACTAGGTCAGTTAGTAGAAGAAACGAGGGTGAGTTGCCAAGCCAGCTGCAAACAATGCCTCAGAGTCAATACAAAATAGAAAGTGAGACTACAGTAGACTCTTCATCGCATAAAGTACACACCCAGGTGATGACCACACATAGGAGTGGTAGGGAGATCAACAATAGGTTCGAGGAGCCAATAAGCCAAGAAAAAGGTAAAGAAAAGAATAGGTATGAACCTATAGAAGTAGGCACCCCTCTTCCCTATGAGTCAGCAACAAACACTGAAGCATCCACCTTGCCACAAAATGAAACACTTCCCCATTATATTCCTACAGCCCTTTACCCTACAGCTCTCCATGCACCCTTTAAATCTAGAAAGGAGACCACTACTGAATCCATCATGGACACATTTAAGCAAGTTAAGGTCAACATCCCTCTCTTAAACATAATTAAGTAAATACCTGCATATGCCAAATTCATCAAGGACCTATGCACGCAAAAGCGAAAATCAAGGATACACATGAACAAGTAAGCCAAGCTAACTGAGCATGCAAGCTCAATCCTTTTAGGTCACCTCCCTCCTAAGCTAAAAGACCCTAGTGCTCCAACTATTTCATGTGTAATCGGTAATTACACAATTGATATTGCCCTCTTGGACTTAGGAGCCAAGCGTGAACCTTCTACCATACTCGATTTTCAAACAATTTAGTTTAGGAGAGCTGAAGCCCACCCCGATAACATTAAGTTTTGTTGATCGATTGGTGAAAAAACCCCAAGGTGTAATAGAGGACGTCTTAGTTAAATTTGATGAATTCTACTATCCAGTTGACTTCAAAGTCTTGGATATGGAACCCACAGACCCAAAAAAAGACCAGATCCTTGTCTTGTTAGGACGACCCTTTTTGGCCATGGCAAATGCTTGTATTTAATGTAGGGCAGAGATTATGGATGTATCCTTTGGTAACATGCAACTTTGGCTGAATGTATTCCACGCATCTCAGCATCCACATGAAGACATCCATGACATGAACATCGATATGATTGATGAGTACGCTGAGGACGTGGCCCTTCGATTTTATGGAGGAATCATTTAACATAGATGATTCAACCTAAGAGCAACCCTCTATCTGACCCGGATGACCCTTATGAACATATTCTCTTAATTCATAATACAGTCTTCGGGTTAGAAGGGAGCATCTGGGTAAATGATACATGGTTCAAAGAAGAAGTGGAGAACAACATGCTTGTTATTGAACCAGGATGATTTTAATGTGTATTGTTAATGCATCTGCTTGAAGGAGATAAACTTAGTGCTTCTGGGAGGCAACCCAAAGGTTTTTCTTTTCCTCCTTTTTACTCAAGAAAAAAAAAACTGGTTATGGAGGTGGACAACCAAACGCGTCCAAGTGAGAATTCAGTGCGACTTGGTCGGTGCGGCATAAAAAGTTGTTTAGAAACCCATTTTCCCTCATGATCGTTCAAACCTCCACAGTCCACCATTCTAGTCGACCTTCGTCACGCCCACTTAAGACTTCATCATCCAAGCTTCACTAGTGTCCATCGCTCATCAGCGTTCTTCCGAAAACCACTCTAAGAAGTCATAGCACTGGTGACCCTCTCATTTAGGCACACCATCTATTCAGCACTGCTTAGGGTCTAGGTACGTGGTTTCACCTTCTCTCGATCCTTCTTTGCATTTCTCTTCAGAATCTACCTTTTTTCCTCCTTATAGCACCATAATGCCCCATCATCCCAAATCTAGGGTTGCATCCAATCAACCTTAACCATCTCAGGCTCCTACCAAGAGGAGAAGGATCCCTACTCAGCTGCGCGATGCAACATCATTTGAATTTGAACACATCCCACCAAACCCAAGTGCAATAAAAGGCCAGTCATCACAACCCTGACTAGAGCCCACAAAGAACTGCAGAAGGCACAACATTCAAAGAATGACTTTGGACAACTACAATTTCTGTCCAATGTACATAGTCAAATTAAATGAGATGCAGGCCTATGAAAAGAAAAGATGTTGTGTTGATATCCTTGAAATGAGGAAGTTCAACCATTATATGACCCCACCAGCAACCTCTTATCACCCAGCCCTGATTTGAGCATTTTATTAGAATATGTAGCATGATCCGACAATGGGGGTGTGATCCATTATTGTCCATGACATTGGGATTGAGCTTACTTCCACCCTAATTGATAGGGCTTGGCCCCACATAGAGACTAATGACACACCATGGGAGGCACTAGACTCGATCGACGTACATCATATCATCCACCACATGCTCCATAATCAATATTATAATGGCAGTAACATGGTACATGGCACTTGTACAACCCAAAGCAGACTACCTGATTATTTGCTGCTATGGGATTTAATTTTTCAGCGTAACATCTACGCCTCAGGGCATCATTCTGAGTGGCGTGGCATTCATCTGTAGGCGCTAAATGTAGTATATAAAGGAATACAGTTAAATGTACCTTAGTAAATAGTAGATGAAATGACTAATTTTTATCTGACGAGTGTGAAACACCCAAAGCTGAAAAAAGGCCACCAACTAAGCCTGCCCATGGACAACCCCCTAAGGAGCTGAGATGGTCCTTTATCTCCTTTGCCCAACTTATCATAGCCATGTTGCAGCACCTGAAGATTAACCCTGGGAATCTAGAGGCACGCATTCCCATTGGCAAGGTAACAACTGTCTTAGAATTGTTGTGATCTCAAGAAGGGGTGGTGAATTGGATTTTAAAAAAATTTTGGTTGAATTAAACATTTACGTCGATTCACCACAGATCATATCCCTTTTCACATGTGTACCTAAATTAATAAAACAATAAAAGCAGGCATACACGTGAAACATATCTCATTTAAAATAGAGGTGTGCATGCAAATAATTATAACGAAAAATGAAAGCATACACTTGCGAAAATTAAAGTGTGCAAATTTAAATGAGATAAAGAGAGAGTGACACACAGATTTGTTATCGAGGTTGAGCCAAACCAGCCTACATCCCCACCTTGGGCATACCCCCCAAGGATTATACTATCCCTACTCACTTAAATGGGTAGAGTAGAAGTCGTTTACATCCTCTCCTTACGGAGCGAGGACAACCCTCGCTCAATTACAATGCTAAGCCCAACTTGTCTCACTTATAGGGCTGAGACTCCCTAGTGCAATTTCTCAGGTTGAACCGAATCATTCTTGCTTATGGGGTTGAGACTCCCTAGTTCAATTCCGGACTGAACCCAACCGATCTATTAAAAATATTTTTTCACACAAAAATATGCTTTTAAATACAAGCAGATATATACAACGTTAAAGATCTAAAACATGCACTCTCTTATGATATGAAATGTGCTCAGTAGACTAAGGCTGTGTTTCTCAAAATATTTTTGCAATCTTTAAGCATAATATGTATGATGAAGACTTCAAAGATTTAAACCCTAAACCAAATATTTCTCCAAAAAACAATTTTCGATAATACGTAGGAGAACCTAATGTTATAGTTTCAAAAACTTTGCTCAAAACAAAATATATGCATTTGAAGATCTATGTGCAAATAAAAACAAGTAAAAGTCTAAATAAAATACTCTCTTGTAAAAATGATTTACAATAATAAATGAAAGAGAGTTTTGGAGAGTAAAAGATTTTCCCCAAGAAATAGTTTTTGCAATAAAAAATAAGTTGGGGGAACTTTTATTAACAAGAGGCTAAAAATATTTGAAAGAAAATATTTTCTAATCAAAGTTCGAATATAAGTTATGAAAGATGTATTTATAGTTTTTCAACAAAATATGATTGTTGGGGACACACTCAGCATTTTTAAAAGTGTTTAATTAAAAACTAAGCACGTTTAGGCACTGAAAATTAATCCAACCTGAGAGGTTCAGTCACCCGGCACCTAGGGTCGGTCGCTCGAACACTCATAAAGAGAAAAAGTAATTTTTCAGGTTTGATTGACCATGGGCAAAGACCAGTCGGCTGAGCTAGGCAATTTTCCAAACCTTCATGGTTTTGGTCGCCAGGTGAATGGTTCAGTTTGCTGAACCTCACAATTCACTTGCTTGGGGTGATTTAGGACTATAAGTTTAGGCGTCTGTGGATGGTGGAAAAGTTAATAACCATAGTTCGGTCAACTGTGGAGAATGCATTCATTTTTGTTTGTTCGCCCGAGGCTTAGTCAACAATTTAGCTTTTTAGTCTAGAGTGTATTCGATTGACTGAGGACTATAACACATAAATCGTTCGATCGCCCGAGGCTTTTAATTAAGCCTAAAATTCTTTGTAAGCCCTAATTTTTTACCTTAATGTATTTTGAAACCCTTTTGTGTGATTTAGGCAATTTAGAAAAAGGTTTTATGTGAGTTGTTAGGTCCCTAAGGTCAATCTATGGTCATCTGAGCATATTATCCATATCATACGGATGCATGCACTATTGCAGACCAAATGATAAAAATAAATGCACATACAATTAAAATATATATATGTTTTCTTTTCCTCTTTGCTCTTCTGTCTTCATGGAATGCACGAGTAGTATGTGCTCTTTATGTCTTTATGGCTTCCATTTCCCTTTGTCTTATGTGCGTGCCAAAATGAAAACATTTACAAGCACTCAACGCATAGATAAAACACTAGTACTTTGTCAGCATCAAAATAGGGATCAGACTCAAAAATTCAACAGACTGAAAGGTCATGGCGGCAGAGTTTACAATTGGTAGCCATTGCTAGACTAAAAGTTCATCAGTGGGACCCATTCGATGGAACCCAGGGATTTGAGCTGCTTGTACCAAATTTTTGGCACATCCACGATGATGAGCGTATACAATTACCGGGTCCACCTCCTTGCCACGCTCAGAAAAAGAAGAAGAGAATAATAGATGTGCCCTCTACATCAGTCGCAGCACCATCACCATTAGCAGCCCCTTCTATGTCGCTGACTTGGGATGACTTAGATCGTTTATGCCACCATCTAGAGCTTGTTCGTTTTGAGTTGGTGGATACACACGCGGAGATGCACCAGGGTTTTTAGGGTGTGTTTGGGATCTTGCAGTTCATATTTCTGCAAGTGGTTGAATTTGTTATCCTTCCTGCATTTGCTACTGCGGCCAACCAAAATATCTCTCTAGCCCACCTCCCTACACCTGCGACTTCTCTGGTTTGTCCACCATCTCCAAAAGCCTCCCCAATATGACATTTGCCCATTCATCCATCTTCTGCTCACCATGCCAAATCTTCAGCTAGCCCGAAACTTATGATTGAGATTGAATCCTCCGGTGAGAGGGAAGAAGTGGCTTCTATGCTTGTTGCTACAGCAGGCAAGGCCCAGTCTCCTATTCAGCCTCTTGCCAATAATCATAGCACAATTCTTGCCTCTGTGCCCCTAGCCCCATTTGCACTTACCCCCCAGCCCTGGCTACAACTTCTACTCTCATCACATCATTCGACGTACCACGATTACTAGTTCTACTAAAAATCCAACCTCCCCCCATCATATGGCCCTATAGCTGATCTAGGATGGTCTCTCCACCATCAGCCTCCTCTGCTCCCTCAGTGGCACTTGAGCTTGCCTCCCAAGCACCCATTCAAGTGCCATCCCCATCTGCAGCTTCCATTGCTTATGTTTTAGTGGAGGATGACGCCGCTTTGAGTGTATAGGCGTTCGAGAACCACCAATCGTGGTACTTCCTCTGACGCATTTGGTGATCTAGGAGGAGGCAACTATGAGTATGGCAATGGCAGCTCTTCTGGAGAGGACTAATATAAGGCAAGGGCTGCCCACCCATGTTTCAGTTCCTACTACTTGTTTGCGCTGTTGAGGCACATGTGTTTTCGTGCTATTTTCTTTTGTTTTCCTTTAGAGCACCATAGTGTGCTTGACATTGCACTAATTGTATCACAATGTACCTTTACTGTTAATGAAATATGCATGATGATTTTTGCTACCTCATGTCTTTGTGCTACAGTGCATTTCTAGATACATGCTAGTCTAGTATTATATTTCGCAGGTACACTTTTTATTCTCATTGATACCATGCACTGTCCTATCCCTTGCCTGGGTTCTATTTTCTATCCACACTTTGATGAGGACACTAAAGTTCTAAGTTGAGGGTAGGGTGTGGCACACTGCATGGCACATTCATAAACAAAAATGACAACAAATTCTAGTGAATAGTGCTAACGTATTTTATACTCGTTACATACACCTATATAACCTAGTGTTACATATAGAAGCCTTCATCTATATGATTTCATTAGACTCACTACAAATGTAGTAAATTAGTTGTGTAAAGATCATATAACATGGCCGACAACTTGATATCACTCTAGGCAGTTGACTAGGGGTTTGTTTGGGTTAATACTGCAATGTAAACTCTTGTATTTACATGGAACTTCATGAGGCTAAAAACACACTTACACGTGATTTGTAACACTTAGGGTTCTTTGAGAGTACTTTGAGAACAACCATGGCAACTATGACACCTTATGAGGAACTGTTGAGCCATCCGTTCATTTCTCGAGTTTTGTTGACATCAAACTCTGAGTTTATAAAACTTAACTATCTTTCTCTTACCGGATTTCCTTTGTCAGCTAGTCTTTGCTCTTGTATTTGCTAGCCTAGAGGTGACATCAAGTGGGGAGATATAAACCTAGGTCTTGTAGCTTACTCAAGACATAAAGGTCAAGCCACTCTTAGAAATCGACTTTTTCCATGGACTCATGTTCGAGCTACATTCCCATTGGAAACACAAAGACAGGATATGAATGTGATGATTGTATTAACTAACCATGAGAAAAAAAAAAAAAAAGGAATGAAAAATCTGAGCAAATAAAAATGAAAAAAAAAATATTATAAACCTGCTCTGAGTAAAGACAAAATACTTGCTATGAGTAAAGAAAAAATGTTCAAGCTAAGGACACGACACTACAAGTATGCACGTACGAAGACTCTTCTAAACAATGCATTTGCTGAATTCACACTAGTCTAGGAATAAGTTTATCTATGGTGGTCTTGACTAAATATGGTGAGTAAGTGAGAAGATGCTAGGGTGAAGGAACCGACACCTCAGTAAGGGCTGGATTCCTTTCCTATAAGACTAGTTCACTCCACACTTCTAGCGTTAGTTCTTCAAAGATGTGGGACATTTTATCATGACACTCTTCCTCATATATGAGAGTGAACCCATTCTCTTATGTGATTTTTTAGGGAATAAACTAGTGAGGCTGAGTCAAGATGACCATTCTATAGGTGCCTCTGAGCATTTAGAGTGAGACAAATCGTATCTGTTACACATGCCTTGGGACGTGGCCTATTCATACTTTGATTTACATACTAATATTAACTTTGAATTATAATCATGGGGTAATTCTCCATGAGTAGTATCTTGAAATGGCTATGTTATGTTGAACTTTGGTTGATTGAAATGTTGTGGAGTGTGTGTATAATGGAGTTTTCTACGAAGGAATTTGTATGTAATAAGGTTATATTTTTATATGTCAAATGGTATGATTATGTTGCATGTGCTCCCATCCTTTATTTACTGAGCTAGTGTTTGTGGGTACGCGAAAGAGGATGTAGGTAGGATTTGGTAGTTTTCTTAGATTTTTCTTTGCTCGAGGACTAGCAAAGTGTTAGTTGGGGGTTGTGATGAGTCCCAAAAATATGTGATTTTAGACCCTCATTTACCTTTTTTTATCCTCATTTTATTATGTATTTACCCAGAGTTATCATCGTTCAGAGCAAAGCAAGGTTTGTTTTTCTTTTTAGGAAAAATAGGTTAAAACCAAGGAGTTAGGCATTACAAAAAACCAAGGAAGATTTGGAGGATTCAAAGCTTGAATTTAGACATTCAGTCAAGCTCTAGAAGCTTCAGATCATAAATATACAAGAACATGATGCTCGTCCATGTGGCATGACTAGAAAACCACAGGGGCGACTTAGTCTTCCACTACAAACTCTAAGGTTCAAACTGAAATCAAAATGTTGCAATGTTCGATCAAGTGCTCGACCAAGTGACCCACCAGGGTGACCACATCGAGATACTGAGACAAAACTAAAATTCAGAAATGCCAAGAGTCTTGACGAAGTGTTCGACTAAGAGACCTTCAGGGGCGACCATGTTGAGATACTAAGATTTCCTAAAGATCAAGATAATGCAAGTCTTCACCATCTACTCGACCATCAAGACCCTGAGGTGCAACAAATTCGAAGACATTGAAGATTCGAATCCCTAACTTCCTATGAGATCCAACTAGGGCATGCACAAGAATGATAGAATGGCGACTTTGCCGATAGAAACGATCTGTTGTGTGAGATTTGCTGCAAACTTTCCTAACTTGTAAAACAACCCTTGTAAACCCTAGAGCCTATAAGTATTCGCTATGAACACAAGCTTTGGGTTCCTCTTTCACCTCTCTCAGGTGAGTGATGGACCTAGGAAGTCATTGAGAGCCAAGTTAGAGTAGGAGTGGAGTAGTTTCGGTTCGTGTATGGAGTGTGCGATGGCCTGTGACAACTAGCGGCATTCATACAATAGTCGTGTATATTAGGATCTCCTCTTGTACTTCTGGTGTTAGTGACAGACGTTTTGAATGATAATGGGGTGATATTTTGATTCATGCTTTCATTTACTGCTTTTAATTTACTGCTTTCCATTTACTTGATGTGTGTTTGATGAAAGATTGCAGATAAGGATAAGCTCTGCTACATATCAGTCAAAGGGAAGTAGTTGGCTATGGAACCGTGAAGGTGTTCGTTATCATTGAGATAGGGTATAATCCGGTTCCCAATTGTGCTCCGAACGGTTGGTGAATCCTTGCTACCCTATGCCCTTAAATGCCCCTTTCCTGCTTTGGCCCGCTCGGGTTAGTACTTCTATGGAAGTATGGATGAGTGTAGTTAGAAGCATGGTGTCCAGTGTTTGATTTGGACCACAATATCGCTTCGTAGAAGTAGGGTAAACTCCAATTTAGTTTACTAAAGCCTTTTGTTTACATGTTTTCTAGTAGTTGTTAGATAATCACCATTGCAAAATACCATCTTTCACTTTCTTTTCATAACAAGGCTTTAGTAAACTAAATTGGAAGTGGTTTAATAACTGCGCTTCAAGTCCTTGAGGATCAACAACCAACTTACCCACTTTCTACTAAACTTGGGATAGTTAGGTTTTATAAATATTATTTTTGGTAGTTAAGAACCCAAGCCTTGGTGAGCCTACCATCAAACATGAAGCAGTCAATTGTTAAAGTGTAAACATAAAAAATGCTATTTTTCATGAAACACATACCTTTTGAAGATGTACTCCTTCTTGAGTGATTTCTCCTTTTTCTTTTCTTTTTATTGGTCTACAACCCTAACTTTCCTTTATTCTTTCTCTCTTCTTGATCACTTCTTCTCCAATATTGAAGCTATTGCCGCAATGGGGCTAATGTCCAAGCCAAGAAGTCAAATTTGCAAAGCTCGAAATGACAATGCAACCGACCAGAATGATTAACGATGAGTAAAAAAAAACTTACAAAAATATTAGCTCAATCGAATGATTAAGGATGAGTCCCAAGGATGCACAAAACTCTTTTTCTTTTCCTCCTCTCTTCTTGTGTGGCTGTATCTCCCCTTAAGGATGCCCCCTTCTAATAAGGCTAGGGTTCTATTCATAATTAAAAGCAAATCAAACCATCCTTGACAATTTACTTTCTTTCCATGCGTGTGCTTTCCATTCGCATAGAGTTTCCATCATAGGCTCAACTATATGTGTCCTATTGATTTCTTTCCATGTAAATCTCAAGAAATTTAATTGAATTAACAAACAAACCAACCTTCTTCATTACAAATTATTCAATTTTGAGAAATAAATCATTCAATTTAATTTAATATTGTGGCTTATTCCCTTTTATATTTTTCTTGTATTCCACATTATTTCTTTGATGTATTTCCCTGGAATATAGTATTCCAGATCCCCACTTCGGTATTTCTATGAACAATGAGAATGCCTAAAATTTTTTATTTTGGCTCCCGTACAAAATAGGATATCTACAGAACTCATACCTTCAAAGCTCACTCCTTTAAAAAAAACACACAAAAGAAATCAAACATGAAGCAAGCAATCCTCAAGTATAAACATAAAAATTCTATTTTGCATGGAACTCATACCTTTTGAAGATATACTACTTTTTGCGCGTTTTCTCTTTTTTCTTTTTTCTTTTTTATTGGTTTGTAGCCCTAGCTTCCCTTTCCTCTTTCTATTTTCTTGATCTCTTCTCCTCCAATCGTGAAGTTGCTGACATAATAAGACTATTGTCCAAGCCATGAAATCAAATTTACAAAGCTCCAAATGATAATCTAACCGACCCGAATGAAGAAGGACGAGTCACAATCAAGCTGACTGTGCAAGCACCTCCAATCCTTAATTTTCAACAAATAATTTTCTTTTCCCTCCTCTTTCTTAGCTATCACAAGGATGCACGAAGCTTTTTTTTTTTTTGTTTCCCTCCTCCTCGTTTAATGTGTGGCCCTCTCTTCCCTTGCACATGCACCCTTCTTATAGGGCTAGGGTTTCATTCATCATTAAAAGCAAATCAATCCATCTTAGGAAATTTCCTTTCTTTCCATGTGCGTGCTTTCCATTCGCAGAGAGTTTCCATCATAGGCTCAACTTGATGTCTCCCACTGATTTCTTTCTATTTAAATCTCCAGCAAGTCCATTGAATTAGGAAACAAGTCATCCTTCTTTATTGCAAATCATTCAATTTTGAGAAAAAAAAAATCATTCAATTTAATTGAATATTTTGGCATATTCCCCTTTTGTATTTTTCTTTTATTCCACGGTATTTATTTGATGTATTTCCTTAAAATTTAGTATTCCGACTCCCCCTTCGGTATTTGTATGAACAAAGAGAATGCCTAAATTTTTTATATTGGACCCCAAACAAAATATGGTTTCTTTATTTTAATTGCTTTTATATTTTTTTTGGATTTTTATTATATTATTTTATTTTGTTTAAGATTTTCTATCAAGCGCTTAAATTTCATTAGACCTAACTCACACTTTCTTGGGTTACAACTAATTGGGACACCACATATCTCCCTTTACATTTCATTTTTTAGGGCATGTATACCCCTTACATGGAAGATAAACTAACGTAGGAGATATATAATGACCTAAAGAATAATGATATTTAAATAATAGAGAAAAGGGTAAACGAGAACAAAAAAAAGAAACAGCAGAAAAAGCGTTCGTTGACGACGTGGTGTTTTAGGCTCGTCGACGAGGGTACGCTTCGTCGACGAGAAAATACCGAGAGGATGTTTTTGAAAAATCTGAATTTCATTGACAAGGGGGGGAGTTCGTTGACGAGAAGCCTTCTTGACCTCATCGACGAAGCCCATAGTATAAATAGCCTAAAACTCAAATTTTTACGTAGAAAATCAGCAAAAATTCTCTCTCTCTCTCTCTCTCTCTCTCTCTCTCTCTCTCTCCTCTATAGTTTCTCTCTCTTTTCTCTTCGATTCTGGCCCCATTTCTCGCTAAATCGATGATCTGAGGCCACCACGACGCTCATGAGGAAGTTCTCTCCAAGTCTGCCAGAGCGGATCGTTGGTGGGGCAAAGTTGAAATTCATCTCTCGTTTAAGGTAAGGGTTTTTATTCAAAATATGGTCTTTCCATAGTTATAGGAAATGCTATTCATGAAAAAATACTGAAGTTTAGTTCTGAGACTTGTCGTTTTCAAGGTATTAATCGGGGAACCCTGCAGGGGCTGGACCAGAGAATTTTTATGGGGTTTTAGTTTTAGAAATTAGGTAAGGGAATAAACTAAATAATTTAATTTCCATGCAAATTATTATTATTTATCAGCAAATTAATTTTCAGGAAAACATGTATTATATTTTTATATTATGTAGAAAATGCATATTTGGGAAAATACTACTATTATGTTCAAATGTATATATATATGTGTATGAGATGCTAGAAATTATGATTTCAAAATATATTGTATGGTTTTATATAGCAATGTGTGGCATGAATATTATTTTATGTGGGAAGTATTATGGTATGACAATTTTATGAATAAAGTATGTATTCAGAAATTATGAAATAATGCAGTACATTATGTTTCAAAATACATGATAAATGAATTATTTATTTAGAATGATATGTATGAAATGTTCGGCGCGAGGTCGTGACTGATAGTCGACACAAGGTCGTGTATTATGTATGATTTTGGCGCAAGGTCACGTTTATGAATGTTTGGCACAAGACCGCATATATGAAAGAAACTGGCGCAGCGCCATATGTATGTATGTAATTTCAAAAAATGCTATCAATCTATTTATGTTAGAAAAATATATTATCATGTATTATATGTTATCAGAACCCAAATAATAGTTCAGTTCAGTTATAGGAGCACGGTACCGTAGCTATACAGATCAGATTACTATGTTCAGACTTGTGCTAACCGCCCCACAAGGGGGTGGAAGATGGATAGTCGATGTGGCTTTTAGTGTAGACTTGTAGACATCCGCTTGGAAGTCCAGACTATGGTGTGGCAGGTCCATCGTACTTACAAACATTTTTGACTCGACAGTGGTCGGCCAGCAATTGTCAGGTCTCGCATTTGGGCTACACAACCCGTCATGGGGGTAATACATGACATCAGCTAGCTATACATCATGGGTAAATTATAGTATTATCAGTTATATCAGATATTTCATGATCAGTATGAATTATTAGAAATTATGAAAGTTATGATTATTTAGATATGTTATCATGAATGTTTTCCAGCATATGAAATGTACTATATATGTATTATAGTACTAAATATTCATGTTGTCACACATCTGTATTTAGTTTATTTTCCCTTATTGAGAAGTGTCTCACCACTCAAACTTAAACAATTTTCAGGAAACCCAGAGAGATTGGCCGGCCGTGGCCGTCGTTGAGATAGGTTGATACTACCCCGCTAGGAGGGTAAGTTTTGATCAAGGAACAAGAAATTTGTGTTGTGAGTTCCTAGATATGTATATAATTTTTTGTATTTTTGGGAGATTGTATATAAACACAGTATTTTGAAATATAGTTGACTCTGGTGTTATGTATTTTATGGTTTTGGGAATGTGACTTATATTTACTGTTACTTAGGTTTCTGCTGTGAATGTCAGATGTATCCCCGTTACCCACGGGTTCGGATTGACTTTATTATTAAACATGTTTTATTATATGATTATATGAGCAGGTCGTTACAATATAAGTATCTATAAAATCAATTGTCAAATGAGGTTCATATCATTTTTTTCAAGCCTCAAAATACGTTTATAAAAATTTTAAAATTTTAACGAAGGTCTATATCTTTTTACCAAACCTAGGTGGACCTCAATGTTTTTTGCACTAATAAATATCACTATTTTTTGTCATCTAATCTCTCTCTTACTCTCACAATATTCATATTTTATATTTTTTCTTAGTTTGTATATAATTAGTTAAAAATACATGTATCTATCCAGAATGGTCTACGTCTCTCGTCTATCGCATTTATCAATTAATGGTGCTTTGTCTTTGTCTTCCTTGAATTACTATCACCTTTGGTCATTATCCACTCAAGAAAGTCATCTCTCTCTCACTCTCCACAAAAAAAAAAAAATGGTTACCCTTCATTTTTTTTTCCTTCACCAAATAATATATGCACGTCTCTTTCATATAAGTTACATTTTTAAGTTGATTGTAATCAACTTAAAGTTTCTCAACTTCATAAATATCACTATTTTTCATCATATACTCTCTCTTCCTTTCCTCTAATATGTGTGTGTGTATGTGTGTGTGTCATTATTAATTTATATTTAAGTAATAATACTCATGCCCATCCTCATTAATATCGCTATCTGTCATCAAATATCCATCCAACAAAGCGTGCTCTATCTCTCTCTCTCTGACATACACATAAATACAAAAAAATTAGTAAAGCTCTTTTTTCCTCGTTGTCATCAACAAAAGAGATTCTTTGGTGCATCAGTCTAAATCTCATCTTCCTTCTTTCCATGTATATATGACAGTTCAATGCATTACAACCTATTACCTCTCTATTTCTTTCAAATTTATTAGTTCTCACTTTTCCAAACTCTCTTTATCTCTCTCTTTCTCTCTCCCTCCATATCACAATCTACACTACTTACTAGATTTAAGGTATTTCTTAATCTCCATCTAAGAACAATGAAGTATCTTACATGTCTTTTAATGAGAATGCATCATAAATCAATTTAAATAAATACAAATCTTAGTGCCACTCTTCAATAAAGCAACCAACCTTTTAATTTTTCCCCTACTTATACCATACATGATTTTATGACTTTAACTATATTTCTAGTTAACTCATTTAATAATCGCATTCCTTTCTCATTTGTGACTTTACATATATTAAAAGTTTTCATTTACATCTTTCTTCTTTTGTTAGAGATATACCTTTGTTTTACTTATTTTGACTAAATTTAATTATGTGTTATAGGAAAAAGAAGCCTATACTTTCACTCGTTCTATGAGCCTAGAGGAATCATTTTATGTACTGTATTTTGGATCTAAAGGTGTAAAAGTAGAAACATGTTTCTAAGGTACTTGATATATGGTGGCGAGTTATCAAAAGCTTAATGGATCATGACCATTATGCAAAACCTACTACTTTGATAAGGATGAATGGTATGGGGAAAATTAGGACACTGCATGTCCTTTCAAGATGAAACATCTATAGAATATATCATTTTGAAAAGTGGAGCAAACTTCCTCCTTGTTTGCAAGGTAATCATCTAAAGTTCATGCCCTAGATTTTCAAAGTTTCATTATGTATGTAATTATGTGTGTGTGTGTGTGTCTATATATATATATATATATATATATATATATATATATATTTGTTATATAATACTGGCAAAGTATCATCTAAATAATTTCAATTTTTTCCCTAAGCTATTTCATAATAGGATTGACACTACATGTAATGGTTGTCAAAATATTATGCAATCCTAGAGTAGCTGCCCATAAGTTATCTTTTAAAATATATTTATTATTACCATCATGGTCTCAGGATTCTTAGCAATTTTTTTTTTTAAAAGAAAAAGTAAGACTATTTTTTTCTTAGATAATTCATGTTTAGAAAATTATCACTTGTAGCGTATTAAAAAAATTAAACTCAAAGTGGAAAAAAAAAATGTCTACAAAATTATTCTCTTTGCAAATAAATGTTAAAATACTTTCTAATCTCCTTATAAATACTTTGACTTGCAAAAGTGTATTCTGTATAAAAATTTCTTTAACTACCTAACCTAAATAATCTTTTAATGTGGGCTAATGTGTGATATAGGTTCATCATTTTAACTTCTCCTCAAGCGGCGTGAAGACACTTTTTAAGGCATTTCCATATGCATTATTGGGAGATCTTCAAGTTGAAAAAAACTTTTCAAGTTACTTATGCTCGCTTGCAGGCATGAAGGATTTCTTTTGAAATATGTTTTGAGTTATACATGATTTTAGTTCTTGTGGATATTATTTCTATTGGGAGATCTATTGGGTTGTGAAGATGTTGGTGCCCATCATAAAACCAATGGTTGGTTGAAGTTTTAGCTGGCAAAGATGCAAAAGATAGGAGGAATTTGCTTATTTCTTGTTGTCATGGCTTTTGCCTTACTAACTTTCTCTTCATGGCTTGGTGTTCATTAATTATTTGTTATTATTTGTTAAATTCATCATTTTATGGCTTTGTAGCCAAACGGGGCCTTCGCAAAGTTATGTATTGTGCTTTAATAAGTGTACCTTGTAAGATGTAGTTTTTTAGAGATGAGACGGTCCAATAAATTTTATTGTTCAATATTTCAGATAAAACTAACCAAATACATCTAATTGTTGTATTATTTTTTAATTTTCTTTTTCAATATGATTTAATATTAAGATGCAAATATATGCATGTTAGATCGACTAAAGTCATATTGCACAATGGAATTATTTAATTACATATTAATGTTTGTAGTGTTATTTATTTATTTTTCTTGTCGATTAAGTACTAATTTTTTCTATATATAATTTTAATTTTAAAAATCAATTTTCTATAAATTATTTCAACAAATGATGACAAAAATTAAAAAAAAAAAAATCAAAAGTTAAAACAAGAGGGTGATCATATTTGAAACAGTGAAAAATTGCAAAACAAAATAATTAGTTAAACAAGATATGAGGTTGGGGTAAAGTATGCCTCTACGTAGCAAGAACTAAGCTATTGGATATTCAAGGAAGCTAAGCAAGTCATCACCCAATAATTTTACTTTCGAGCAATCAAAAACAACTATATATTGGATTATTAATACAATTGTTAGCATGTATGTGCAGTTTGGAGATCCAATGCCTAATAGAATGGCTAGAAAATGTGTCTAGTTTATCTTTCAGTAGTTTGAAATAGTCGCGTTTATTAATTACTTGGGTGTGATTAAATCACCTAATTAATTATTATAATAATATCATTTTAAAGAGGATCTATGCTAAGCCCAAGTCCATTCTATAAAAGACAATTTTTTTTTTTTTCAATTTGCAAACTATAGCCATGCTTGATAGTACGACTATGCGAGATGAAGGTATTTGCCCTAACATTACATCAATCAATTCCATGAGTAATACCTTAATAACTTCAAATCATTTGAAAGTTGGTTAAACAAGGGCTAATTGATGCATTAGGACATATTGCTTACCTTCTATTTAAATAATATTGAACCTGTTTGTTGCCATTTGCTATTTTGATCTAGCATACAATGCTTATTTTATTTTAGCAAATCTTGAAAGCACACTATCACCCCAATTTTGAGCTCTATCGTATGATGAATAAAATAGTGAGAAATTACGGTGTACAAATTAGAATATATATATAATGGGATCTTCAAACAAATGGCCAAATATTGTATCCATATTTGAGATGAAAACAAAACACCCTCTATCATTAATGGTGAAAACTATCGAAGGTGGTTTATTGATTGCAATTAAAATCACTTGCGACTTAAAATGTCTTGAAATGCTTTTGTTTATTACTTTATTTTTTGGATGTTTTACATCTTGTAGTAAATAAATAAAATTTGGGATTCTAGTTCTAGAACCTTAGGATATTGGTACCATACGTACGATAGCATCAATAACAATGGCTAGAAATTATAATACAATATTGATATAGTTTAATTACGGTTTCTAATGCATGTGCAAAAAGGTCTAATCTATCTATTGAGGTATGTTTTTTTTTTCTTTTTGGAATTATAATAGTAGAGGATAGGTGACCTAAGCTCTATTCAATTTGAAATATATTCCAGAAAAGGTCGAATTGATCTTAGACTTTATTTAGGTTGAGAAGAAAGGTGTACTCCCAAGAGGGGGGAGGGTGAATTGGGTGTTTAAAATTTCTTTGATAACTTTAATCTAGTATAACCCTTTTCAGATTAAGTTAATTACAATCACACTCTCCAATTAACAATATAGTTAAATTTATCAACAACTTCACAAGTACAGTTGATTTGTAATGACCAACACTCAATATGATGTTATCAAGTCAATATATTTGAAAGTCACTCAAGATCTCAACAAACTTGCTTTAATAGAGTAATTTACTTTACAAGATTAAACTCCGCAACTTAGTTAATAACAAGATTTTCAGAATCAATTGAACAAAGATAATCTTGATAAATTCCAATTAATCAATTTGAATAGATAAGATAACTACGCAATTTTTATATTGGCCGTGTATTTCAATAATCTCTTCTTTTGAAACTCAATCCAATCAACTCCTTAAATCAGTATCCAATGATATTCCAATTTCAAGTTCAAACCTTTGATGTAAAGACACAGCTAATCAAATTTAAGAGTCAATTCAAGATGGTTTAGAAACCAATATCAGATTTTAGTTTTGCTTTTGAATATGTCAATCCAACAAACAATATAGTATGCTAATAAAGATCAAACTTAGAAATTCAGTTCAATTTTTAATATCAAATATGTTTCTTGGATTTAAGTATGTAACTAATCAATATGTTAATGAGCTTTGATATTTATCAATCAACATACTTCCTTTAAGGTTTTCGCAAACTTTGATATTATCAATCAACATACTCCCTTTAAGGTTTCCGCAATTCCCAATAACAAATTAATTTTTAGAAATTGAGTAAGCATCCACGCAATTTATTTATGTAGAAAATTAAAGAAATTTAGGGAAGAGAAAGACACCAAGATTTTATGAGGTTCGGCTATACCTGCCTACGTCCTCGCCTTAGGTAAACCACCCAAGGATTTTACTATACTGCTCCCTTAACCGGGCGGAGCAAACCGTTTACACACTCCTTCAAGTAGGATGGAGCCCTCCTCTCCAAGAGATACCCCACGCTCGGTTAGCCAAAGATTCAATCAACCCTGAATCGTCAAAAACAACAAGAGAAAATTTTGTGTACAATGACACTCTCAAAAGAGTTGATTAGTACAATTTGAATATCACAATATACTTCAATCAAATAACAATATAGAAAGAATTTGAAGCTCATAATTATATCACCGGGATCTTCTTTGATTGAAAAACTTAGTATATGTGTGCAAAGATCGGTGAGAATAGATCAGCAAGACTCAGTAAAATTCAGCAAGTATGTGTGAGCAAGAATGCTTTTGAAGAGTATGAGCAATAAGGCTTGATTGCTGATTGTAATTCTTGATTGTATATTAATGTGTGAAATCATTAAATTTTCCATGTATTTATAGAGTTAAAAAGCATCTATTTTGTGTTCCTTAAGTTACTTTGAGTATTTCCCAAGTTATTACAAAGTTTGGGGTCCAAGAAATCTAAGTTGGAAATTTTTCTTCGCAGTTTAAAATTAGTCGTTACGAAGTTCAGTCGACTGGACTATTGGGGTCAGTTGCCTTGGCTTTTGAATTCTTGTGAAGCTTCAAAGTTAGAATGGGGTCAATCGCCTCCACTTAACAGGGTCAGTCGACTGGGCCTATTTTGTCTTCCTAATTTAACTCAGCATAAAATGTCAGTCGCCTGACCAGAATGGGTTAGTCGCCTGGACAGGCAAAAACTCATGCTTTTAAATTAGTTTCCAAAAACTTTTGTGAGCTTTTATACTTGCCAAAATATTTTAAGACATTTGAAAATATTTTCCACGGTTTTCAAGATTTGGTCTCTAAGTCAATAATGAATCCTAATGAGCTTCAATGCATCCATATTGACATTTAAATGAAGTATTTACGTAAGACTTTCTTAAAACATAAAACTTTCTAAGTGCTAAGTCTTCATGTATTTGCTTTGCTCTCGGTATCTTCATGTATTTGCTTTGCTTTCAATATTTTCATGCATTTTCTTTGACTTTTTTCATAGCTCATTGACTTAAGTACATACTTCATCAAGTTCTTCTAACTTTAAGTACAAGCTTTCAATAGACTTTTCTAGCACTTGACTTTGGTCTTTTATCAACACTCTTGAGTCTTGAAACTTCACTTAACCAAATATGTTAAGTTCCTTTGCTTTATTATCATCAAAGCAAGATTTTAAAATGAAGTATATAGTTTTGTTACTTTAACTAGAATCTTTCAACAAGACTTTTATATTCTAATTCTTTTATTATTGCTTCATTCTTATTTTTCAATGAAGTATATCGTTTAGTTACTTTAACTAGAATCTTAAGAACTTTGAATAATTCTATTTGTAGTTCTTCATAAGATGGTCTACTCTCATCACTGGATTCATCAGATGAATCGTCACAAGAATCATTAAATGATTTGGATGAGGAGCTTTGTACTTCATCATCGTCTCATGTCATAAGACAACCATTTGCAATTTCTTGGTCACTTGATTCACATTCTGAGCTATTAGCACTTATATTGTCCCATGTAGTTGCTTTCATTGCCTTTTTCTTTTTCTTCTTGGAGTTCTTCTTAAGTTGTGGACAATCTAGTTTTATGTGACCCACTTTCTTGCAATTATAGCATGTAGGAGATTCATTCCTTGTTTCCTTTTTATTGGTTTCTCCTTTATTTGATTTTGAGTCATAGAATTTTCTAGTGAATTTATTCTTCTTTCAAACGATTTTTGAAAGCCTCTTGGTTATAAAGGCTACATCATTTACATCCATTGTCTCTTCATCTTCATCGCTAGAACATTCATTCGAGGCTTTAAATGCAATGGATTCCTTGGCTTTAAATTTTCCTCTAGTTCTTTTGTTTATTGCCATTAGGGATCCTATTAATTCATCTAGGGATGTGTTCTTCAAGTTTCTTCATTCAATTATTGCAGTGGCCTTAGGATCCCAAACGGCGGAAGTCCTCTAAAGATTTTTTGAATCATTTCATATGTAGAGTAGTTTTTCCCTAAGGCATTGATGGAGTTTATTATATGGGTGAACCTAGTGTACATACTAGTGATGGTTTCATCCGAGTTCATCCCAAAGTGATGAGAATCAAAAAGCACCATGGAAGGATCCATTATATGTTTCAGTTGGGCCTATCATCAGAGTGAGATCCAAGAAGATCAAAGAAATACTTCACGGGCTCATTCAAGATATTTGGGCTTATTCAAGAATGGGGCACTCCAAGCATGGCCCAAAGAAAATGAAGACTTACTAAACTTAATTCAAGTTTGTGATGCTTAATTGTTTTAATCTCCTTATTAATAATTGTGTGCTAATTCAAATATGAGATTTGACTTAAAGGTGTATTGCAAGGCAACTTAGCTTGCATAGGTTTTTAGTAAGTTGTGAGAGTCATTAATGTGTCTAGTAAGTTGGTATATTTAATGTCCTTATCTCCCATGTTTGTATGGGAATTGCTAAGTATTTAATGTTCTTGTCTCCCATGTTTGTGTGGGAATTGTTAAGTGTTTAATGTCCATGTCTCCCACATTAGCTATATATATCTCACCATTGTAAGAAAAAAGGGAATAAAAATGTGAGACTTTGAGGCTTTGTTTCTTCTTGGTTCTTTTCAAGAACTTTTCGAACTTATCGGGATTTCCCGTGGCGTTCACCAATGACTTATCAAACGGCTTTCCACCACCGTTTGTGGCGTCTTCCTTATACCAAGGTTCGTGTTTCGCACTAAACAACGGGTTGAGGTTGTATATACCAAAGTTCTTGTTTGTCGTAAACAACGGGTCGAGGTCTACCATTCATATCTATCAAAAAATCTGAATTTTAGCTTTCTTGGGCAAGCATTCCAACTTTGGTTGCTGGGTCTCAACGCGTGTCGTTTGAGGTTCGCATCATTTGGTATCAGAGCTTAGGCTCTAAAATCAGGTTTACTATCTTTTATCTTATGTTTTGTTTCATTGTTCTTGTTTTGTAACGTGTAGCAAGTTGGAAAAAAAAAAAAAAAAGATACGTCTGAAAAGAAAAAAAAGAAAAGAAAAAAGAAGAAGTAGACAGTCAAAAGGAAAAGAAAGCAAACAGATTTTTTTTTTTTTCTCCTACTCGTTTGATTCGTTGTTTCTACAATATTTTCTTTTCTTATTGGTTTAATATTACATGGAATGGATTCGAGGTCAAATCCTTTTGAAGAGTGGGGGAATGATGAGAATCAAAAAGCACCATGGAAGGATCCATTATATGTTTCAGTTGGGCCTATCATCAGAGTGAGATCCAAGAAGATCAAAGAAATACTTCACGGGCTCATTCAAGATATTTGGGCTTATTAAAAAATGGGGCACTCCAAGCATGGCCCAAAGAAAATGAAGACTTACTAAACTTAATTCAAGTTTGTGATGCTTAATTGTTTTAATCTCCTTATTAATAATTGTGTGCTAATTCAAATATGAGATTTGACTTAAAGGTGTATTGCAAGGCAACTTAGCTTGCATAGGTTTTTAGTAAGTTGTGAGAGTCATTAATGTGTCTAGTAAGTTGGTATATTTAATGTCCTTATCTCCCATGTTTGTATGGGAATTGCTAAGTATTTAATGTTCTTGTCTCCCATGTTTGTGTGGGAATTGTTAAGTGTTTAATGTCCATGTCTCCCACATTAGCTATATATATCTCACCATTGTAAGAAAAAAGAGAATAAAAATGTGAGGCATTGAGGCTTTGTTTCTTCTTGGTTCTTTTGAAGAACTTTTTGAACTTATCGGGATTTCCCGTGGCGTTCAACTATCGACTTATCAAACGGCTTTCCACCACCGTTTGTGGCGTCTTCCTTATACCAAGGTTCGTGTTTCGCTCTAAACAATGGGTTGAGGTCATATATACCAAAGTTCTTGTTTTTCGTAAACAACGGGTCGAGGTCTACCATTCATATCTATCAAAAAATCTGAATTTTAGCTTTCCTGGGCAAGCATTCCAATATTGGTTGTTGGGTCTCAATGCATGTCGATTGAGGTTCGCATCATTTGGTATCAGAGCGACACGCGTTGAGACCCAGCAACCAAAGTTGGAATGCTTGCCCAAGAAAGCTAAAATTCAGATTTTTTGGATAGATATGAATGGTAGACCTCGACCCATTGTTTACGACAAACAAGAACTTTGGTATATACGACCTCAACCCGTTGTTTAGTGCGAAACACGAACCTTGGTATAAGGAAGACGCCACAAACGGTGGTGGAAAGCCGTTTGATAAGTCATTGGTGAACGCCACGGGAAATCCCGATAAGTTCGAAAAGTTCTTCAAAAGAACCAAGAAGAAACAAAGCCTCAAAGTCTCACATTTTTATTCCCTTTTTTCTTACAATGGTGAGATATATATAGCTAATGTGGGAGACATGGACATTAAACACTTAACAATTCCCACACAAACATGGGAGACAAGAACATTAAATACTTAGCAATTCCCATACAAACATGGGAGATAAGGACATTAAATATACCAACTTACTAGACACATTAATGACTCTCACAACTTACTAAAAACCTATGCAAGCTAAGTTGCCTTGCAATACACCTTTAAGTCAAATCTCATATTTGATTTAGCACACAATTATTAATAAGGAGATTAAAACAATTAAGCATCACAAACTTGAATTAAGTTTAGTAAGTCTTCATTTTCTTTGGGCCATGCTTGGAGTGCCCCATTTTTGAATAAGCCCAAATATCTTGAATGAGCCCGTGAAGTATTTCTTTGATCTTCTTGGATCTCACTCTGATGATAGGCCCAACTGAAACATATAATGGATCCTTCCATGGTGCTTTTTGATTCTCATCATTCCCCCACTCTTCAAAAGGATTCGACCTCGAATCCATTCCATGTAATATTAAACCAATAAGAAAAGAAAATATTGTAGAAACAACGAATGAAAGGAGTAGGAAAAAAAAAAAATCTGTTTGCTTTCTTTTCTTTTTGACTGTCTCCTTCTTCTTTTTTTCTTTTTTTTTTTCTTTTCAGACGTATCTTTTTTTTTTTTTTTTTCCAACTTGCTACACGTTACAAAACAAGAACAATGAAACAAAACATAAGATAAAAGATAGTAAACCTGATTTTAGTGCCTAAGCTCTGATACCAAATGATGCGAACCTCAAACGACACGCATTGAGACCCAACAACCAATGTTGGAATGCTTGCCCAAGAAAGCTAAAATTCAGATTTTTGGATAGATATGAATGGTAGACCTCGACCCGTTGTTTACGACAAACAAGAACTTTGGTATATAGGACCTCAACCCATTGTTTAGAGCGAAACACGAACCTTGGTATAAGGAAGACGCCACAAACGGTGGTGGAAAGCCGTTTGATAAGTCGATAGTGAACGCCACGGGAAATCCCGATAAGTTCGAAAAGTTCTTCAAAAGAACCAAGAAGAAACAAAGCCTCAATGCCTCACATTTTTATTCTCTTTTTTCTTACAATGGTGAGATATATATAGCTAATGTGGGAGACATGGACATTAAACACTTAACAATTCCCACACAAACATGGGAGACAATAACATTAAATACTTAGCAATTCCCATACAAACATGGGAGATAAGGACATTAAATATACCAACTTACTAGACACATTAATGACTCTCACAACTTACTAAAAACCTATGCAAGCTAAGTTGCCTTGCAATACACCTTTAAGTCAAATATCATATTTGAATTAGCACACAATTATTAATAAGGAGATTAAAACAATTAAGCATCACAAACTTGAATTAAGTTTAGTAAGTCTTCATTTTCTTTGGGCCATGCTTGGAGTGCCCCATTTTTGAATAAGCCCAAATATCTTGAATGAGCCCGTGAAGTATTTCTTTGATCTTCTTGGATCTCACTCTGATGATAGGCCCAACTGAAACATATAATGGATCCTTCCATGGTGCTTTTTGATTCTCATCACAAAGGCCCCATACTCACTTGTGAGCATGTCGATTCTATTATATCTTATATTAACCATTCCTTCATAGGTCACCTCTAGTTTATCCCATATTTCTTTAGCTGATTTACATGTCATGACCTTATTGAATTCATTTACATCAAGAGCACAATATAATGCATTTAGAACACTTGAATTTATCTGCAACCACTTATGGTCATTTTCGGTCATCTCTTTTTCTTCTTTAGGTATTTCTTTACCATCCACGATTTTAGTGGGGATAAGGTCACCTTGTGTGACAACTTTCCATGCTTTCGAATCCATAGTTTCTAAAAAAATTCTCATTCTTTGTTACCAAATGGTGTAGTTTACACCACAAAAGATAGGAGTTCTATATGAGGATTGACCCTAAGCAAAGGGAGATACACCTAGGTGTGCCATATAGATCTTTATGTAGCTTATAATTTAAGATTTACTACAAACTCGTTCTGATACCAATTGAGAAGTAAGGTGTACTTCTAAGAGGGGGGTAAATTGTGTGTTTAAAATTTATTTGATAACTTTAATCTAGTATAGCCCTTTTCAAATTAAGTTAGTTACAATCACACTCTCCAATTAACAATACAATTAAATTTATCAGCAACTTCACAAGTACATTTGATTTGCAATGACTAACACCCAATATGATGTTATCAAGTCAATATATTCGAAAGTCACTCAAGATCTTAGCAAACTGATTTTAATAAAGTAATTCACTTTACAAGACTAAACTCAACAACTTCGTAAATAACCAGATTTACAGAATCAATTGAACAATGATCATCTTGATTAATTCCAATTAATCAACCTGGATAGATAAGATAATTATGCAATTTTTATATCTACTGTGTATTTCAATAATCTTTGCTCTTGAAACTCAATCCAATTAACTCCTTAAATTGGTATTCAATGATATTCCAATTTCAAGTTCAAACCATTGATGTAAAGACACAGCTAATCAAATTTAAGAATCACTTCAAGATGGTTTAGAAACCAATATCAGATTTTAGTTTTGCTTTTAAATTTGTCAATCCAACAAACAATATAGTATGCTGATAAAGATCAAACTTAGAAATTCAGCAGCCTTTCAAAATTCAATTTTTAATACCAAATGTGTTTCTTGGATTTAAGTATGTAACTAATCAATATGTTAATGAGCTTTGATATTTATCAATCAATGTACTTCCTTTAAGGTTTCCGTAAACTTTGATATTAACAATCAACGTACTCCCTTTAAGGTTTCCGCAATTCCCAATAACAAATTAATTTTCAGCAATTAAGTAAGCATCCACGCAATTTATTTATGCAAAAAAATAAAAAAATTTAGGGAAGAGAAAGACACCAAGATTTTATGAGGTTTGACTATACCCGCCTATGTCCTCGCCTTAGGTAAATCACTAAAGGATTTTACTATACTGCTCGCTTAACTTGGCAGAGCAAACCGTTTGCGCACTCCTTTAAGTAGGATGGAGCCCTCCTCTCCAAGAGATACCCCACATTCAGTTAGCCACTGATTCTATCAACCCTGAATTGTCAAAAACAACAAGAGAAAATTTTGTGTACAATGACACTCTCAAAAGAGCTGATTAGTACAATTTGAATAACACAGTATACTTTAATCAAATAACAATATAGAAAGAATTCGAAGCTCATAATTTTATATCCGAGATCTTCTTTTATTGAAAAACTCAGTATATGTGTGCAAAGATCAATGAAAATAGATCAACAAGACTCAATAAAACTTCAGCATGGATGTGTGAGCAAGAGAGCTTTTGAAGAGTATGAGCTATAAGACTTGATTGCTGATTGTAATTCTTGATTGTATATTGATGTGTGAAATCTTTAGGTTTTCCATGTATTTATAGAGTTAAAAAACATCTATTTTGTGTTCCCCAAGTTACTTTGACTATTTCCCAAGTTATCACAAAGTTTGGGGTCAAAGAAATCTAATTTGAAAATTTTTATTCGCTGTTTAAAATTAGCCTTTATGAAGTCCAATCGACTGGACTATTGGGGTTAGCCACCTAGACTTAACAAGGTCAGTTGACTGGGCCTATTCTGTCTTCCAAATTTAATTCAGTATAAAATGTCAGTTGCTTGACTAGAATGGGTCAGTCGCCTTGACAGACAAAAACTCATGATTTTAATTTAGTTTCCAAAAACTTTGTGAGCTTTTATACTTGCCAAAATATTTTAAGAATTTTGAAAATATTTTTTGAGGTTTTCAAAATTTGGTTTGTAAGTCAATAATGAATCCTAATGAGCTTCAATGCATCCATATTGACATTTAAATAAAGGACTTAGATAAGACTTTCTTAAGCATAAAACTTTCTAAGTGCTAAGTCTTCATGTATTTGCTTTGCTCTCAGTATCTTCATGTATTTGCTTTGCTTTCAATATCCTCATGAATTTGCTTTGACTTTCTTCATAGCTCATTGACTTAAGTACATACTTCATCATGTTCTTCTAGCTTTAAGAAAAAGCTTTCAAGTGACTTTTCAAGCACTTGACCTTGGTCTTTTATCAACACTCTTGAGTCCTAAAACTTCACTTAACCAAATATGTTAAGTTGCTTTGCTTTGTTATCATCTAAACAAGATTCTAAGTCTTGTGAGGCCAACATAGTTTTTAGATTTTTCTACAACTACACTTTTACATCCATATCTAGAGTAATTTTGTGCTTTTGGGAGTGTCATGGCTCAATGAACAATTAATATGAACCATATGATCAAATTATCAATATAAGCAAAACAATAATTTTTCTTTTTCTTTCAAAAACTAAAATAATGTAATTAATATATATATCCATATAGGAAAAAAAGTCTAGCTAACATAAGAGATGGATGGGGTGTAGAGAGGAGATGAATTACCTCCATTTGTATAGTTCAAATTTGGGCTTTTATTCTCCCAATGAACTTTTTTCAAAGAAATCTTCATTTTTTTTCTTCTTGGAAACTATTTTTGTTTACAAGAAACAGGAACAATATTAAGTATTTGATATAAATTGTATACCATTGAAATTAGACTTTTTATTGCATCCAGCAAGCTTTATTTTAAAAAAATTATTTTCTTTTAATAACACTTGCACTAATTTCAAATTTTGCACCTATTTTTGTAGAAGTTGAGGCTAAATATTAACGTGGTTGGTGTTGACTCTATGAGTTCAATTCGGTTTTTGATAATGACAAATCACTTGATATTTGATCTGTGCATTGAGTTTGTGAACAGGACTTACACTGAGCATGCACAGAAAGATAACGAGTCATGGATGCCATAAAGTAAAGCTTATACATATTAGAAAGTACCATGGAACTCAAAGAGTATGAGAATCAAAATGCGAGCGGCAAAGTTCAAGAATATCTTGGGAATGGGTATTTAGAACTAATGTATCTACATTTTCGTATGATTTATCTTAAGGCTCAATATAACTTAGAATGATTTTAGGATTCATGCATTTCATGTACATCATTAGAGTACTTACATGGGCTTCAAAATGTGTTTAAAATCATGAAAACTTGTTTTGTAAAAGACCCAAGCAAAGAATCAAAGTAGAATTTTAAACCGGAAATGAATATGTGTGAAAAAGGGGACTTCGGTAGCTTGAAGTTAACCTCAGGCGCCTGAAGAATTTCTTCGGTAGCCTGAAGATTAAATTAGGTAGTCTGAAGAATTAAATGGGAAAGATAGAACCTGGCAGAGGTACCTCGGTCGCCTGACCTTGGAACCTCAGGTGCCTGAAGTTGACACTTCAGGAGCCTGAAGTCGAGTTCGGTTGCCTGAACTCGCGGGAAAGCCTAAAAATCAGTTCTTTATTAAAAAGACACGTGAGGTATCTTATTGATCCAACGGCTGAGATCAATTCTAAGGGTAATATACTATATATTATGAATATCTAGACCCTAGAAAAGATAGAGAGACACACAAGAAAGACAAGAACACACCTTGTTGCAAGTTTGTTGATTATCTACTCTTTATGCTATTTGTTTGCCTATACATCAATCTCATATCTTCAAGCTTGGGCAAATCAATTCAGATTTTCAAAGGGAACTTGTTTACTCTACTGTACTTCAATCTAGTATTGAGGTTTGATCTTTCAAGTTATTAGTCTTGTGATTTTTGCATATCATCTCATTGTTTGTTCTTGACTAGTATTGAAAAGTATTGATCTTGAGTGTGCCTTTCGTACAAAAATTAATTTTCTAAGAGATCATTACTTGAGAAAGTTTATCTAACTTGGTAGATTAAATTTTGGTTCAAAAGCATATAAATATACATATATTGTCTCAAAGGGCTTCTTATTGAAAAACCTAGTTTTTTATTAAAAGAGTGATCTTGAAAGTATCTTTATATATACCAAGCTATTTTAAACAAGATCATTATTTGTTTTATGGTGTGTGACTCATTGAAAGGTTTGATTCAAGTGTGTGGTTTCTAAAAGGATCTATCTTTAGATACATTAGAACTTGATTTAATATCCTTGATACTTATAAATATAATTTTAATTGAGGGATATTTTTCTGCAAATTAATATACTCAGTTTTGTGGTTGATTACTTGAAATAAAACTTTTTGATTTTGATTGAGTGTATATTCAAGACAAAGTTTTTTCCAACAAGTTCACTTCAATTATATAAGTGTGCATTTTTGCAAAGTGAACCAAGAACCCTAGATTATTCCAAAACGTTTTGAGTTTATCTTTACTTGAAAGTTTTGGTTAAAAAGGGATTTGTGTGTTGAGGCATATCATACATAAAGCAATTTTATCGTTTTCATTCATTCACAAGCTTCAAGTTATATCGTATGTCAATGTTTTAGGAATTTGAATTGTACTCACTAGCTTTTGTTAGAAGCATTGTATTTGAGTGTATTTTCCAGATTTTATTGTATACACGGTTCGGTGTGTGAATCGGTATGAGAGGAGAGAGTTGTATCTCTTGTAAGTAGCGGAGTAGGAGGAAGTTGTGCCTCTTGTAAGCAACTGATTGTAAGGGAAGCTCTGTCCCACTTTAAGGAGCAGGGTTAGTGAATTCTTGAGTGGTTGCTCAAGGCGAGGACGTAGGCCAAGTAGGCTGAACCTCGTAAAATCGTGGTTGCATTCTCTCTTCCCTTATCTTTTTATTTTTCGCATCGTATTTCAATTTCCAACTTGTTTGTGTATGTTGAATAATTTCACACCAACTTGATAAGTGACTAGTTAAACTTAGATATAGGGATTGATTGGTAAATAGGTTTCAAAGAATTTTTAAAATACCCAATTCACCCCCCCCCCTCTTGGGATTACACCTTAATCAACAGTTGGTCTACCAAAGCATTCTCTCAACTACTAACTCCCCTACATATTTTATGTTCTCCCCCACTTTTTTGTTGTGTAATTGTGTGTTTTTTTTTTTTTTTTGAATTTATGCAACACAAACTAAGTAGCACTAAGATAGTGAAACCTCTATTTTCATGCCACATGGGAGGGGGGAGAATGAGTGAGGTGAGATATGAAAATAAAGGGAGGATAAACAGTTAAATTAGGATACATTCCCAAGAGGGGGGAGAATTGGGTTATTTAAAAATTATTTGCCCAATTCTTAGCTACTCTAACCCATTCCAACACAAACACTATTCTATCTTCCAATATATATGCAGCAATCAAATTATATCAATAAGGAGTAGTTAGATGTGAAAGTAGAGATTAATACACAATTTGAATTTACAATATGAGATAACACATTCAGTTAAGCACTTGTTCAAAATATAACTTTCAGCTTGAATCACGAAGGTTCACAACAATGTACTCAAGAATAAATTCAGTGATTCGACTTAATCCTCAATGAGATAATCGGTATTAATATTTGATTTTCAGCAACAAAAATATTTTCTTTCGAAAACAATTTTTGTAAGCCATTTGTTTAACTTCAGCATGTATGCTTAAATATGAAAATCAATTTACAATTATTTGCTCCTTTGATTATTTACTTAAAAATTTAGAGTTGTATGTTGATCTGAATTTTTCATCTAACAACTCAATCATACAACTGATATATGTTTAATAACAATCATTTGGCATTCAAAACTATTTGATATACAACAAGTTTCTATATTCACTAGTATTTAATATTCAACAAGATTCAATATTTACCAAGATTCGATATTCAACACTATTCAATATTCAGAAAGATGATAATAAAAATATATTCAAGCACGTAGGTTATATCTTGCAGAAATGAAAAAGTAGGGAAGAATAAGTTGAAAACTATTGTTTTTACAAGGTTCAGCTGCAGCCTACGTCGTTGCCTCACGCAACACACTGTGAGGATTTCCTTTCCCAACTTTGTTACCAGGTGAAGTTACAACCTATCTACCTCAAAGGTGGAGTTCGCCTCTCTAACGAGAACCCCCTCTTGTTAGGCAACAATTCAATACTTGAATCGTCAAACAAAACAACAAACAAAAAAAATTGCTTGTACAAAATAAACGATCCTCGAATTAGCATATTAGTAAACGTTAGATCCAAAACAATACTTCAAATAAGCAATATGAAAGTTGAAGCTCGAAAGCATATCACCAGAACTAATTCAAACGTGTGAGATTTGAAAGATTAGATCAGTTTCTAAGAGTATTCAGAGGGAACACAACAGTAGTATAACCAGTGAGTTTTTCAAAGTATGAACGTGTCGTTCTCTTTTCTTTTTGATTTTTTCATTACCCTAATGTGCGAGAACAAGACGTTAAAATAGTGCACTAGAGTTTTAAAAAGTTTCCTTAAGTTTTTCTCTTAATTTGGAAACTAATCATGTAAGATATGGAAATAAGATCAACGCTGTAACTCGTTTAAACATACGCATCAGTCGCCTATCCTCGTAGGGTCAGTCGCCTATGCTCTTTTAAAAGCAGCGTATTCTGAAAGTCAGAATGGGGTTAGTTGACTGTGCCTGATAGGTTAATCTCATGTTCCTATTCTATTTGTATATTTTCAAAATAGTAGCACCATAGTCACCTGATGATTTATCATCAGTCGCCTATCCTTTAAGCAAACCTTGTTTTTCATTATTTTTGGTTTCAAACTTAATTCATATATTGGAAAATTTAATTTGGATTTTGAGAAAGTATTTTCCATGTAAAAAATTAGGTATCTAAGTCCAATGACATATCTTAGGAGCTTAACTCAATCAATATTGAGTTTTGTAGTACTTACTTGAGACTTTCATATGATTTTCCTATCTATGTTCCTAAGTCTTCTTGTTGTGAAGCTTTCAATATGTCTTCTGAGCTTTATGCACTGCTTCAACGAGGTTCATGTCTCATATAACTTGAATTCTTCATGATTATCATGTCTCATAGCCTTAAGTGTGATTTTTCATTCAAACTCTTCAAGCACATCCACTTGAAGTCTTAAGATCACTTAAGTCCGAAAACTCAAAACTTGCATAGACATGTTAAGTATCCTTGATTTGTTATCATCAAAATGAGATTAAGCCCTGTTAGGCCAACAATCTCCCCCCTTTTGATGATGACAAATAAGGAGCAAAAAATGAGAAAGACTTAAAAGGCTACCCCTTACAATAAGCATATCCTCAACAAGTCATACACACATATTAGAATATTTCAATCTTTTAGAATATCATGCTTTCAACATTCATATTAGAGCAATTTCAAGCATTCAAAAATTTCAATGTATATCATGCTTTTCAATATATATCATGTCACTCATACATTAAAAATTTTCAATATAATGCTTTCAATACTTATGTTTTCATAGCATTCATATGCATGTTTTATAATTCCCCCTGAATATATGGTTATATGTTTAACATAAATTTTACCCAATAACATATATTCTCCATGACACATATCATGAATTCAAACAAAAAATAATTCTCATTTTGCACATATTACTCCTCCTTTTGACATCAACAAATGATCATGCATGGCAACACAAGAATTAAAAAATCAGAAGTCAGTTCACGTGCATAATCCATAATTCAGCATGCAATGCACCAGATCAAATAGTTATCACGTATGTAGGCATCATGCAAAATATATTCAATTGCATCAAAACTAGCATGAAATATGTCATATAAAAGATAAGAAAAAAATATAAGAAAATAGTGTAAAGAGCTGAAAACAACTAAAATATTACAACCCAAAGTTGTTTTAAAAGATCAATAATAAAGTAGAACTAATCTTCATTGTCATTGTCTGATTCAGTGCCTTCCTCATCATCTTCGTCTTCGTCTCCAGAGTTTGTTTCCATAGGAGCTTTACCATATGATGAAGAACTTTCCCTATACAGTTCAATGGATCCAACACGCTAATCCAAGGAATTATAACACCACTAAAGTGAACTAAAACTAGTATGCACGTCACCATAGAAGGCATTCTCCTACTGCTGATAAGCTACAAACTAGGAGGGTGCATTATCTGCTAGTGGTGCATCTTGCTGGGGTTTAGGAGCCTGTTAAGGTTCCCTACGTCCTCTTCTTCCCTTTGGTAACCAACCATGCCCTTCATATTTTTTGTAACCCATTTGCTTCACCGTAGTAATAGAAAACATATCATAGTGGGTACAAGTTATGAATAGGGTGGATGAAGTGGTAACACCTAAATGATCAAAAATATAGTTCCACACTCCTCCACAAGGTAAAATAACTTGTCTAACTTCTTATCTTGTGATCATGAATTTTAAAATAAGACTAGGTAGATTAAGTTTCTTTCCTTTGAGCAGAAACCACATCATAAAATAGTCGAGGTAGGAAATGTGATCCTACCCAAGGCAAAATATTGTACGTGATGAGTTTTTGTAGGATTTGGGCTTGAAGGTTATGTTGATGGTACAATGGAGGATTACCAAAATATACAGGATCCTTTTTCATTATCAATGGTAAAAACTCCTCAGGAGTAAAACCTTGAGCCATTATCCAAGATGATACAATATTTTAATTCTAAATCTAGCAGCTAAAGTTTGTGGGGTCATTATAAACAATTTATCCATAATCTATGTGGCACATACAGTCTATCCTTTCACCATATTTGCATAAAATAATTTCACAAGATTTGGATATAAGACCCTTGCTTGATAAGTAATGAAACTTTCCCAACCCAAAGCAATAAATAACAGCAAAATATCAGGAAATTCATCTCTAATGAACTCTAGATCCAAAACCTTACCGAATATGGGTTCGGTAGATCAAAGATGCGTCTTGTAGATTTGCTTTGCATTAGGCGTCATCAACCATTTCTCAATATCGCTGGAATCATCCCTTCCAGAGGAGGGATCTCGATTAGCTGCATGCTTGGTTCTAGGCATATTCTCAAAGAAACTAACCAATGAAATCCTTGAAAACGAAGTGGGAATTAAAGATTGAAGGATATTTTGAGGTTTAAACATTTTAATCTTCAAGAAATAGGACTTGAAGACAAGAGAGAGAGAGAGAGAGAGAGAGAGAGAGAGAGAGAGAGAGAGAGAGAGAGAGAGAGAGACTTTGGGAGAGTGGAGGTATACGGTCAGTTGACTGAGATGTGAAAAGTTAGGGTTTTTTACGAACAATAAATATATATACCACTGCGGGTAAGCCGAATATACTCGAAGAGTCAATCGTTTGACCTGTGTATTTCTTCGAATTTCACAAGTTGGTAGTGCGTTAATCGGCTACACTTAAAGAGTCAGTCACTTGATGATCCTGAATCTAAAATACTTAGTAAGTCAGTGCAGTTTTAGTCGACTGACACTAAACTGTTAGTCACCTGCCCTTCAAGGCTTGTGACTTACATATTCTTTTTAGCTTATCCACTTATACACATTAAAGTATTTTTTCTCAAATCACTTCTCTACTATGTAATAAACCTAATTCGCATCGTATTGAGATGAACCTATCCTCTGAAAGAGGAAGATGTCAGCCCATTGCTCATCTGTATTTACGAATTCAAGAATTATATCTTCTTTTTGCACATGATCTCTAAGGAAATGATGTCGAATGTAAATGTGCTTAGTTCTAAAGTGAGAGATAGGATTCTTTGAAATATTTATGGCACTTGTATTATCACATTTGATTAGTATCGTTGAATATTCCAAATTGGAATCCTTGAGTTGTTGTTTCATGTATAGAGTTTGTGCACAACAACTAACAACTACAACATATTCAGTCTCAGCAGTAGACAATGCCACAGAATTCAATTTCTTGGAAAACCAAGATACAGTGATCAACCTAAAAAGTGGAAAGTACTACTAGTACTCTTTGTGTCTATCTTACATCTAGCATAATCTGCATTCGAATAACTAATAATTTCAAATTTTGTGTCTTTAATTTAGGATACCAAAGACCTAAGTTAATAGTACCAATCAAATATCTCAATATCCTTTCAATAACTATTTGGTGAGATTCTTTAGGATCTGCTTGAAAGCGGGCGCACATGCAAACACTGAACATGATGTCAGGTCTACTAGAAGTCAAATAAAGTAGGTTCCCTATCATACCTCAGTAGTATTTCACATCTACTAACTTTCCTTTCTCATCTCTATCAAGACTCATAGAAGTGCTCATTGGAGTTCCCAATGGCTTTCCACCTTTGATGTCAAATTTCCTAAGCAAGTCTCTAATATATTTGGATTGGTTTATGAATGTACCATTTTTAGCTTAGTTGATCTAAAGACCAAGGAAGTATTTTAACTCGCCCATCATGGTCATCTCAAATCCTTCTTGCATGCATTTAGCAAAGTCTTTACATAAATCCTCATTAGTAGCACCAAAGATACTACCATCAACATAAATTTGTATGAAGAGCAAATCATTATCTTTTAACTTTATGAACAGAGTGCTATCCATTTTCCCTCTAACAAATCCATTGTCTAATACGAAGCCACTTAATTGTTCATACCAAGCTCTAGGAGCTTGTTTCGATCCATATAAGGCTTTCATTAGTCTAAATACAAGATCGGGGAAATGAAAATCCTCAAACCCTGGAGGTTGTGCAACATATACTTCTTCATTTATGAATCTATTAAAAAATGCACTCTTTACATCCATTTGGTAAAGTTTGAAGTTTTTATGGGATACATAGGCTAGCAGCATTCTTATTGCTTCCATTCTAGCTACTAGAGCAAAGGTCTCATCATAATCTATTCCTACTTCTAGATTGTAACCTTGAGCTACCAGTCTAGCCTTGTTACAGACTAGAATTCCATTCTCATCCTTTTTTTTCTTGAATACACTTTTAGTGCCAATTACAGAGTGATTAGCAGGTCTAGGGACTAGCTCCCAAACCTTATTCTTTTCAAATTGATTCAACTCTTCCTACATGGAATGTAAGAACCCGAACCGTGAGAAATTGGAATTTTGCAGATTTCGTTGACGAAGTCAGAATTCGTCGATGAAGGTAGAAGGCTTTTCGTAAACGAAATTCAGAGGTTCATTGACGAAGAGAAGCCAAGAGGCGGAAGTTGGAAATATCAGGGTTCGTCAATGAAGGCACAATTTCGTTGACAAAATTCCTGATATTTCGTCGACGAAGACACCATTTCGTCGACAAAATTGGCCGGGTCAAAGGTCTATAAAAGGAAAATTTCATAGCTTAACGATTAGGTTACTTCAAAATCTCTCTCTCTCTCTCTAAACTCTCTCTACTCTCTCCTTCTCTTTAGATTTCTTCGCTGATTGTTGAAGAAATTGAGAAACGGAAGTTACCACGAGGATTGTGGAAGGATTCTCTACAACTTCTATGGATCAGAATCTCGTTTCGGAGGTTTTCGGGTTTTGGAAAAAAATCGAGGTAAGGCTCGGTTTTCATTTCTGATCTGGTAGTTTTGTAGAGGATGGGCATGTGAGTATATTCTGTATTGTGATTTGTAGGTTTTGGAACTTGGTTCGCTTTTAGGAGCCTTGGAGTTTGGGTTTTAATATACGGGGTTAAGGTAAGGGGAAACTGTGTTATATTGGTTATTTTTGAAATCGAACTCAGTGGAACTATGATCCACGGTCCTGTGTGTGTTTTTCATTATTACATTTTTGGGAAAAGGGGGCGACGGGCTGCATTCTGGGTTTTGTTGAAAACCGAGTATATGTATGATTTATACTATGATATTGGGATGGTCGTACCTTGACTTGTTTAAACTATATTTGTTTGGAAAACCATGTTTTAGATTACCAAATGGGTGTGGTTTGTTTGGTTATATGAGCATGCATGTGTGTGTGTGATATGTTGAAATGCTAGTAGGAATGGGGTTCCAAATTATTCCAGGTACTTAGAGTGTCCGGCTCTATATCCGAGGGCATAAGCCTATTCCGGTAAATCAGGATGAAGGGTGTGGATCCACCAGTTAGCGCCGGTACGATGCCATGGGAGTCGAGGACTAGCCATGTGCCAGTGGCACCATGCTTCACGGGTTGGCTGGGCCAACATTGGAATGCCAGATCGGCTTCGGGCCGAAGGGTGTGATGACACCAGGTTTCTAATCATGCATGTGTGTGCGTATATGCATTGTGTAAATTAGTACTGGATTGCATTCAACTGCGTGTATGTTGCATCATGATAACACTCAATTGCTACACACCGATATAACCTGTGTTCTTCCTTATCGAGAGGTGTCTCACCCCTGCTGTACGTACATTTTTTCACAGGTCCTTCTAGTAACCAGAACTAGTGTCCTGGTGTTGGGAGCGTAATGGTCGGTGTATTGCGTTTAGCGCTTGGGTAAGTCCTAGGACTGTATTTTTGGTGGGATGCCACTTTGAGATGTATTTGGGCACCCGTTTGTACGTTTTGATAGAGCCATGTTCTGCTCTTGTATAGACTTTGGTATGGTACTGTATAAGTTGTTATAGAATGACCTTTTTCCACTGCGTATATGTTTGTGATTGGATGTGTATAGGGTGCCTAGAAACCCCCCGAGGTCGGAACCTCATCCATTGTACTGTATCTTTGGATGTTTTATCAGATAGAGGGACACATTAGATTACATTTTCACTCTTGGGTCCCATTTCGGGATTCAGGGCGTGACAACTTGGTATTAGAGCTAACCAGGTTACTAGATCTTGTAGACTTGGTTAGGCTTAGTTGTGAGTACATACCAGAGTATAGGATGTGGATACGGGTAGAGTTGGTTGAGTGTTGTTCGGTTGCTAGATCGAGAATTGTCGACCGTATTCCGTGTTTTTCCTAGGATGACGATTCCAGTAAAAGTAGGGCAGATCATTGATGACTTTCGTGTCGGTGTGATAGGACAAACCTAGGCCTGGCAGGGAGTAGTTAACAGGATTAGTGTAGATCATTGTGTTAATTGTATGTGTTGTAGGGATACTGATAGATTCCTATTGTGTTGCAGAATGGAGCCCAAGGATAATAACCTGGGAAGTGGCTTTGAGGAGACTGCGAGTGATGAGTCTCCTTCTGTGCCTCGAAGTTTGATGAGGCACGTATTATGGGAGATCGGGCGGAGTGTGAGGAGACGCGAGCGCTCTCCTACTACTGCGGGGTGCACCATTGAGAGGTTCACACGCATGCATCCTTCAACATTCTCTGGAGGACCTAACCCGACAATAGCAGAGGATTGGATGGAGAAGACTGAGAGGATCTTAGAGGTCCTGCACTGCATGGATAGGCAGTAAGTCTTTTATGCTACTTTCCAGTTGTCTGGGGAGGCGGGTCGATGGTGGACTGTAGTGAATCTGCAAAAAAAGCAGAGGGGTGGTCCTAAGGAGATGACGTGGAGCCAATTCAAGGAGGTGTTCTTTGACAGATACTTCCCGGCTTTAGTACGTGATGTGAAGGCAAATGAATTTTTTGCTCTGACTCAGGGGAGTTTTATGGTGCAGGGGTATGCGGCTCAATACATAGAGTTGTCCTGCTTTGCACCATGTATGATCTCGAGCGAGTATGAGAAGACTCGGAGGTTCAAGAAGGGCTTGAGGAAGGATATTCGCAGGCTGGTGGGTATGCTTCAGATCCACGAGTTCTCAGTGTTAGTGGATAAAACCATGATGATTAAGACTGGTATCCGAGAGGACAAATCGGATCAAGAATCAAAGAAGAGGACAGTACCTTCTAGTTCTCATACAGGATCGCATCAGGGATCGTGGAAGAAGAGGAACAAAGGCTTGAGTTATCGTCAGAATATTAAGCACTAGAGGGGAGCTAGACTAGTGGTCGTTGTACCAGGTGTCACAGACGGCACGAGGGTGAGTGCCGGTCATTTGAGGGTAACTGCTACAATTGTGGCCAACTAGGCCACATGGCTTGTGATTGTCATGCACCAAGGCGAGATGTGCTTGCATTCAGTGGGAACCGAGGAAGCAACCAGATACCTCGGGGAACCGCTCAGACAAATACAGCTCTGGCCAAAGTATACTCTCTTACTCCAACGGATGCTGAGCATGCAGGTAACGTGGTGATAGGTACCTTATTATTGCTTTCGAATAAAGCTTATGCTTTGTTTGATTCGGGTGCAACCCATTCCTTTGTGTCTGTAAATTTTATGGGACGGTGTGGGGTTGAGACTTGAGATATGAATGAGGTGTTCTCTGTTACTACGCCATCTAGGAGTGTATCTTTCTGTAGGAAGATGTTGGTAGACTGCCCAGTGGAAATTCAGAGGAAGCTTCTACCGGCAAATCTTGTGGTATACGACATGTCAGGGTTCTATATCATTCTGGGAATGGATTGGTTGTTCTCCAGTTATGCGGTAATCGACTGTCGTAGGAAGGTGGTAGTTTTCAGAACTCCTCGAGAGCAGGAGTATGAATTCGTGGGATCGTGTGTGTATTTAGCACCACAGATTTTGTCGGCACTACAGGCGAGAAGGCTACTCTTGAATGGATGTCAGAGCTACCTAGTGTGTGTGAAGGAACCGCTGTGGGATGAGTTGAGACTTGAGGACATTCGTGTAGTCTGCAAGTTCCCGGATGTGTTTCCAGATGATTTACCTGGTTTACCTCCGGATCATGAGGTGGAGTTTTCGATAGAGTTGCTGCCCTGTAAGGCACCAATCTCTAAAGCTCCCTACCGAATGGCTCCAGCAGAACTTTAGGAGTTGAAGGACTTACTGGACAGGGGATTCATTTGACCTAGTGTTTCGCCCTGGCGAGCTCCAGTACTGTTTGTGAAGAAGAAGAACGGGTCGATGCGGATGTGCATTGATTACCGTGAGATTAACAAGGCGACCGTGAAGAATCGCTATCCTTTACCTCGTATAGATGATCTTTTTGACTAGTTGCAGGGAACACGGGTCTTCTTGAAGACCGACTTACGGTCAGGATATCATCAGGTGAGGGTTAGAGCAGAGGATGTAGCGAAGACAGCTTTCCGAATCAGATATGGCTATTACAAGTTCTTAGTCATGCCTTTTGGGTTGACGAATGTACCAGCGCTGTTCATGGATTTGATGGATAAGGTTTTCTATGAGTACCTAGATCGATTCATAGTGGTATTCATTGACAACATTCGGGTATACTCAAGAAGTACGGAAGAGCACGTGGAACATTTGAGGTTAGTGTTACAGATTTTGCGAGAGAAAAAGTTGTATGCTAAACTGAAGAAATGTGAATTTTGGTTAAGTCAGATTGCGTTCTTAGGCCATGTGGTTACTGGGGATGGCATATCAGTTGATCCTAGCAAGATTGAAGCTGTGGTCAACTAGGTAAGGCTGAAGAATGTGCAAGAGGTTCGTAGTTTTCTAGGACTGGCGGGTTACTCTTGTCGGTTCGTAGAGGGTTTCTCTAAACTTTCTAGACCTTTGACACGATTGACCAGGAAGGGAGTTCAGTTTGAGTGGACCAATGATTGCGAGCAGTGCTTTCAGGAGTTGAAGCACCGACTGGTTACTGCTCCAGTGTTGACCATTCCTTTGGGGAATGGTGGATTTGTGATTTATAGCGACGCGTCTCTAAAGGGTTTGGGATGTGTGCTTATACAGCAGGGTAAGGTAGTGGCGTATGCTTCTCGGCAACTGAAAGAATATGAGAAGAACTACCCTACGAATGATCTAGAGTTGGCTGCTGTTGTGTATGTACTGAAGATCTGGTGACACTATCTGTATAGGGTGCAGTGTGAGATCTTCACTGACCATAAGAGTCTTAGGTATTTCTTCATGCAGAAGGAATTAAACATGAGGCAGAGGTGGTGGCTAGAATTGATTAAGGACTACGATTGCACAATCAGTTATCACCCGGGGAAGGCTAATATGGTAGCTGATGTGTTGAGTCGGAAGTCAGAGCCTACGGTTGTATCAGCGGTTGTAACTCAGTGTCACATTAGACGAGATTTGGAAAGCTCAGGTTTAGAGTTTGTGGTTGGTGATCATCAAGCTTATCTTGCTGGTTTGGTGCTCCAATCGACTTTGTTTGAGCGCATAAAAGCTGCGTAGGCTAGTGATGTAGAGTTGGCAGATGTTGTGGAAAAGGTATAGCAAGGACTGGCTACGGAGTTTAACATATCTGAGGGAGGTGTATTGAGGTTTGGGACCAGACTGTGTGTTCCGAAAGATGATGAGATCAGAAGGACAATTCTGGAGTAAGTGCATCATTCTATGTTTACAGTACATCTTGGTAGTACGAAGATGTATCGGGACTTGCGCGAGACCTTTTGGTGGTCTGGTATGAAAAGGCAGATTGCTCAGTTTGTGGATTAGTGTCTGATGTGTTAGCAGGTGAAAGTTGAACATCAGAGGCCGGCATGGCCGTTGCAGCCTTTGCCTATTCCGGTGTGGAAATGGGAGCATATTTCCATGGATTTTGTAACCGGATTGCTGCCAGCACTTCACTGGCAGAATGCTATTTGGGTGATCGTGGATAGATTGACGAAATTTGCTCATTTCATACCGATAAGAGTTAGCTATCCTTTGAGTAGGCTAGTAGAGTTGTATGTGCATGAGATTATAAGAATGCATGGGGTACCGGTGTCCATTGTGTCAGATCGAGATCTGAGGTTTACTTCTCGATTCTGGATGAGCTTGCAGGAGGCATTGGGAACGAAGCTTACTTTCAGTACAGTGTTCCACCCCCAGACTGATGGACAATCGGAGAGGACGATACAGATATTGGAAGATATATTATGAGCTTGTGTGTTAGACTTCGGTGGTAGCTGGAATTTATGCCACTTGTGCAGTTCGCTTATAACAACAGCTTCCAGTCTAGTATCGGGATGGCACCGTTTGAGGCCTTGTATGGTCGTAGGTGTCGATCTCCTTTGTGTTGGGATGAGGTTGGTGAACGTCAGGTGTTAGGACCTAAACTTGTGCAGCAGGTGCCTTAGAAGGTGGGTTTGATCCGAGAGAGGATTAGATCAGCTCAGAGTCGGCAGAAGAGTTATGCAGATGTTTGCTGCCGTGATTTAGAGTTCAAGGTGGGGGGTAATGTATTTCTGCGAATTGCTCCGATGAAAGGGGTAATGAGATTCGGTAGAAAGGACAAGCTGAGCCCGAAGTATATCAGACCATTCGAGTTACTTGAGCGAGTGGGTCCGGTAGCCTATAGAGTTGCATTACCTCCAGCACTTTCAAGGGTCCATGATGTGTTTCACGTCTCCATGTTGAGGAGGTACGTGTTGGATCCTTCGCATGTTATTGGTTGTGATGAGTTGGAAATTGGGGATACTTTAGCGTATGAGGAGATACCTATTCAGGTTCTGGACCGTAAAGTTCAGAAGCTTGGTACCAGAGAGATATCATTAGTGAAGGTATTGTGGTGAAACCACAAGGTTGAGGAAGCTTCTTAGTAACTGGAAACGAAAATACGCATGAAGTATCCACAGTTGTTTTGAGCGCTTGTACATGATCCTACTGTGGGTTTGGATAGGTGGTTAGTCATCGGGAGTGTGTGTGTATTGTGAACTCCTGAGACGTTGTATATATAACCACGGTATTCGTCCGCCATAAGTGAGGGTATGTATGTGTATGTGTATATGTATGATGGGACTACCTTGTGATGATCGCCAATTCGCTCTTGAGTTGTGTCTATGTGTTCGATTGTATGTATGATTTTATGAATGAGAGATGGCAAATTTCAAGGACGAAATTTTGGCAAAGAGGGGAGATTGTAAGAACCCGAATCGTGAGAAATTGGAATTCTACAGATTTCGTTGACGAAGTCAGAATTCGTCGATGAAGGTAGAAGGCTTTTCGTTAACGAAATTCAAAGGTTAGTTGACAAAGAGAAACTGAGAGGCGGAAGTTGGAAATATCAGGATTCGTCGACGCAGGCACCATTTCGTCGACGAAATTCCTAATATTTCACGACGAAGACACCATTTCGTTGACAAAATTGGCCGAGTCAAAGGTCTATAAAAGGAAATTTTCATTGCTTAACCATTAAGTTACTTCAAAATCTCTCTCTCTCTCTCTAAACTCTCTCTACTCTCTCCTTCTCTCTAGATTTCTTCGCTGATCGTTGACGGGATCGGGAAACGGAAGCTACCACGAGGATCGTGGAAGGATTCTCTACAACTTCTATGGATCAGAATCTCGTTTAAGAGGTTTTTGGGTTTTGACAAAAAATCGAGGTAAGGCTCGATTTTCATTTCTGATCTAGTAGTTTTGTAGAGGATGTTTTTGTGAGTATATTCTGTATTGTGATTTGTAAGTTTTGGAACTGGGTTTGCTGTTTAGGAGCGTTGGAGTTCAAGTTTTGTTATACGGGGTTAAGGTAAGGGGAAACTGTGTTATATTGGTTATTTTTGAAATCGAACTCCGTGGAACTATGGTCCACGGTACTGTGTGTGTTTTGGCTACTCATTTGGGGTAATCCAACGGGGAAAAATATGGGTTTTTCATTATTACAGTTTTGGGAAAAGGGGGCGACGGGCTGCATCCCGGGTTTTGTTGAAAATCGAGTATATGTGTGATTTATACTGTGATATTGGGATGACCGTACCTTGACTTGTTTAAACTGTATTTGTTTGGAAAACCATGTTTTAGATTACCAAATGGGTGTGGTTTTTTTGGTTATATAAGCATGCATGTGTGTGTGTGATATGTTGAAATGCTAGTAAGAACGGGGTTCCTAATTATTCCAGGTACTTAGAGTGTCCGGCTCTATATCCGAGGGCGTGAGCCTATTCCAGAAGATCAAGCCAAAGGGTGTGGATCCACCAGTTAGCGCTGGTATGATGCCATGGGAGTCAGGGACTAGCCATGTGCCAGTGGCACTGTACTTCGCGAGTTGGCTGGGCTAACATCGGAATGTTGGACCGACTTCGGGCCGAAGAGTGTGACGACATCGGGTTTGCTGATCATGCATGTGTGTGCGTGTATGCACTGTGTAAATTAGTACTGGATTGCATTCAACTGCGTGTATGTTGCATCATGATAACACTCAATTGCCACACACCAAGATAACCTGTGTTCTTCCTTACTGAGAGGTGTCTCACCCCTACTGTACGTTCATTTTTTTACAGGTCTTTCGAGTAACCGAAACTAGCGTCCTGATGTTGGGAGTGTAGTGGTCGGTGTACTGCGTTTAGTGCTTGGGTAAGTGCTAGGACTATATTTTGGTGGGTTGCCACTTTGAGATGTATTTGGGCACCCGTTTGTACGTTTTGATAGAGTCATGTTCTGCTCTTGTATAGACTCTGGTATGGTACTGTATATGCTGTTATAGAATGACCTTTTTATGCTACGTATATGTTTGTGATTGGATGTGTTTAGGGTGCCTGGAAACCCCATAGGGTTGGACCCTCATCCATTATACTGTATCTTTGGATGTTTTATCAGATACAAGGACAGGTTAGATTACATTTTTACCCTTGGGTCCCATTTCGGGATTCGGTGCGTGACATAGTAGCTATCCATGATTCATCATTAATTGCCTCATTTATATTATTTGGTTCCTCCTGAGATAGGAATGCACAATGATTTCATAGGTTCTTTAACGATGATTTGATGGATACTCCTCGTGAAGGTTCACCAATAATTTGATCTTTGGGGTGATTCCATATGAACTTCCACTCCTTAGGCAATTCAGATCTACCGTGAGAGTTATCATTTAAAGTTGCATTGATTTCATTACTTTCATTCTTTGTTTCTTGAATTTCTAAGTATTCTAACCATTGCCTTACTTCAATTTCAATAATATCAATAGGTTTAGGAGAAAATGGATTAGTCTCATCAAATGCTACATGAATTGATTCTACAATTGAAAGAGATCTTTTATTGTAAACTCTAAAGACTTTGATGTTCACAACATATCCTAGGAAGATTCCTTCATTTTATTTGGCATCAAACTTTCCTAAGTCCTCTTTGTCATTTAGGACAAAGCACTTGCATCTAAACACATGAAAGTAAGATAATTCGATTTTCTTCCTTTCTAGAGTTTATATGGAGTCTTTTCTAGGCTGGTCCTAAGTGAGACTCTGTTCATTACATAATATGCGGTGTTCACCGCTTCAGCCCAAAAATATTTAGGCAGGTTATGCTCGTTCAGCATGGCCCTAGCCATCTCCTAAAGTGACCTATTTTTCCTCTCAACAACTCCAATTTGTCAAGGTGTATGAGGTGCCAAGAAGTTATGTGATATTCCATGTTCTGTACAATAATTCTCAACTTCTTTATTTTGGAACTCTACCTCGATCACTCCAAATGTTTTGAATGCCATATCCCTTTTCATTTTGAAGGTTCTTGCATAAATTAATTAACATTTTACACGCTTCATTTTTGGAGGATAAGAAAAACACCCAAGTAAATCTAAAGTAGTCATCAACTATGAAAAATGCATGTTGCTTTCTTCCTAGGCTTTGAGTTCTATTAGGACCAAAGAGATCTAAATGAATAAGTTCTAGTGGCCTACCAGTAGAGATGTGCTTTTTCTTTTTATAGTTTGTCTTGATTTGCTTCCCAAGTTGACAAACATCACACACCTTGGTCCTTAATGAACTTAGTGCTAGGTAAGCCCCCTGACTAAGTTTTTCTTTGCTAATTTGGACAATAGATCTATACTGGCATGCCCTAATCTTATATGCCATAGCCAACTAGCTTCATTTACAGAAATGAAGCATTGGACTTCTTGAGATATCGGGTTCTCAAATTTTATGCAATTTATGTTGTCAACCCGATTAAGAGTAAACAAGGTTTTATGCTTTTCACCGTGTTTAACTATGCATTTATCTTGTTTAAAAGTTTCTTAAAAACCTATGTCATTTAGTTGACTAATGCTAAGCATATTATGTTTCAACCCTTATACTAATAAAACATCATTAGTCTCCAAATAGGGTTTCTTACTAACTTTTTCGATGTCAATAATTTTGCCTTTAGCATTGTCTCCAAAGGTGACATGTCCACCACCATCCTTTAGTGTCAACAAGGTGAACTTGGACTTATCTCCAGTCATGTGCCTCGAGCACCCACTGTACAAGTACCATTTATCTTTTGTTGGTGTGGACCTAAAGCATACTTACAAGAAGGGATTCAAGGTGTTACTTTTGGTACCCAAACCTTCTTAGGTCGTTTTTATTCATTTTCAGTTTTTACTCTCCATACTTTCTTGCTTTTAACATTCTTTCTTTTGTATCGACATTCAAATTTTATGTGCCCGTTCTCCTTACATAAGAAACACATAGTGTGTTCATATGCATTAACTGAAGATGTATTGACATAATTGTTAGAGGCTTTTATGAAGTACCCCATGTAGTGGTCCTTTTTCTTCGTGTTCTTGATTCCATTGAACCCTATTCCTTCTTTGTCTAAAGACATTTTTTGTGCTCCAACAAGTTTTTCAAAATTCTCTTTTCCTCTAGTAAAGTTGTACATCATTTTAGTTTGAGCCTCAACTTTACTTTTAAGACTACAAATTTTTAAGTTTTTTGCACTTTTACCATTTACTTGTAGCTAGTTCTTGAGACATCTGATTTATTTTTACTCATAAGTTCATCAATAGTCAAGTCCTTTTCTTTTTCAGATAATCTTGATGGCTCTAGTTGATTCACTAGTGTTTCATTTCGTTCTCTTAGAGCTATGTTTCTCTTAGATACTTTTATGAATCTATTATGTAAAGAAAATAATTCAGATTGGATTTCCCTATATGAAGGCATACTTTCATATGATTCATTACAAGATTCATCACCAGTTTCATAAGATTAGGATGAATAGGAATTTGCCTCATTGTCTCTCGTAGTGAAGCACAAGTTAGCAAACTCATGATCACTTGATTCACTTACTGAGTCACTTGAGCTTGAGTCATCCCAAGTTGCTTTCATTGCTTTCTTTTTCTTCTTCATGACATCTTTCTTGAGCTGTGGACAATCAGGTTTTATGTGTTCTACTCTCTTATAGTTATAACATGTAGGGGGTTCATTCTTTGCTTCTCTCTTACCTGTCTTACCCTTATCTATTTTTGACCCTCTGAATTTTCTAGAAAATCTTTTACTCTTATTAAAGAATTTTCCTAACCGTCTAGTGAATAGGGCTAGATCATCGCCATCTGTCTCATTGTCTTCTTCCTCACTAGAACTCTCTTTTGAAGCTTTTAGGGCTATTGTTTTCTTCTGTTTATTGCCCTCTCCATCTCGTATGTGAGAAGCGAGCCTATTATTTCATCCAAGGAAGTATTTTTCAAATTTTTGCCTTTAGTTATGGTAGTGGGCTTAGGTTCCCAAATAGGAGGAAGCCTCTAAGAACTTTCCTAATAATCTCATAAGTTGAATAATTCTTACCTAGTGCTTTAAGGGAATTTATTATATGATTACCCTAGTGTACATATTAGTGATAGAATCTTCTGGGTTCATCTTAAAGGCCTCATACTCACTGGTGAGCATGTCAATCCTATTATCCCTAACATCCACTGTTCCCTCATAGGTAACCTCTAACTTATCCCATATTTCCTTAGTTGAATTACAACCCATGACTTTATTGAATTCATTTGCATCGAACGCACAATATAGTGCATTCATTGCACTAGAGTTAATTTGGAGTTGTTTATAGTCCATGTTAGTCATTTCCTTTTCTTCTTTAGGGACTTTTTTTTTATCTATATTTTTGTTTGATGATTGCATAGACTAACCCTAGGCTAAATTACGTTGTTGTTAAAATCAGTAGACCTAGGCAACAAATTTTAAATACCCAATTCACACCCCCTCTTGGGGTTGCACCATAACTATCAATTGGTATCAGAGCCTCATTACTTAGACTTATAAGTTATTTTCTAAAAGATCATGATGGCTGGTTTTAGTGCATCCCCTTCCTGTGAGGGAAGATTAGTCACACACCCACTTGTATTCTGTGGTATTGATTATACCGTATGGAAATTTAGAATGACTATGTATTTAAAAGCTCTAAATTGGAAATTTTGGAAAGTCATTGATCCGGGTGATTCTGTGCCTATGAAGTCTACTGGGTGTACTGATGTTCCTAAGTCTAAGTTTGAAATGAATGATCATGATAGGGACGTAGTACAGGTAAACTTTGATGCCATGAATACCTTACTGCATGCTTTAGATTCTAACGTTTTATGTAAGGTTATGGCTTGTAGTAGTGCTAAGAAGATTTGGGACGAACTTGAGTGGAAATATGGTGTGTCCATGCAAAAGGGGGTCATCTCTCTGTGTGACTCAGGCTCCACTGATCTTAAGGAAGGTAACCAGTGTTATGTTGCTTTAACCAATAATGAGGTTACTCCAGTTCCATCTATCTTAGTAAATGAATATGAGCATAATTCTTGTGCTGATTTGAATACTGCATCTGATACTGAATCATATGTAGCAATGATAGTGAAAGCATGCCTACTTATGAGGAATTGCAAATTGAATATCTTAGGACTCGTAAGTTACTTGTTAAATGTAATAAGAAATATTCTGCTTTGGAAAACAAGTATGAAGCATGCATAAAAGAATGGGACTCTAAAGTTCTTGCTGAAAGAGAAAACATTTTGAAAATCAATAGTCTAGAAAACAAGAATGAATCATTAGAAAATGGGATAACTATTTTGAAATCTAAAATTTCTAATGATGATAGTAAAGATTACTTGATTGTAGATCTTGAAAGTAAAGCAAACAATATGTCTAAAGAACTCTTGGAACTTTAGAATGTTTGCAAAAATTTGGAAAACTCAAAAATTCAAGATCTAGAGAAGAAAATAGAAGACCAATCTAAGATCATCTATACTTTCACTAGAGGCAAACAAAACTTTGATAAACTGTTAGGTGCACAAAAGATGACCTTAGATAAAGAAGGTATAGGTTATAATGGGATTGAAAATAAGAAAAGAAAGAACCTATACATGGGGTACTTTGTAAAAGAATCGAAAAACTATACCAGTACCTCCTCTAGTCCATACACTCACACCACATGTATCTTATGTAAAAAGAAGGGGCACACAAAATTTGATGGCCCGTTTAAAAAAAAAGGTGTGAAACCTAAACAAGTATGGAAAGTCAAAGAATCACCAAATCCTAACCCATCAAAGACAAAAGGAAGAATAATGGTACGGATGGTTAAGAAAGAAAAGGAAGGACTTGCTCAAACAAGAATTACATGATCACATAACTCTTCCTTAGTAGTTAGAATTAGCTGTTGGGTGTAGCATTCTCTAAAAGGTTAGGTAGTGGCTTGGGGCTCATTAATATGAAATCTTGTATATTCTCCATTCGAAAGCATACCAAGCATCTTGGAGAATTAAGCCAATATGTAAAATGAAGCACAAAACCAATTTGGCGTAAATGAATATTCTTGTTGGTTTAAATATATATAATTGGTTTTTTAAATAAAACTCCTCTCCTAAATGGATAGGGCATAAGTGCCTTGCATTTAAACTTCAAATTTCTTAACCCCTTGCTCAAATATGAACATCTTACGTTAAGCATACTCAGTCCATTGTTTAGCTCTGAGGTTTGGAATTAAAGTCATAAATCTTGTCCCAATCTTACCTTGTAGCAAATTCATTGTCCTAACCCCTATAGATAATTCATAGGGTCTCTTGCTTCAAGAAACAGATGAAATAAGAAAAAATAGACCCAAGTTGGGCCACCGAACCTTTAAGTACATTTATACTTCGGTCGACTGAACCAGAAGGTTGACCAAGCCATTGACCACATTTCAGACAACTGAATCTTTGTGTTCAAATACGCTCGGACTGCCGAACTGTCATCGGGTCCCTGAATATATATTCGGGCTACCGAACTGAGGATTTCGGGTAACCGATTGATTTAGTTCAAAATTTGTTCGGGCGGCCGACCCTCAAAAATACAAAAATGGTGCTTGAAATTCGGTCGACCAAACCTTGTTTTGGGCTGCCGAATAGACTTAGAGACCCCTTGTAATTAAGGTTGTTCAGGTGACCAAACCAATGTTCAGGCGCCCGAACTGCGCTAATGTATATGGTTCTCTGAAGTTCATTTTCTCCATACATTTGAGAGCCTCCTTTGCTTTTCCTCTCACATCCTTCCCTAGGCTTCTGTTAGATTCATTTCCATAGCCAGAGAAGAGAGACGTGTTTCCGTGGGAGTTCCATTGGATCAATGGTTTCCCACACCCAATCGGTGAATAAAATATGAGAGGGTGTTTTTTCTAAAGGATCCCATTTTGGGAAAAGTCCTTGATATCGAATTCATGCAAACCCACTTCAACAATGTTCTAGACATGTTTCGATATCAAGGATGGTACGAGCTCATCACTTTTCAGCCTATAGGGATGTACTTGCTGCTCGTTCGGCTTTTTTATGCCAACCTTGCCCAAGATGGCCAGGGGTACTACACCAGGGTGCTGGAGATAGACATCCACTTCAATGATGCATACCTGGCGGAGACTTTTGACATCCAGTGTGGCGACTTCATCTGCCCCGATTCTTCCTCCACCTGGATAGCTGAGTAGAACTTCTCTGTAAGCACTTTTGTCAATTTGGTCATGACACATCCAGTAGCTAATTTGACCCATACCCCCAGCTACAGATCTTTGACTTTAAAGGCATTGGTGGTGTACCACTTGATCTCCTATAACATTTTTCCCAAGTTAGGATCGAGGGATCATGTGTTCTACTTGGATTGCTTTGTCATGTGGTGCCTCTTCACCAGGAAGAAGCTAGACCTGCTTAGATTGATCCTACGATGGATGTTTGTCAAAACTGTGGGAAAGAGGATCATTTTACCCTACGGTGGGATTTTATCTAGGATATTTGTTAGGGAGAGGCTGAATAGGTCACCACTTGCCACCATCAAGAAAGTATGACCATCCAACATCTTCAACTCCACCACCTTAAAGTTGATGGGATACGAGCTAACTGGCAACATGTGGTTGCCTACTACACATGAGAGAGAGCTGGGAGCTCAGGAGTTCCTGCAGGAGCTGCCCCATGTACCATCTACCGTCGAGCTCATGGTAGCCATCACCGATCTCTCGATCTCGTTTCAAGAGTTTTGAGTCTCCATGACTGAGCAGGCATCTTCTTCTCAGCCTAGACTTGACTCCTTTTACAGCGAGTTCACTGATTTTTGGTCCGAGGTGCGGGCTAACTTCCACATCCTTGGTGATCGACTGTGAGAGATGAATGATGAGGATATCGATGAGGACGACCAGATGGAGTTGAGTGGGGAGGAGGGAGATGATGATCATGATGACAGAGAGACCTAGGAGTGCTTCATGAGGATCTAGTCCGTCATTCTACAACTCCTTATTTGATCATCTATGTTATTTTATTTAGATACATTTCTTTTATTTGGTCTGTACCTATGCTTAAAATAGCTTATATATTTGTTCCTATTTGACTTTCACATTCACCACACACACACACAGATACTACGATATGGTGACTGTGCTATTTGATTATGATATATATATATATATATATATATATATATATATGCAGTACCTTGATTTGCATGTGTTTGTGTTTAAATGATTATTCTGTTGAAATACATGCTTAGTATAGAAAGCCTCCTGCATGGCGGATGCAGTGGTTGAGAATTGCCTGTTGGTAGACTATAGGTTCTCGCATGCCTTACTCTTGAAATACAACCTGTTTGAGAATCGTTTTTGTGCAGGTTAATTTTGGGAAATGTCTTATTTACAGCCAATATGTTGTCGAATTTTCTGCAGACATTTGCCCAAAATAATTGAGATGATGTGCTTTGTTATATGCAAATGTGATCTATACTTAAAACCTAAATTCTTGCGCTTGCGTTGTTTGATTAAACTTCTTGGCGCTGGTTGTGTGTGTGTATTTAGAATACTGGCAGATTCTTATGGATTGCTTACATATTTAGACAAAATGCTGCCAAAATTTGTTTTAAAACCTTTGCACATAACCTAATATCATTTTCTTAATGCTAAACTCGTTAAAACTTGAGTGTGTTTCTAAGAAAATTTGTGAATTTTACTCAAGTTGATTTATAAAGAAAATGCATATTCTTAGTGGGAGTCCTCTATTTCAAAATCATTAGGCTCTGAGAAAATGAATATATAAATATATATATATATATATATATAAATCTCGCATTTACCGCTATATCTTTTGGAAAATATAATATCAACTGGTATCGATGTGCACATCCTGGTAAATTTATATTTGATATCATGTTCATTTCAAAACTAACAATATGTCCTTATAACTAGTGGTATTGTTTTAACTATTGGTATCTTCTCTACCACGTAGTTATAACGATTGGTATCAAACTCACACGTAGGGGCATACATGTTTGTTTTGGAAACCAAAGATGATTATGATAAAATTAACTTTAAAATATTTTTTGAAATGATGAGTGAAACCCAAATGTAAGATTAATCTTCATCCTTGCATAATCATCCATTAGGGAGAGTATAAAACATCAAAATTGTTAACATGCTACATGCTACTTATACTTCCTTGATGCATATTCTATTTGAGTTAATTGATTAAAATATGCCATATAAAATTCATTATAACTCCAAACAGGTCACTTAGGTATAGAGTTATGATTGGGAATAGTCTACTTTCAAACGGCATGCTGCCGATTTTTTTTAATCTTCCCAATATACCTCTTATATCTAATTGATGTCATTTGCCTTTATGCTTTATTGCTTAAACCTTTTTGCTATTTCCAAAAGGGGGAGAAGAGGCAAAAGTGGGTAATCTTGTGCTTAATTATGCTTACATGGGTAATACTGTGCTCAATTATGCTTACATCTCTTATTACTCATTACTTTAATCACCTTTATGCATAAAGTCATGGGGAGTCTTTCTTGGCTGAACCCACTTTTGCATAAGGTATTTGTCATCATCAAAAAGGGGGAGATTGTTGACCTTATTGGTCACACCCAGTTTTGATTATGACAAATACTCTTGGTACTGATGGTTGTACTAAGAATTGCATGCAGGTTCACCATGCACGTGTATTTGGACTAAAAGACATATTATGATGGCGTGCGGTGTTTGTGCCGAAGAATGAAGATGTTTGTGCTGTATTTGTATTTATATGTTTATCTCTTAATTCTAGAATGTAATTTATTACGAACTATGCGTGTGTATGGCTTGTAATAATTTGCATCATGCATGGTAGGCAGGTATGCTCAAAACGACCATAGTTGGACTTCAGGTACCTACACAAACCTTAGGGATTTTTCCGTTAGGACAAAAAGTCCATAGGTCTCTTAAAAAAATGCACAAAAAGTCCCCATTATCATTTTCATATAAGGGGAATTACAACTAGCTAAAATATGGACTTAAATTGAAAAGGTTGAGAGAGTTCGGGCGATCGAACCCATGCCGTGTAAAGCGGTTAGGGTGACCGATCAAAGTCAACATGTTGACTTATCTTCGGTCGACTGAACCTCTTTTGAACGTATCTTGCTCGGGCACCCGAATGCTCTTCAGAGCACTTTTGAACTACTCAGGCGACCGTCTGTTTACGTTCAAATAGAAGCTCGAGCGATCGAACTACCTAGTTCGGTTAACCAAACTCAGCTTCGAGCACCCGAACTTCTGACATTTGGCTACTGACTTTGATTCGGCCAACCAGTCCTCAACTCGGGCACCCGAACCTCTTAAAATTGATTTTTTGACTATGTCTGTTCAGGCACCCAAACCTCAGGTCGGGCACCTAAACCTTGCGGGTTAAAATAATTTTTACTTATTTTTAAATGGGGTAAATTGGGTTAATTTTCTTAATGATGTTTTAAACAATTCTAATTATACCCACTGTGTCCCCAATGGTCAAAAAATCTTCTTTGCCTATATATACCAGTTTATTTGTCTTAATTATAAAGGATTAGAAAATTTGATTAGGGCAAAATTCTTTCAACATCCTAAACCCTATATTAGCCAAATATCTTTCAAGCACTCACATATATCTCATTCGTGATTTCTCTAAGCATTGTGAGTATTTCGAGGCTATTGTGCTTAACCTACTTAGCTAGAACTCTCATTTGGATTATTGTTTGATTGATTTTCTTTAAGAGTTTAGCATTAAAGTTCTTCCACGGATTTCATTTGATAAATCTTGTGTGGGAAGACTTTAAGGATTTAGGTTCTTGCATTATTGTTGCAAGCTACCTAAACCTAGTTTTTGTGTGCAAAAATCTTTTATCGAAAAGCTATTCTTTCAAACAACTCCATTGTGCTTTATACATTGAAATATACTATTGAGTTTGTTTGATTTATCTTGCTTAGCATATTTAAAACCCTGATCTGATTTTGTGATATTCAAATAGTGTGTTTCAAATCTTGCTTAGATATACACTCTAGATCTGGACTGAAAATATATACGTGATTGAGTGTTTAGCACACATTAGAGCACTGAGTATATTTACATATCATTTGTGCTTGCAATATTGACTGACCTATATTGGTGCACACATCTGTTTGTGTTAAAGCGCATTTCCGTGTAAAAACATTTTTATACACATTGGTTGTATTCTAGGCTCGGGGCTGAAGAGGGAGACTAGCCCTCTGGAATAGTCCCGGATTGGTTTAGAACCGGTTAGGAAAGCTAGGTGTGCCATCCTGTTAAGGCGTATCAGTTGAGGTCAACACCTTGAATTGACCTGGTTGTATAGGTGCCGCTCTACCCATTTAAAAGAGCATTTTAGTGGTAATCCTTGTGCTAGTGTGGCCAAGGCGCGGATGTAGGCACAGTTGGCCAAACCCCGATAACATATCGTGCGTGTTCTTTACATTTCTTCAATTTACATTTACTGCACATGTATATGTGTTTGATGATTGCATAGACTAACCCTAGGCTAAATTACATTGTTGTTAAAATCAGTAGACCTAGGCAACAAATTTTAAATACCCAATTCACCTCCCCCCCTCTTGGGGTTGCACCATAACTATCACAATCATAACGTGGTCATCTATCATTCAGCACGTGAACTAATATGGTCAGGAGAAATAAATAAAAGAGCTAAGCACAATAAAATGGCAATGTCAAACATTTGAACCCAACTTAGTGTTTGGTTTCAGATTATTCTTTTGCATATGAATACCCAAAATTTCATATGGCTTTCCAAATCTCAATGCTTTCTAAGTTAAGCCTTGTACAATCCAAGCCTTTTTAATTGTAGCCAATAATGCCATTCTTGTATTTATTTGTTTCAATATAATAGTCATCAATAACCTCATAAACTCTTCTTTAAGATTTTCCAAGTAGTGGCTTCTGATATAATCATGGAGTGAAGGCTTTTAATAATAATTTCAAAGGACCTCTTAGTTGAACTTTTCTTCTTGAATCAGCTATATGCTATCAGCTATGTGCTATGAGTTTTAGATTCTTCATTTTGGAGTTTCTTTTAATGTTCTAATCAATCAACTAGGTTTCTTTTTAATTTGATCTTCTAAATCTCAAGTATATGCAAATAACAATATATGTCGTTCTAATTTTATGAGTTAAACATTGTCTATTATCAGAGTACACTTATAATTATCACTAAATCTCTTTGAATTGGCTACCTCAAATCCTGTAGGCGATGGAGGAATCCCTTTTCATTTCAGTATAGATTTAGCTTTCTTAATTCCTACAAAGAGAATGACTATTCCTAGTATCCATGAAGTCCTTGGTTTGTGAACTAGGCTTTCATCATGGTACCCATACTTTCTTGGGTCCAGATGGTTTAACAAGAGATGTTTCTTTACTTTCCAAACCAGTTTAGTTTTCATACCCTTTCCCTTTAATGGACATTCAAACTTTGTGTGTCCCTTCATCTTACATAGGAAGCATGTGGTGTGTGTGTGTAAGCATTTAAAGAGGTGCGAGCATAGTCTTTGGAGGCTTTTACAAAGTACCTCATCTAGAAGTTCTTTTTCCTTGTATTCTCAAGTCCATTGAATCCTATACCTTCTTTATCCAAAGACATTCTTTGTGATCCAATCATTTTATCAAAGTTCTCCTTTCCTTTAGTAAAGTTGTAAATTATTTTATTTTGATCCTCAATTTTACTTTCAAGGCAACATATTTCTGAATCTTTATTCCTCTACAATTTGCTTGCATCCTTACTAGCTATTTAGTCATCTAATTTATTTTGTTTTCAAGTTCACCAATGACTAGGTCCTTTTCATTTTTAATAGAAGTTTGAGATCTTAAATCTTCTAGTTCTTTCATTACTTCTTCATTCTTGCTTTACAATCTCTTGAATTTTAAATCCATTTCTCTTTCAACAAGATTTTTTTATTCTAATTCTTTTATTATTGATTCATTCTTATTTTTCAATGAAGTATATCATTTAGTTACTTTAACTAGAATTTTATGAAATTTGAATAATTATGTTTGTAGTTCTTCATATGATGGTCTACTCTCATCATTGGATTCATGAGATGAATTGCCACAAGAATCATTAAATGATTTGGATAAGGAGCTTTGTACTTCATCATCGTCCCATGCCATAAGACAACCATTTGCAATTTCTTGGTCACTTGATTCACATTCTGAGCTACTAGAAGTTATATTGTCCTATGAGGTTGCTTTTATTGCATTTTTCTTTTTCTTCTTGGAATCCTTCTCAAGCTTGGACAATCTGGTTTTATGTGGCACTTTCTTGCGATTATAGCATGTAGGAGGTTCATTCCTTGTTTCCTTTTTATTGGTTTCTCCTATATCTGATTTTGAGTCCTAGAATTTTCCAATGAATTTATTCTTCTTTCGAAGGATTTTTTCAAGTCTCTTGGTTATAAGGGCTACATCATCTACATCCATTGTCTCTTCATTTTCATCACTAGAACTTTCATTTGAGGCTTTAAATGCAATGGATTCATTGGCTTTATATTTTCCTTTAGTTCTTTCATTTATTGCCATCTTATATGTGAGTAGGGATCCTATTAAATTAACTAGGGTTTTTTTTTTTCTCTCTATAGTAATAATTATTGTGAAATTCCATTGCTCTGACACATTTATATATAAAACTTACCATCTACCTAAGCAGCAAGAAACTAAAATCACATAACCACCACCATATACAAATATGTACAACACCAGAGAGCTGCAATGTTCCCAAACAATAGATATATGACTGTTTCCCAAAATACCCTCAACTGAGCTAGGGCTATATAGAAATACTCCCAAAAATACTCACTCTACTGATAGGGCAGTACTAAAGGCCCACTATCTGCGAGCCTACCTGGATCACCTGAAAAATGTTAAAGTAATGAGATGAGCTGATGCTCAGTAAGACGAAATATATTATTGCTAGTGCGTGGCAAATGAGTTACAAAACTATGAAAATTTGTTTCTATGTAATCATGTATAACTAAATCTGTAAATACAGTACAAGTAATATAAACCACCACCTTTTACCATGTTGCTTAACATATCTGTGTTTAAGGTTTCTAACGTATATTCCCTGTTTCTATGAAACTGTACATATATAATAATAACTAAAAACTTCCCTGGATGGATAAATGAATGTTATGATTTAACCCCTCATGAAAGGGTTGTGCAGCTTGTAAGCAGGATCTATCCTGGATAGCCGACCAGGATAAACCACTATACTCCGGTCAGTCTGATCAGACCTCCTTAACCCATATCTAATGGGGAGCCTGTCCACACGTGGGCACGATCAACCTACTTACCACGTATTATCTGAATAGGTGGTTGCACTCTATACTATATATAGTTACGGTACCGTGCTCTATAAACTGTATCTGTAATGGTTTATCAAGGTTAAATACTTTATAGTACATCTCTATATACAACTATCTATTTTATCAAGATTCTGTAATAACTGTATTAACCATGACGTTGTTGTAAACTGTATCTATATCAATAGTGTTTCTGAAATTAACTGTAAATATGTAAGTCATGGTACTATAAATTGTATAATCATGGTATTCTGTAATTTCTATAAAACATATCCACTATCTATATATTCTGTAAAACATAACTCTGAAAAATACTGTAAAGCATGTTTTTGTACTATATCTATATTCTCAAGCCACATAGTAATTTAAAACATATTATTCATAATTGATAAACTGTATAAAGTTCTGTTGTGAATAATAACCTGGTAAAAATATACATTTCGTACTGAAAATCATTCTAGAACTGCCTAGCATAGCATATTTCCCTTACCCGATTCCTGCTAAAATCCCCCTACTGTAACAGGCCTTACACCCGCAGGGTTCTCCACTCAACACCTTGAAAATCATATATCCCAAAACAAAATAATATTATTTCTACGTCTACAGCATTTCCTATAATTGTTGGAAAGTCAAATTTCAACAAAAAGGCCTTACCCTGAGTCTGGGATGAAATCCAACTTCGTCCCATCGACGATCCGCTCCTGAAGCCTTGGAGAGAACTTCCCCAGGAGAATCGCGGTGGCCTCAAATCATTGATCTGGCGACTAGCGGTGCCTAAATCAAAGAGAGAGAAGGGAGAGACGATAAAGAGAGAAAATAGAGGGTTTCAGTGAGTTTTTTGCGCAAGAAAACTGAGTTTAGCACTATTTATACTGTGGGATTCATCGACGAGCCACGTAATCTCATCGACAAGGCTAAGAAGGAGGTTCGTCAATGAACGTCATCTTCTTGTCGATGAAATTCAGAACTTAGGAACAACCTCTTGACATTTTCTCATCGATGAAACATGTCCTCGTCAACGAGACCCTCTTGTATCCTCATCAATGAATGCCCTGTATTCATTGATGAGAGCTTTATATTTTCTTGGGTTATTACACCCAAAAGTGCAATGTCGTATGCCTCTTTCTGTTCCTATTTCCATTTCCCTCCTTCTTTATTATTTAAATTCCATTATTCTTCGGGTTGTTACATTTATATAGCTTCTAATTTAAGATTTTCTATAACCCCGCTCTGATACCAATTGAAAAGTTAGGTGTACTCCCAAGAGAAGGGGGTGAATTGTATTTTTAAAATTTTATTTGAAATCCCTTTGTTTTACAAGTACCTTTAGTTAAGAGTTAACCCCTTTTTCAATTAGAGTTAATTTGCAATCACACTCTTCAAACACAACAACTTCACAAGTACAATTGATATTCAATCCAATCAATGAAGTTAGCTTGATATCACAAAAATAGAAAATTCAACCAAGCTTCCAAAATTCAAATATCGATATCAAATAAGTATCTTGATTTTAAGTATGCAAGAAACCAATATATTAATGAGCTTTGGTATTAATCAATCAATGTACTCCCTTCTGGTTTCTGCAATAATATTGATTAATCAACATACTCCCTTACGGTTTTCGAAATTCCAAAAAACAAATTAATATCTAGCAATTCAAATGAGAGTCCACGTAGTTTATATGTGCTGTAATTTAAAGAAAATAAGGAAGAGAGTGACACCAAGATTTTTACGAGGTTAGGCTATACCCGCCTACATCCTCGCCTTAGGTGCACCACCCAAGGATTCACTATACCGCTCCCTTAACCGAGCCGACCTAACCTTTTACGCACTCCTTCAAATAGGATAGAGCCCTCCTCTCCAAGTGATACCCCACGCTTGGTAAACCAATGATTCAACAAACTAAACAGTCAAAAACAACAAGAAACAAGAACAAATTCTTGTGTACAAAGACACTCTCACAATATAGCTAATTAGTACAAGTTAGAGCACTGATATACTTCAAATTAAATATCAATAAAGATTGGATTTGAAGCTCAAGAAAATAATCACCGAGTTCTTCTTTAGATTGAATGAAACTTAGTAAGAGCACAAGAACTAAGTGGTTGTATCAGTAGGAATTCAGTAGAACTTCAACAAGCATGTGTGAGCAAGAGAGTTTTGAGGATTAGAGACTTTGATTGCTAGATTGTAAGCGGTTGTGTGTAAAAATCCTTTGGTTTTCCATGTATATATAGAGTTCTAAAAGTAATTTCTTGTTGCCCAAGTTTACTTAGAGTATTTCCCAAGTTTATTCAAAGTTTGGTGCCTAAGCAAACAATTTTTAAAGTTTCCCACGCTACTTTATCTTAAATTTGGAAAGCCACTCGCATTTCAAAAAGAAGTGTTGTTAGCTTCAACCACCTTTTAGTATTTTAGGTATAAATTTCACTATACGATTCCAATTTGAACGTTCTTGATATCAACAGAAAGCTAAGAGAAAATTCCATAACTTTCATGTTGGACATGTTTTAAGATGAGGAGTTTGTGATAGATATAACTGCTTATCAATGCAGATGTAAGGTGCTTTTCATTTCAAAAATAATTTTAACCTTTTTGAAATAACTTTTGACCTTAAAAAATATTTTCCAAGTATTTTGATAATGGGTCTGTAAGTCAATAATCATTCCTAAGAGCTTCAAAGCATCCATAAAGATTTTAAATTGAAGTACTTACATAAGACTTAAACATTTGAAGTGTGAAGTCTTCATGCATGTCTTCCTTTGAGTCCATCTTGACTCTTAGCTTCAACATTATTTAGACTTTCATACGATTTGTCAAACTTTGATCTATTGAGCTTTCTTTCGATCACTAGTTTGGAATGTAGGCTATCAATGAACTCTTGATCTTGAGCTATAATGCTTAATTCCTGAAACATGATCACTTTAACGAAAACATGTTAAATTCCCTTGATTTGTTATCATCAAAATAAGATTTGTAAGCCTTGTTAGTCCAACATTATGTTTATCTGAATTTTTAATCTAACTACTCAATCATACAACTGATATATGTTTAATAACAATCACTTGGCATTTGCACTATTTGATATACAACAAGTTTCAATGTTCAACAAGATTCAATATTTACCAAGATTCCATATTCGGCACTATTCAATATTCAGCAAGATGATAATAAAAATATACTCAAGCACGCAGGTTATATCTTGCAGAAATTATAAGAGTAGGGAAGAAGAAGCTAAACACCATTGTTTTTACAGGGTTTGGCCGCAACCTACATCCTTGCCTCATGCAATGCACTGTGAGGATTTCCTTTCCCAACTTTGTTACGAGGTGAAGTTACAACCTCCCTCCCTCAAAGGTGGAGTTTGTCTCTCTAACGATAATTCCCTCTCGCTAGCCAACGATTCAATACCTGAACCGTCAAATAATACAACAAACAACAAAAATTGCTTGTACAAGATAAACACTCATCGAATGAGCAGATTAGTACACGTTAGATTGAAAACAATACTTCAAATAAATAATATGAAAGTTGAAGCTTGAAAGGATATCACCTGAACTGATTCAAACATGTGAGATTTGAAATATCATATCAGTATCTGAGAGTATTCGTAGAGAATACATCAGTAGTATAACCAGTGAGTTTTTCAAAGTATGAGCATGTCATTCTCTTTTATTTTTGAATTCTTCGTTACCCTAATGTACGAGAATAAGACGTTTAAATAGTGCACTAGTGTTTTAAAAGTTTCCTTAAGGTTTTCTCTTAATTTGGAAACCAATAATGCAAGATATGGAAACAAAATCAACGTTGTAACTTGTTTAAACATACGAATCAGTCGCCTATCCTCGTAGGGTCAGTTGCCTGTGCTATTTTAAAATTAGCGTATGCTAAAGTCAAAATGGAGTCAGTCACTTGTGTCTGATAGGTCAGTGGCATGTGCCTATTCTATTTGTATATTTTCAAAATAGCAGCACCATGATCGCCCGATGATTTATCATCAATCGTCTGTCCTTTCAACAAACCTTATTTTTCATTATTTTTGGCTTCTTAGATGAATTAGGTAAGAAGCAGAAGATGTGCATTCTACACAGTGACAGAAAGGAGTGCGATCTTTCTTGCTAAAGATTCAGTTTTTCATTCAAAGTCGAAGGATATACAAACAAAATACTACTTTATTCGTTAGCTTGTCTAAGATAAGCTCATAATACTTGAGAAGATCTGTGGATCTAAGAACTCAGCAAACATGTTGACTAAGGGTATCACTATTGAGAAGCTAACGTTGTGTGCAGCTTCAATTGGCCTTCTAGCTTAAGGACAGGAGGATGAGTTGTTAGGATGAGGGATTATTCTTTTGGAGAACTGAGGCTGATGTTGGTGATTGAACTAGTCTCCAAGTGGGAGATTTGTTGGGCTTTGTGGAGCCTAGTTATGTTTAATCCATGGAGCGAAGGACTGGGTGGTTAGAAATACTGAGAGTCTCGCTCAAGTGCTCAACTAGGAAGACCTTGAATGGGGAGCAAGTTGAGATTCTGAGATATCCTAAAGGGCGAAATCCCAAGAGGCTCAACCATCATCTAAACCAGCAAGACTTAGTGGGGCGACTAGGTCGAGAATGCTGAAGATCAAGATTCCTACTTTCCCACGAGGCTCAACTAAATCGTGACCATGGGGAACAGGGGTGCGACTAGGTCGATGATGATGATCTTCTATGTGAAATTTCGAAAAAAACTTTCCTATTTCGAAAGTTATGATCTTGTAAAATCTAAGATATATATTTCTAATATTCGTCTATGTGTTTAGAGCAGCGTAAAAGTGTGCAGTAGCATGGAGAGTGTTGTGAGCTTTTGTGTGCACGATCCAAAGGTGTTTCACTTTGGTGTTTAGAGTGCGTGCATGTTGTTTCTTCCTTATTGAGAGTGAGAGAAACTCTAGAATTACTACACTCTGTATACTTCCCTGATAATAGTGAAATCCTTGAAAATCTGTGGACGTAGGCAAAATTGCCGAATCACGAAAATATTGTTTTGAGCGTGCGTATGATTATTTTCTTTGGCGTGTGCTTGTCTCTATCTTGTTTCTCATAGGTATAGTGTTATGGGAATTTCTGCATGTTTGTTTATTCCCTTACAACTAGTATTAGAGCCTACGGGTAGGCTTGAATGGGAGCAATGGCAGAAGAAGCAGGAAAGGTGCTTGGGATAGAAAAGTTTGATGGCTCAAACTTTTGATTGTGGAGAATGCAAATTGAGGATTATCTCTATGGGAAGAAGTTGCATCTACAACTTCGTGGAGAAAAACCTGCGACAATGAAGGATAAAGAATGCACTCTCCCAGACAGACAGGTACTTGGAGTTGTTAGATTAACTTTGTCTAGGTTTGTTGCACATAATGTTGTAAAGGAGAAGACCACAACAGATCTAATAAAGACTTTGTCAGGTATGTATGAAAAGTAATCTACAAATAACAAGGTACATCTAATGAAGAAACTATTTAATTTAAAGATTGCTGAGAATGCATCACTTGCACATCATTTGAACGATTTTAACACAATCACAAATCAATTGTCATCTATAGAAATTGATTTTGATGATGATATACGCGCACTGATTGTTTTGGATTCATTGCCAAATAGTTGGGAGGCCATGATGATGGTTGTAAGTAACTCCACAGGAAAAGAAAACTAAAGTATAATGACATACGAGATTTAGTTTTGGCTGAGGAGATTAACAGAAAGGATGCAGGTGAAACCTCAGGATCTGGTTTTGCCCTAGACCTTGAGACAAGGGGTAGAGGTAATGATAGAAATTCAAATTAAGGTAGATCAAAATCTAGAAATTCTAATTGAAACAGAAGTAAATTGTGATTTGGCCAAAAAGGACAATGCTGGAACTGTGGGAAAACGGGTCACTTCAGGAGGCAATGCAAAAGTCTTAAGAAGAAGACTGAAAAAGACTATGCTAATGTCGTAATAGAAGAGGTACATAATGCATTACTTCTTCTAGTAGACAGTCCACTTGATGATTGGGTTTTGGACTCAGGAGCTTTGTTTCGTACGACTTCACACCAAGAAATCATACAAAACTATGTTGCAAGTGATTTCGGTAATGTGTATTTTCCTAATGGCACAACCTTGGATGTTGTGGGTATGGGAAACGTCGAGATGTAATTGTCCAATTGGTCAGTTTTGTTACTAGATAAGGTACGACATATTCCTAACCTCAAAAGGAATTTGATTTCCATCAGACAACTTGATGATGAAGGGCATGCGATGTTGTTCACTAGTGGCACTTGGAAGGTTACAAATGGATCCAAAGCATTGGCTCATGGAAAGAAGTCTCGTACTCTATATATGACCTCATGTCCAAGAGACACAGTTGTAGTTGCTGAAGTAAGTATTAATACAAGTTTATGGCACTACAGACTTGATCACATGAGTGGGAAAAGTATGAAGACGTTGCTGTCAAAAGGGAAGCTACCAAAATTGAAGTTTGTTGATTTTGACTTGTGTGAAAGCTGCATTTTAGGAAAGCGGAAAAGGGTAAGCTTCTTGAAAACCAGCAGAACATTGAAGGCTGAAAAATTGGAGTTAGTTAGTACACACTGATTTGTGGGGGCCTTCTCCGATTGCATCCCTTGGAGGTTCATGGTATTACATTACTTTCATTGATGACTCAATCAGAAAGGTATGGGTTTATTTTCTGAAAAATAAATTTGATGTATTTGACACTTTTAAGAAATGGAAGGTTGTGGTTGAGATTGAGACAGGTTTAAATGTAAAATGTTTGAGGTCAGACAATGGAGGAGAATACATAGATGGAGGGTTCAGAGAGTATTGTGTTGCAAATGGAATCAGAATGGAGAAGACCATTCGTAGGTCACCATAACAAAATGGTGTCGCTGAGCACATGAACAGAATTTATTGGAATTGGTGTGATCCCAAGAGGGGGGTGAATTGGGTTTTAAAACATTTTTCGTTAATTTAAACAATTATATCGATTCACCACGTATCATATCCCATTCAATATTAAACGTGTGTAAGTAAAATGATTAAGCTATTGGTTCATGCCTATGCGTGTATCTCGTTCAATATAAATGTGTGCATGTAACTAAATATAATAGTAAATAAATAGGCACACACATACTGAATTTAAAGTGTAGTAATTTAATGAGATAAGGAGAGAGAGACACAAGATTTGTTATCGAGGTTCGGCCAAAACCAACCTACGTCCTCGCCTTGGGCATAACCCCCAAGGATTTCACTAAACTTGCTCACTTAATCAGGTGGAGCAAAAGCCTTTTACATTCTCTCCTTACGGGGCGAGGAAAACCCCAACTCAATTACTAGGCTAAGCTGAACTAGTCTGACTTATGGGGCTGAGACTCCCCAATTCAATTTTGGGCTGGGCCGAAGGAATCTCACTTACAGGGCTGAGACTCCCCAGTTCAATTAACGAGTTGAACCCAACTGTTACAATAAAACCATTTTGTACATAAAATATGCTTCTGAAGTACAAGCAGAGATGTACATGCTTAAGTTCATAAAATATGCACTCTCTTATGATATGATTTATGGTTAGTAGAGTAAGGGTGCTTAACTATATTTAAACCCTAATAAAAAGTTTTTTACAAAAATATATTTCAATAATAATATGGGTGAACCTAGGGTTTTGCTCTTTCAATGATTTTTGCACAACAAGAATGTGTATGAAAAATGTGTTTTATGTTTTCTAATTAAATATTTATGCAAGTTAGTAATACTTGGAAAATCTAGGAGTTAAGTTGAATAAAATATTTGTGCAATAAATAACTTCTCCCAAAATATATTTATCAAGAAAATAATCCGAGAGAAAGCCAAAATTATACTCTCAAAATGATTTTCAAAGAATAAAGAATTAGTGAGAGTAAGCAAGTAAATACCCAAATATAAATATGCTCTCTTCAAGAGTAATTTTGAAATGAAAGAGTAGAAGAGAGTTAGAGAGTTTTGTATAAAAATTTTGGCCCCAAAAGAAGAAATTTTTGCAATAAAAATGATTTGGGAAACTTTGGTTAATAGAGGATTAGAGAGAAATTTAAAGTTAATCAAAGTTTCTAATTTGGAGTAATGAGGGGGTATTTATAGAGTTTATAAGAAATATGACCGTTGGGGACACGCTCGGTATTTTGGAAAAGTTTAATTAAGTTTTAATGACGTTTTAAACACTAAAAAAATATTCCAACATGAGGGCATCGGTTGAATAGAAGACTTTCGGTCGACCGAAGTTCATATGGCTTGGTCAACCGGGTCAATTTTGAACTGCAGGATCAGTCGACCAGAAAGGGTGATTTTTCAAAATAGCGCAGTTTGGTCGACCAGGGTGAAAATGAACTAAGTGGTCAATCGACCAGACCGTTGGGTTCCCAAATGTGGGAACTCGGTCAACCAGGGCGTTGGTATACAATTTTCTCTTGGTCGACCAGGAGGTCAAAATGTTGACTTCCTAGGAGGTTCAGTTGACTGGGGCCAAATGAACTACATAGTTTGGTCAACCGGGTTGTGGTCAACTAGTTGACCTGGTCCGGGTTCGGTCGACCAGGGCATTTTGTACATGGTAGTTCGATCGACCAAATGTGCACATTTTGTGCATTTCGGTCCTCTTTCAGCCAACGATCACCCTATTTCAATGACCTAGTATGGGTATGCATGAGTGAGTGTCCTATGGTCATTTCTAGGTCCTTTTGAAGATATCAAAAAAATCCGGTGTCGATCGACCGAAGTTATCATAAACTTCGTTTTAGCCTCGATTCTAACCCTAAAGCTATTCTAAAAACTTTGTATGATTTTAGTCTATTTAGAAAAAGGTTTTTGGTGAGATGGCTAGTCTCTAGGGTCTATCTACGGTCGTTTTGAGCATTCATACACATCATGCAAATGCATGCATTATTATAGACCAAAGATATAAAAATTAAATGCATATACAAATTAAAATTAACGTCTCCGTCTTTTGCTCCTCAATCTTCATGGAATATGCAAAAAAAAAAAAGATTTTGTGTTCCTCTGGGCTTCTATGTCCTTTATCTCATGTGTATGCTGAATCATGAACCTGTTCAAAACCACTAAATGCACACATGAGATACTTGTGCTTTGTGAGCATCAAAACAGGGATCGGACTCAAAAAGTTAACAGAACTCTCAATGAGCATGCTAGGAGTATAAGGTTGTATGCTGAACTACCAAAAACTTTTTAGGCTGATGTTGTTAGCACTACAGCTTACTTGATAAACCGAGGACCATCAGTTCCCATGAATTTCAAACTTCCTGAAGAGGTTTGGAGTGATAAAGAGGTAAAGTTTTCTCATTTAAAAGTTTTTGGTTGTGTTTCTTATGTTTATATTGATTCTAATGCTCGTAGTAAACTTGATGCAAAGTCTAAAATATGTTTTTTAATTGGCTATGGCGGTGAGAAATTTGGCTATCGATTTTGGGATGAACAAAACAAGAAAATCATCAGAAGTATAAATGTGATAATTAATGAACAGGTTATGTACAAGGACAGGTCAACTGTACTGTCTAATGTTACAGAGATAGATCAGAAGAAATTTGAGTTTGTTAACTTAAATGAGTTGACTGAAGGCACCGTCCAGGAAAGGGGTGAAGAGGATAAGGAAAATGTAGAATCACAGGTAGATTAGAATACACCTGTAGTTGCATTCCATAGATCTTCCAAGACCATTAGACCTCCACAGCGTTATTCACCCTGTTGACCTAATAGGTCAAACTCGATTTTGATAATGACAAATACTTATTGTATTTGATAGCTTTCAAGTTTGTGTGCAGGTTCATATTAGCTTGACCAATTGATGGCACGTGAAGACTTGAAGACTAAAGACCTTGAAGACTTATTATAATTTATATTTTGTGTAATTTGGGTCTATAATAGTAACTAGGTATATCAATCTATAATAATCTTTGCATGTCATGCATATAGGTATTTGTAAGCTCTCAAAATGATCGTAGATTGGTCATAGGGACTGAATGATTTTAGGGTAGGTCGACCGATGCCAGGTTTTAGGGCGTACTTGAAAAGACCTTAGGTTCCTACACATTGTGCACGAAGTCACCATAATCACTTACATTATCAAGGGAAAGAATTGAAATAAAATTGTACAAAACTGGGAAAGTATGAGAGAGCTCAGGCGACCGAACCCTAGGTGAACAAATCACCTCAGACGCCCGAACTGTTGAAAAGTCAACAGTTTGATAGGCTTTGGGTGACCGAACATAAAATGACCCTATCGCCCTCAGGCGACCGAACCCTTAGAAGGTTACATTTCACCAACTTGGGCTGCCGAACCTTGACATTCAAAAAGGCCCCAGGTGACCGAAGTGATCGATACAAACTGCAAGTGCACTGTATCGTAGTTTTATAATATAATGATGTATAGAGTATCGTCCTCAGGGATTAATGTCTTAATTTTACCAAGTACCAAAATTTTAATAACCTTGATTTTATTTAGAAAAATTAATTATTTTAGACTGCGAAATTTAAACAAAGCTACTTTAAATAAACAATTGAAAAGAATTTAAAATTGGATGCGCTTATCAAATTAATAATGGTGAAAACTTCTAGGAAATCGATTTCACCTAGTTTCTCGCTATGCTTTACTCATTTAGCCAATTTGAATTTGTATTCTCTGTTTGTTAGCGAATCTCCAATTTTTTTTTAAAAGCCTTTTTCAATAGCCAATTACAACCTATTCTTGTTTATTATTTAACAGAAGATTATGCAAATTAATAACGCAAGAATGTAATAAGATCCTCGATTTTTAATGCTATGTAGGTTCATACAAGTTTTTTGATCTCTATATTTACCTACGTTGAATTATTCAAGATCTATCCTATAATCCCCTCTTTCGGTAGCAAATCACAAGACTAAAATCATTTAATTAATGACCAGTTAATTAAAAGCATTAGGCACAGAATAACTCAAACAAACATTATTGAAAACTACTTCAGATTAGCATCAAAGAGGAAGCATAGTTCGAAACTGGTCACATCGTTTTTCTAGAATACAAAATTTAGTTTATTTTGAAAATTAAATAAAAAATAAAAGATTTCACCATGCGTTCTTTTATTTGGAGAGTACGGGAAAAATCAACACTCGCAACACTGCCGTCGCGCGTCGCAAACACCTCGATTACCGCCGTTGTTCTCTGCCTTCCGATTTCAAAAATATTGTTGTTTTGTGTGCCGCCTCCTCTCCTTTGCTAGTCGTGTTTGTTGAACTTCAATTGCACAATTGCTAGAAGAAAACCTCAAGAGAAAATTCTCCCATTTATCTCCCAAATTTTTGTGCGGCCTCTCCCAGCAACTGAATAAACTCCCAAGCTTTTTCCCAAATTTTGGTGTGACCTCTCTCTGCAAACCCTGCGCACAGCCTCAAATCTCCCATTAAAAGCCCCCCTCAAAGAAGTTTCCAAGTAGCCTACAATCTTTGACTTTTCAAAATTTCCATCTTTCTGTTCTTTCCTTTTCTTTTTTTTTCTTTCCTTCTTTCCTTTCTTTGCCTTTCCCCCCCTCCTATCCATGTGTATCTCACCCAACTAAGATGACCCGACTCCATGGCCAGGTCACGACTCACTTTTTTTATTTTTTTTTATTTTTTTTATTTTTTTCTTTTCTTTTCATTTTTCAAACGTATACGATATGCCCTCCACATTCAAGCCTGATTTCGACCCTCCTACAACCTGTAACTCTCAAATCGTAAAACACAAAAGTTCTAGAGCTATTTCTCATATTTCCCTATAAGTTTGAATCATCTCAATCGGAGCTTGGACGAGAAAGTTACACCTAGATTACATAGAATTGTCGAAATAGTCCATAAAACAGTGTATGGTAACTTCAAGTCAGATTTCAACCTTGATGAAGCCAGTGTTTCGCAAAATGCAAAACATGAAAATTGTAGAGCGTTTTCTTATCTTTATACGATATCTTGAATCATTTGAATTGGAGATCGAATAAGCAAGTTACGCACATAGATTACAAAGTGGTATCGAAAATGGCCTCCCTTTGCATGCATGACTCAGCTTCCAAAAATTATCCTTTAAATGTTCATGAAAATCCCAGATTCTCACGGTCTTGATTTGGACTCCACCTCATATACATGGCACATCTTCATGCTCATGACCCGCATAAATTATAATTTCAAATTTAATGTTCAAAAAAAAAAAAAAACTATCCTGCAATAATCAAACAAATTATCGAGTGAGCTCAATGATTAAACTATTAGAAAAAATTGGGCATTTTAATTAAAATTATGATCTTAAATGCATGAAATTAAATGCATAATTATACAACTATGGCGTGTAATTACACCTCCCAACTAAGGTTTTGCTAGTCCCTTGCAAATAACGTGAATGCAATTCTAGGTGGTACTCAGGAATTTCAATGAATGAATGCACATGCAACACAACCATACCATTTCACAAGCATGAATATCACCAAATTATACACAAGCTCATTTATAAACAATGTATGCAACTCTGAAGTAAGTCATTCATGCAGGTTTCATCATTATATAGCCATTAAGAACAGTAAACTCACGTAAAATTAACCAGTGAGCACAATTCAGAGTTAAAGTAGCCATATAAATTCGAATATAAATAGGCAAATCTCGAAGCATGTGTTATGTGTGTGACTCATTACACCTAGAATATCCGTCGACACCTAAAGAACTGTTGCTTTGACTCGGCCTAACTGGTATACCCTAAAAAACATTCAAAATGATGATTTCAATCATCGTATGTGAGGAGGAGTGTCATGATCAAACATCCCACATACTATAAGGAACAAACGCTAAACATACGGAGTGGACTAGTCTAAAAAGGATCCAGCCTATTTACGAGGTGTCGGGTCCTTCACCTTAGCATCTTCTCACCTACTCGCCATGTCCATCCAAGACCACCCTAAATTAACTTATTCACAAACCAGACGTGAATACATCTGAGGCATTCAGTGGGTGAAGAGTCTTCATGTGTGGATATTATATGTTTTCCCTGACTTTTTTTGTAGTTGTGTAGAGCATGTATTAATCTTTCACCTCTTCTAGGGTATTTCTATTTCTCTTTTTCTTTCTTCTGCTCATTTTTCAATTTCTTTCTTTTCATGGTCAATTAGGACAACCATAACACTTCTTTTATTGTTTTCATACCACCCATGTGCATTAATCTCAAACAAGAGTCCATGAAATAATTATATTTCTAAGGGTGGCTCAGCTTTCACATCTTAAGTAAGTTCCAAGACCTAGGTTTCTATCTCCCCACTAGATGTCACCTCAAGGCTAGCAATTTAAAAAGCAAGACTAGTGTACAAAGAATATCCAGAAAAAATAGGGAAAGTTGAGTTTCATGAACTCTGAGTTGACGTCAAAAACTCAAAAGAATGATAAATGGCTCAACAGTACCTCACAAGGTGTCAAAGTCTCCACAGGTGCTCTCTCAGTGTTCACAAGGAACCCTAAGTGTTACAAGTCACATCAACATGCATTTTTTTTTTTTCAAGAAATGCCATGTATATACAAGATTTTATATAGCCATATTAACACAATTGAACTACCAATCAGCCTTCAATGAGTTATGATTCCTAATTTAGCTATATAAATAGAAACTACATATAAATGACTCAAGTGTGTACTCCTTGGTTATATGCAAGTACATGAAGGGCATAAGTAGTGTCACGTATGGCGTAATCATCCATATTCACACTTTTTTTTATCAATGTTATTCAAAAATGATAAAGATTGAAGAAAAGGAGGAAACTTCCCTAACTTTTTGGTAAATCCATCGAGGAATTAAATTTTCAGCTCTGTACTCATGCCAAATAAACCTGCATAAAAAATCTAAATTATTCAAAAGTGCATAGGTAAATAAATACATAAAGTAATAAAGATAAAAGAAATAAACAAAAGAAAAACTCTTTGGGTTGCCTCCCATAAGCGTTTGTTTTAACGTCTCCAGCCAGACATTTCAACCTTCATCAACCAGAATCTCCAAGAGGAATACATCCACAGTTCCTCTCCATTTGTTCTCCATAGCAGTGCATCAATCTCTAACCATTAATTCTGAATATATTCCATGTCTTGTCCTTCAAGTCTATTGCTCCAAAAGGGAAAACCTTGTCAATTGTGTAAGGACTTGTCCATCTTGACCTCAACTTGCCCGAGAAGAGTTTTAATCTTGAGTTGAAGAGTAGAACTTGTTGTCCTAGAGCAAACTCATGCCTAAGAATCTGTTTATCATACCACTTCTTCGTTTGTTCTTTGTAGATTTTTGCATTTTCATATGCATCACCTGAGAACACATAGTGAAGATGCTCAGGGAATTGTTTCAACTCTGGAGATATAGGTTGTTGCATCTTTTCTTTAGAGATTATAGAATCCATCTTTGCTACCATAAGATCTAGCCTCCCCATATGCTGCTGTGTCGTAATCTGATGCAAGGATCATTCTAAGTGATCAGCTGGTACATCTTTTTGAAAGACTTTTTCTGCACCTTGCTGAATGATATCTACCCGAAAGCAAGTGCTTGGATCTTCTGGGAATCTCATATTCTGGTAGATTTTGAACATGACCTCTTCCTTGTCCACTCTCAAAGTTAACTCACCCTTTTGCACATTAATTAAAGCCCTTCCAGTGGCCAAGAATGGTCGGCTAATAATTAGTGGAACTTCTTGGTCTTCTTCCATATCTAACACCACAAAATCAGCAAGAAAAATGAATTTTTCCACCTTTACCAATACATCTTCTATGATTCCATGTGGATACTTGATGGATCGGTTTGCTAGTTGCAAAGAAATGGTTGTTTGTTTCATCTCTCCAAGTCCCAATTTCATGCAAACAGAAAGTGGCATAAGATTAATGCTAGCACCAAGACCACATAAAATTTTATCAAAAAATGAATTTCCAATAGTGCAGGGCAAAGTAAAACTCCCTGGATCTTTTAATTTTTGGGGCAATTTCTTTTGAAGAATAGCACTGCATTCTTCGGTAAACTTCACTATTTCGAACTCCTCCAACCTTCTTTTCTTTGAAATGATCTCTTTTAGGAATTTGACATAATTTGGCATTTGTTCTAAGGCATTTGCAAAAGGAATATTTATGTGAATTTTCTAAAAAAATATCCAAAAATTTAGAAAATTGCTTATCTAATTTTTGTTTTTGAAAGCATTGAGGATAAGGAAGTGGAGTAAAAAATATCCAAAAATTTAGAAAATTGCTTATCTAATTTTTGTTTTTGAAAGCATTGAGGATAAGGAAGTGGAGTAGAGAGAATAGGAGGATTGTCAGGAAATGAAATTGTTGGAAACGTGTTCGTATCTCTTGGTGTATCATCCACAATCTCCTCTTCTTCCCCTTTATTCTTGCTTCGACCATTCTTTTCAGGTGAAGGAGTGGACATGGTTTCCTTTGCTGGTGACTTCTCAATTTCTCTTCCACTCCTAAGTATGATGGATTTGCATTATTCCTTTGGGTTCACCTCTGTGTTGCTAGGAAAAGTTCCTCTTGCTTGGGAATTTATGGTCATGGCCAGTTACCCAATTTGTATTTCAAGGTTCTTCATAGTGGCTCCCATATTGTTGCAATGAGTCTCGATGTTGTCTAGTCATGCATCTGTCTTTTTAAACCTAGCTTTTGTCTCTTCAACAAAAGATATCATGGCATCCTCGAGTGACATCTTCTTCTCACTTTGTTGATTATCAAATCTTGCAGGATGTTGCTGTGATGACCCAAAAATATATATATATATATATATATATATATATATGATTAAAGTACAATAATAATAAAATAATAAAAATAGTCATTAAGTTAATATCAATATAGAAGTGTTTTCTGTAGGATCCTTGATTCCATGTTTGATGCCTAAGAAAGACCTTGTCTTAGCGAGTGCTCAGAGACCATTGCGGCTCAGTCGCTCCCTGGAGGTCGGCCTGGTCAAAATGGAATTTCATAGGATAAACAGGATAGACACTGTTTGTACACGTAAATAAGTATATATACATAAAATAGTGTTTTGACAGACATAATTTGTAGAAATACATAATAAGATGATAATAATATAGGTATCATATGTGGGGCCCAAGAGACTATGTGGGGTCCACATGAGTCCCGAAGCCACAAGACACTGTTTATATACGTAAATAAATACACAAAATAATGTTTTGACTGATATAATTTGTAAAAATATATGATAAAATAATAATAATATAGGTATCCTATGCGCGGCCCACAAGACTGTGTGGGGCCCACATGAGTCCCGAAGCCGTATGGAGGTTTACACGAGTCTCAAAGTTATGTAGGATGCATAAAATCATATGAGAGTTATTCGAGTGACGTAGGATCCATTTGGGTCTCGAAGTTGTGTGGGGCCCACAAGACCATGTGGGGCCCACATGAGTTTTTAAAATTCAAATTTAATTCTTATTCAAAAAATAAAATAAAGAAATACTAAAAATAGTTTAAAAGTAATAACAATGATAATAATATTGATAATAATGATTAAGAAAAATAATGAAATAGTAAAATAATTAATTAACTAATTGATTAATTAGGTAAGTAATTAATTAAAAAAAAATTATTTAATGGGAATGGTGGCAAGCACTCCCACATGGTCTCCATCCCCATCCCATACTCAACCCATACCTTGCCCATCCCTTGCCCATTCTTTAATTTTTAAAAATTATAATTTCACCCATCTCCCCACACTTTTATAAATTTCATTCTTTCCCCAAAATTTTCCTATAAATAGGGAGCTCTCAACCTTCATTTTTCACAACAATTTTTCAAGGAAGAGAAGGATTAGTGAGTGAAAGAAATTCTGGTGGAGAGAGAATTTTTAAATAAATTCTCAATCACCCACTCTTTCCAATCTCATTTCTTAAAGATAGTTATTGTGTTCGTAGCACGCGGTAAAAGAAGAAGGTAAGTAAATTTTGATTATGTTAGTTTCTTTTTATTTTAAATTCATACCCGAGTTTATTTTGTACGTAAATTTTAATTATGTTACTTAGTTCCACAAAATTTCCATGAGTTTATTTTTACGCATATTTAATTATACCAGTTCTATCTTTAATATACTTGCATCTATTTTTGGGTTAAGAAATGTTCCAATCCCCTCGGGTAAATTTTCAGCATTTCTTTCTATTCAAAAATAAAATTATATATATACTTAACACAAAAATTGTGTGGCATGAGTTTATTTGTACGTTGCATTTCTATGAAAATATGAGTAAAGATGAGATTTTCACGATATTATTTTTAAATTGCATAAATTATAATAAGATGATTTTAAAACCCCTTATGGCAACGAAAGTTCAAAGTTACAGATGCTCGGTACCGCAGCTTAAAGTTTATACGGATCAGAGTGCACCCACACTATTTACAGAGTGGTTATTTATGTTAGTGGATTTCTCCTGAGTGCACACCTGGTTCCGGACCAAGACTTAATAAGGAAAATCTCACTTAAAGTTTACGTACGTTGATTTAGTTTGGTCGGCCAGCCAGCTAAGTCCAGTCTTCGGACCGCACAACCCAGTCATGGGGGTAAACATGACTTATGGCAAACAGGCCTAAGGGTGGGTTTTTACAATATATGTTTATACATATTTAATTACGTGTACAAAGTTACTGATAATTTGAAGGAAAAGTGTAAGTTTACGTGAAAATGATCATTTTGGTGCTTATATGACGATCTAAGGAAAACGTATAAGGAAAAGTATATGTATGTTTATCATTAAATATTTTTACAGTTTTAAAGTTAAAAGTTTAATTTAGCAGTTATAGTATATGATTTAAAAATTTACTGTTGAAATTGATGACAAAAGTTTTATGCAGAAATTGTTAAATTTATGTTTATTCTAAAAGAAATCTTGAAGTTATAGTATTCATTATTGTTTTACGAAATTCTTTAAAAACTCATTTTGGCCACACACTAATAATAATCTTATTTACTTACTGAGCGTCGTCTCATCCCAATCATATTTTATTTCAGATAACTCTGAAGGACATGTCGGGAATCAGGCTTAGCAAGCATGCGGGTGGGGATTAGAAAAATAAAGATTGATTAGAAATATTAGTATGGTTTCAGATATTTATGTTTGTGTAATTTTCCTTCTTTTGAAATAAATGATTGTAATATGGATAATTAGCGCTCTGGTTTAATAAAAATTGAGTTTATTTGCTTCCGCTGTAAATCAGTAGTAAAAAGTTAATATCCCAGGCCCCTCGGGGTCGGGGTGTTACATTTGGTATCAGAGCAATAGGTTATAGGTTCTGTAGACTTTAAAGAAATAATTTTTACCAGAGCATAGGATATAGGTTCTGTATAATCTAATATATAAATTTTATTAGAGCATAGGTATAAAATATGATTTGGGTAGGATTGGGTAGTTTAAAATATTTATTTTAGTTTGTTATATTATTATACGTTAATAATAGATTTATGATTTTAAGATAACATTTGATCATTATTTAAGAATGGATCCTAAAGATAGTAGCATTGGAGGAAATGAGATTTACGTGAAGGCTCCCAATGACAGGTAATAATTATAAATTCTCTAAGAAAAATAGTAGTATTATTGAAGACACGTTAATTAATTTAAATATGTTATTTATGTTTGTAGAAACACGTACCCATATTAATGATTTATAATTAATTGTCAAATGCATTAATAATTTAAATTTTTTTTTATATATAAATATAATAATAATATCTGAGATTTAATTATTTTCACTGTTGTTATTTTCACTAAATATATAAGAAATAACCCATTAAACCCTACCGAATTTAGAAGTGCTACACATACAAATAGATATGAACACACGGTCTATTATGAAATCTGAATTTACCCAAAATTTCTTTGCATGTATAAGTTGGATATGAATATGTATTTTTTTTTTACATCACATATTCAGTTATCAACAGAACATTCAAGCTTAATTTAGGAAAATATATTTTAGCAAAATCTTTAATTTTAATTTTGTATTAATTTATAAGGAATTAAATATAATTTAAATATTATATATATTTAAATTCAATATATATATATATATAATCCCTTAGCATGTGCAAGTTAAATATATCTATTTTTTTTTTTTCATTACATATTCAATTTCCATCAAGTATCCAAGTTTAATTTAGGAGTACAAATTTTGATGAAACCTTTAATTTTGTATAAATTTATAAAAATTAATACAACTTAAAATTTTCTATATAAAAAAAAATATACATATATATTTTTTTAATGAAAGCAATATAAAAATTTACTAATTTCTTTCAAATAACTAACCAATGTCAAATCATCAATTGGCAAAACATGCCCAACATATATTTGATCTAATAATAATAATAATAATAATAATAATAATACTACTACTAATGTTAATGGAATATATATATAAAAGGGGTACTCTTGTAGTTATAAAAAAAAAAAAAGGGGGCCTCATGGGTGGAAATCATCGGCTATAGCTCACTTACCCCCGAAGCAAGGTCAGGGCATGAGACCACTTGGGCGTAGTGGGGACTCGAACCCGCGATCACATGGATGCACGGCCGGTTCCTTACCACTAGGCCACCCACCCAAGTGGTGATCTAAGGATGAAATTAATTATAGTTAAAGCATTAACAAAGATGTAAAAACATAAAAATAACCTAGAGTTTGCAAATTTTGCAATACGTGTCACTCACTCAATTTCCGTGACACATGTCGCTATCCCTTGATTTGTGTAAAACGCGTTGCTCAATATCTGTGACACGCGTCGCTCTCTCTCGATTCTTGTGACACACGTCGTTCTCCCTCGATTTTGTGCAAAACGCGTTAATCGATATCTGTGACACGCGTCACCCCCTCTCGGTTCTCACGACACACATCGTTATCCCTTGATTTGTGCAAAATGCGTTGATTGATATCCATGACATGCGTCGCCCTCTCTTGATTCTCGTGACACATATCGTTTTCTCTCGATTTGGGCAAAACGTGTTGCTCGATATCCGTGACACACGTCGCTCTCTCTCGATTTCCACAACACGCGGCCATTCCCTTATAAAAAGGGTATGCCCTCCTCGAACTCTAAGCATCACAATTTTCTATCATCTTGAATAATCACATTTCGGTTTGTAGTGATTAGCTCTTCCCAACTTGTCTCTTAGTTGTCTCATTACTCGAAAATGTTACCAAATCACCCAACTCCCCAAGTTGCTGAGAGCAGCACTAGATCGTCGATTCAAAGATGGAAACCCAGTAAGCCACAGCTGGAGATTCTAGAGGAGGCCTTCCACAACAATCAAGGGGAACTTCCTTCAGTGGAGCAGACTATCTTACTTGCAGCACAACTCCGACGGTATGGTCCAATCGAGCCGAAAAATATACGCTGTTGGTTTGAGAACCGTAGGCGTAGGCAGGGATAAGTTGGAGAAGCCACTATCTCAACTACTGCCCCAACAATTCTCCATATTACCTCCTCCGCCACTACCGACCCGAGTAGTGCCCCTGCCATTCTTCCAACCCTCTTCCCTATCGAGAATATTCCGACTGTGAAACTTACAACTAATATCTCACCAATGAGTCATATCCCTTACAATGGTAATATCGCAGTCACCACACTAAGGGTTTCGGATAATGCTGGTCTACTTCACCATTTCAAGGAAACCCGATTCGCAATGAGACTCATATACGGTCCACCAATAACTCGGGAAGAGAGCATCTCTTCCTCCTTCGCCGAACAAATGGGCGTCCTCTCCCTTTTTCCGACCCAAGACGGCGACATTATAAGAGGTCAACTCTGTCAAGAAAGAACCCAAGCGGTTAGCAGTGACACCGCTAGTACTGCGATAGATGTTGACGTTGATCTAAGGCTCTAAAGGCCAGATCTCGTATATTTTTATTTATTTATAGGACATGTATAATATATATACATATATATAATTATCCTTTTCCACATCTTCTGAATTTCTTTTCCATTTCAACCACTATTAGACCGACGATTCACACTTCAATTCCCAAAATAAAATACTTCGTCAAATTGACCCTCAATCTATTCTAAGACTTAATTAAATCGTTAATCAATTTACTCTTTCTAATAGCACAAACCAATTATATAGTACTCATTTTAAATTACCAAATTTCGAGGACGAAATTTTTATAAGGAGGGGAGATTGTGATGACCCAAAAATATATATATATATATATATATATATATATGATTAAAGTACAATAATAATAAAATAATAAAAATAGTCATTAAGTTAATATCAATATAGAAGTGTTTTCTGTAGGATCCTTGATTCTATGTTTGATGCCTAAGAAAGACCTTGTCTTAGCGAGTGCTCAGAGACCATTGCGACTCAGTCGCTCCCTGGAGGTCGGCCTGGTCAAAATGGAATTTCATAGGATAAACAGGATAGACACTGTTTGTACACGTAAATAAGTATATATACATAAAATAGTGTTTTGACAGACATAATTTGTAGAAATACATAATAAGATGATAATAATATAGGTATCATATGTGGGGCCCAAGAGACTATGTGGGGTCCACATGAGTCCCGGAGCCACAAGCCACTGTTTATATACGTAAATAAATACACAAAATAATGTTTTGACTGATATAATTTGTAAAAATATATGATAAAATAATAATAATATAGGTATCCTATGCGCGGCCCACAAGACTGTGTGGGGCCCACATGAGTCCCGAAGCCGTATGGAGGTTTACACGAGTCTCAAAGCTATGTAGGATGCATAAAATCATATGAGAGTTATTCAAGTGACGTAGGATCCATTTGGGTCTCGAAGTTGTGTGGGGCCCACAAGACCATGTGGGGCCCACATGAGTTTTTAAAATTCAAATTTAATTCTTATTCAAAAAATAAAATAAAGAAATACTAAAAATAGTTTAAAAGTAATAACAATGATAATAATATTGATAATAATGATTAAGAAAAATAATGAAATAGTAAAATAATTAATTAACTAATTGATTAATTAGGTAAGTAATTAATTAAAAAAAATTATTTAATGGGAATGGTGGCAAGCACTCCCACATGGTCTCCATCCCCATCCCATACTCAACCCATACCTTGCCCATCCCTTGCCCATTCTTTAATTTTTAAAAATTATAATTTCACCCATCTCCCCACACTTTTATAAATTTCATTCTTTCCCCAAAATTTTCCTATAAATAGGGAGCTCTCAACCTTCATTTTTCACAACAATTTTTCAAGGAAGAGAAGGATTAGTGAGTGAAAGAAATTCTGGTGGAGAGAGAATTTTTAAATAAATTCTCAATCACCCACTCTTTCCGATCTCATTTCTTAAAGATAGTTATTGTGTTCGTAGCACGCGGTAAAAGAAGAAGGTAAGTAAATTTTGATTATGTTAGTTTCTTTTTATTTTAAATTCATACCCGAGTTTATTTTGTATGTAAATTTTAATTATGTTACTTAGTTCCACAAAATTTCCATGAGTTTATTTTTACGCATATTTAATTATACCAGTTCTATCTTTAATATACTTGCATCTATTTTTGGGTTAAGAAATGTTCCAATCCCCTCGGGTAAATTTTCAGCATTTCTTTCTATTCAAAAATAAAATTATATATATACTTAACACAAAAATTGTGTGGCATGAGTTTATTTGTACGTTGCATTTCTATGAAAATATGAGTAAAGATGAGATTTTCACGATATTATTTTTAAATTGCATAAATTATAATAAGATGATTTTAAAACCCCTTATGGCAACGAAAGTTCAAAGTTACAGATGCTCGGTACCGCAGCTTAAAGTTTATACGGATCAGAGTGCACCCACACTGTTTACAGAGTGGTTATTTATGTTAGTGGATTTCTCCTGAGTGCACACCTGGTTCCGGACCAGGACTTAATAAGGAAAATCTCACTTAAAGTTTACGTACGTTGATTTAGTTTGGTCGGCCAGCCAGCTAAGTCCAGTCTTCGGACCGCACAACCCAGTCATGGGGGTAAACATGACTTATGGCAAACAGGCCTAAGGGTGGGTTTTTACAATATATGTTTATACATATTTAATTACGTGTACAAAGTTACTGATAATTTGAAGGAAAAGTGAAAGTTTACGTGAAAAGGATCATTTTGGTGCTTATATGACGATCTAAGGAAAACGTATAAGGAAAAGTATATGTATGTTTATCATTAAATATTTTTACAGTTTTAAAGTTAAAAGTTTAATTTAGCAGTTATAGTATATGATTTAAAAATTTACTGTTGAAATTGATGACAAAAGTTTTATGCAGAAATTGTTAAATTTATGTTTATTCTAAAAGAAATCTTGAAGTTATAGTATTCATTATTGTTTTACGAAATTCTTTAAAAACTCATTTTGGCCACACACTAATAATAATCTTATTTACTTACTGAGCGTCGTCTCATCCCAATCATATTTTATTTCAGATAACTCTGAAGGACATGTCGGGAATCAGGCTTAGCAAGCATGCGGGTGGGGATTAGAAAAATAAAGATTGATTAGAAATATTAGTATGGTTTCAGATATTTATGTTTGTGTAATTTTCCTTCTTTTGAAATAAATGATTGTAATATGGATAATTAGCGCTCTGGTTTAATAAAAATTGAGTTTATTTGCTTCCGCTGTAAATCAGTAGTAAAAAGTTAATATCCCAGGCCCCTCGGGGTCGGGGTGTTACAGTTGCAGCATATTCCTTGTATTTCCATAAGACAAATTCTCATGATTTTGAAGCCCTAGATGGTAATATTGTGGCAAAGGATCACCACAATAATTATAGTTCTGATTGTTGATGTATTGAACTTGTTCATGACTCCTTCATTGCTCAAATCTGGCCTACTTGTAGATGCCACATATTCTACACTTTGTGGTATCCTCTGGGTTGTCAAAGGTGAAATCTGATGGGATAGAGAAGTGACTAGAGCTGAAAGTGTAGCAAACAACTCCAAATTATGAATTCCAACAACTTTCTTAACCATAGTTCTTTCAATTGGCCATTGATAGTTATTTGAGGCCATTTCTTCCAAAAGAGCAGTAGCACCCTCAGGTGTCTTTGACATCAAAGTTCCCCTAGATGCAGCATCAACTAAAGTCTGCGTTTGCCCATTCAACCCATTCTAGAACTTTTGAATTTGTAACCAATCCAAGAATCCATGTTGTAGGTAGCTTCAAATCAAATCCTTATACCTTTCCCATGCTTCATAGAGTGATTCAAAATCATGTTGCTTGAATTGACCAATCTCACCCCTTAGTTGGGCCGTTTTTGCTGGTGGAAAGAATTTAGCCAGAACTTTTTCTGCCATGTACTGCCAACTAGTGATACTCTAAGGTTGTAAAGACTGTAGCCAACCTTTTGCTTTATCCCTCAAAGAGAAAGGGAATAATCTCAGTCTAATGGTGTCTTCAGTAACACCATTAATCTCCACAGTGTCACAAATCTCCAGAAACATTGCCAAATGGATATTGGGATCATCAAGTGGTGATCCATTGAATTGGGCCTGCTACACCATGCTGATTAATGTGGGTTTGAGCTCAAAATTGTTGGAATTAATGAGGTGGCGTTTGATACCCGAAGAATTGTCATTCACAACTGGTCGCACATAATCCTTCAAGGCACGTGGTTGCGCATTATCTTGTCCATTCTTCATGGTTAATACCCTCGTTTTCCTTAGTGCTCTAAGCGTTCTTTCGATCTCTAGATCAAAAGGAATAATGGCACGTGTTCTAGCACTGCGCATCCAACATAAAAAACACACCGGAAATACAAAATAAAATAAAATAAAGAAAAGAAATAAATAAAAATATAAAAAGAAAATTCTAAATTAAAACCAAGATTACTTTGTATCGATATTGGCAAAAATAAGATAAACTCAATCCCCGACAATGACGCCAAAAACTTGATCGATGCAAACTGTAAGTGCACAGTATCGTAGTTTTATAATATAATAATGTGTAGAGTATCGTCCTCAGGGATTGATGTCTTAATTTTACCAAGTACCAAAATTTTACTAACCTTGATTTTATTTAGAAAAATTAATAATTTTAAACTGCGAAATTTAAACAAAGTTACTTTAAATAAACTATTCAAGAGAATTTAAAACTGGATGTCACTTATCAAATTAATGATGGTGAAAATTTCTAGGAAACCGATTTCACCTAGTTTCTTACTATGCTTTACTCATTTAGCCAATTCGAATTCGTATTCTCTATTTGTTAGCAAATCTCCAATTTTTTCAAATGCCTCTTTCAATAACCAATCAGAACCTATTCATGTTTATTATTTAACATAAGATTATGCAAATTAATAACGCAAGAATGTAATAAGACCCTCAATTTTTAATGCTACGTAGGTTCATACAAGTCTTTTGATCTCTATATTTACTTACACTGAATTATTCAAGATCTATCCTATAATCCCCCCTTTCGGTAGCAAATCACATGACTAAAATCATTTAATTAATGGAAAGTTAATTAAAAGCATTAGGCACAGAATAACTCAAACAAACATTAATGAAAACTACTTCAGATTAGCATCAAAGAGCAAGCATAGTTCGAAACTGGCTACATCATTTTCCTAGAATATAAAAATTGAGTTCATTCCAAAAATTAAAACAAACATATAAGATTTCACCATGCATTCTTTTATTAGGAGAGTACGGGAAAAATAAACACTCACAACACTACTATCGCGCGTCGCAAACACCCCGAGCACCGCCGTTGTTCTCTGCCTTCCGATTCTGAAAAGATTTGTTTTTTTTTGTGTGCCACCACCTCTCCTTTGCTGGTTGTGTTTTCTGAACTTCAATCGCACAATCACTCGAAGAAAACCTCAAGAAAAAATTCTTCCCTTTTTCCCCCAAATTTTTGTGCGGCCTCTCCCAGCAGCTAAATAAACTCCCAAGATTTTTTCCAAATTTTGGTACAGCCTCTCCCAGAAAACCCTAGGCCTCAAATCTCCCATTAAAAGCCCCCCCAAAGAAGTTTCCAAGTAGCTTACAATCTTTGACTTTTCAAAATTTCCATCTTTCCTTTCTTTCCTTTTCTTTCTTTTCTTTCTTTCTTTCCTTTCTTTGCCTTTCTCCCCCTCCTATCCATGTGCATCTCACCCAGCTAAGATGACCCAGCTGCATGGCCGGGTCACATCTCACTTTTTTTTATTTTTTTACTTTTTTTCTTTTCTTTTCTTTTTTCAAACGTACACAATCTGCCCTACACCTTCAAGCCCGATTTCGACCCTACTACAACCCTTAACTCTCAAAGCTTAAAACATAAAAGTTGTAGAGCTCTTTCTTAGATTTTGCTATAATTTTAAATCATCTTGATCAGAACTCAGACGAGAAAGTTACACCTAGATTACATAGAACTGTCGAAATAGTCCATAAAACAATGTATGGTAACTTCAAGTCAGATTTCGACCTTGATGCAGCCAGTGTTTCGCAAAACGCAAAACACAAAAATTGTAGAACATTTTCTTATCTTTCTACAGCATCTTGAATCATCTGAGTAGAGATCAGATGATAAAGTTACACACATAGATTGCAAAGTGGTATCGAAAACAGCCTCTCTTTGCGTGCATGACTCGACTTCCGGAAATTATCCTTTAAATGTTCATGAAAATCCTGGATTCTCACGGTCTTGATTTGGAATCTGCCTCATATACACGGCACATCTTCATGCTCATGACCCGCATACATTCTAATTTCAAATTTAACGTTAAAAAAAAAAAAAAAAAAACTATCCTTCAATAATCAAACAAATTATCGAGTGAGCTCAATGATTAAACTATTAGACAAAATTGGGTATTTTAATTAAAATTATGATCTTAAATGCATGAAATTAAGCGCATAATTACGCAACTGTGGTGCGTAATCACAAACACATGAGTTCGGGCTATCGAACATATGATCAGACACCCAAAGTTACAAACATGGCTACTGACTTTGATTCCGGCAACCGAACTTATTTGAATATCTTTTAAAGTAGTGTCTGTTCGGGAAACTGAACCTCAGTTTAGCCACCTGAACCTCGCCAAGTTAAAATTATTTTAACCGAGGTAAATACGGGTTAATTGTGTTTAAACAATTTGAAACATTTCTAATATTACCCAATAGGTCCCAAACGGTTATATTTTTTACCTAGCCGATAAATATGGGTTCATTTGTGTGGATTAGTTAAACGATTAACAAAAATTATTATCCAAAAATCCTCTCTATTTCAAAATCCCACTTTGTTCAGATACCTTCAAATACTCATTCCTTTGATAAATCTTGGTATTGTAAGAGCTTAGTAAGTGTGCTTGTATTGCTAGATAGTGCTAAATACTCTCACTTCCTTATGTGATTGAGATATTATTTTTGGGGAGTTTAGCTTAGGTTTATCCCACAAATTTTCATATTATAAATCTTGTGTTGGGATAACCTAGTAGGCTTAGGATATTTGCATCTTGGTTGCAAGTGTCCAATAACTTGGTTTTTGTTGTGCAAATATTTTTCAAACAAGAAAAAAATTTTCAAACTAGTATTGTGCGTATTTCATTGAGGAAAATATTCTTGAAGTAGTTTGATTATCTGATTCATATCTTTGGAATATTGATTTCCTGTTGAATTGTGCATTGTTTAGATTCCAAGATACTGTTTGTTTTTAACACTCTTGAGCACATCACTAATTATACCATATTGAGTGTTGATAGCACAACTATTTGCATCACTAAGCTTACATTTACCTACATTGTTGATGTGCGATTGATTGATTATACTCTGCGTATTGGGTGTATATCTGCTTTACATGAAAGCATAATCACTGTATAATCACTATACCGGTTACTTTGTGAAATATACTAATTGTATTTCCAGGTGTGGCCTGAGGGGGTGGTATGATTACGCACCAAAACTGCGTAATTGGGCGTTTAACTCAGGCTTTACGGTTTATATTTTTAATTAAATGTCCAAAATTGTTCAATATTTTAATAAAGTGCCAAAATTATCAATCTTGAACTTTATTGCACTATTCATATAGTTTTGGTAATTTTTTGTCGCAGGAAAATTCTCAGGAATCAAAACCGATACCTGTTCGTATTTCGTGCATAACTTTTCCGTCCGAGCTCCGATTGAGACGATTCAAATTTATAGAAAAAGAGGAAAGGATCATCTACAACTTTCATGTTTTGAGTTTTATGAGATACAGGCTCCAGAAGAGCAGAATTTGTAACGAACAGAGAATAAATAAACTAAAAAAAAAATTAAAAGAATTGGATAGTTGATGTGACCCGGCCATGCATAGCCGGGTCGGGTTGGCTAATTGGGTAGGGCTTCTCTTTTTTTATCTTTTTAAACCCCCCAGCGCTGCTTCCATCAAGCCCTCTCACGCTGCTTTGGTCTTCTTCTTCTCCTTCTTCTTCTTCTTCTTCTTCTTCTTCTTGGGTTTGGTATTTTTTTTTTCAGTTGTTGTTTACTCAGCCCTTCTCTCTCTCTCGTTCTCCTTCCCTCTGTTTTTTTTTATCTTTCTCTTATTCCTTCCCCTCCCTTCTTGTCTCTAATCTCTCCCTCAACTCCCTCTGTTTCCAGAACAGCAGAACCATCACCTTCTGCCAGCCCCTCCATCCTCTGCAGCAGAAAACCACCAACCCGTGCCACACCACCACAGCAGCCATCTGCTGCCTGCAACCTGCAAGACCTCCTCAGCCCCTGTTCCAGCACAGCAAGCAACTCCACAGCAGACTCCCGAGGCCAACACACAGAACAGCAGCACTACAAAGCCACCATCCTGAGCATCCTCTCCTCCGGCCAATTTCCAGCACTGTCTTGGCCAATTTCCAGCAGGTGTCTCGGCCAATCTCTAGCACAGCGAGCCCCTCTGCACCAGATAAGCCAGCCTCGACCCTCTGCCCAGCAGCTCTGTTTCTGTTCTTCTCTCTTTCTCTCCCTCTCTCTTCTTTTATTTCTTTCAATATTAAGTTGGGTGCTACTATTTTAAATTATTTGCTGAAGTTATTGGGAAAGACAAAATTTTGAATTTTAAATATTCTATTATCATTGTTGTGGTTAATTATTTATTAATGTTTTTTTTTTATTGTTTTCAGTGGTAGATTTAATTGTTGTTCAAGTCATCTAGTTGATTTCGTCAAGGTCCGATTTGGTTACTAAAAAAAAAAAAAAAGAGAAAAAAGAAAAAATATTGTATTTGTTTTAAAGTTTTCCAAGTTTTAATTTTTTCTTTTGAGGTTCAGTTAGTTTAGGGTTGATTTTGTTATAGTTGTGTTTTTATCGTATTCTATATTCATTTAGATCATTAATGGTTTAATTTTGATTCGATATCCTAGTTCTTGTTAAAGGTTCAATTTTTATTGCGCTTGTGTGTGTTTGATAGAATTTCCATCCTAGCGTGTTTTAATTCCTTATTTGTAGTTTCCAGTTTTAATTAGTGCGTGTCCCAATGTTTCTTTAAGTAAACTAGAATTTCTATTCTTGTTTTCTTTTATTTAGTGCATGTTAGTTTAGGGTTTTAAATTATGTGTCATTTAATTCATCAAAAGTGAAATTGAACCATCTTGAAAATTCGAATCTGAACCAAGTTCAGTACCTTTTAAATTTCGATTGGAAAGACGTAAAATCTGAGATTAAAACGCATTCCTTGAGGAGACGATCTAACCCTTGGGCTTAATATTACACGACAGAACTCCTATACTTGGGATAACTTCCGAGTTGCTCATTTTTCGAGTGAGTCAAGTTTTTGGTGCCGTTGCCGGCGAATTCCCAGTTTTAATTTCGAATTTTGCGTTTTCCCAATTATTTTTTGCTTTTCTTTTATTAAATAGAAAAAAAAAAGAAAAAAAATTGAAAATTGAGAAATTGAAGAAAAATTTTTTTTTTTGTCTGTTGCCGTGTTAGTGGATTTCTATTGGTGATTGTGATGTTTGATGCCCTGGGTTCGAGATAATTCGAATCGATTGTGTAGACATTCACCTAGCACTAGTAGGGATACACATAGCACTGAGTTTGACTATTCACCTGTTAGTCCTACGAGTGATTCTGAATTTGAACTGAATAATCTGTTTGGCAATTATTTTGAAGAAGCTATGGCTGCACATGTACCACGTACACTTCAAGATTTTCTACAGCCTGCACGCACATCTACACCTTCATGCATTGTGTTGCCCCAGGATGCCCCGAATTTCACTCTTAAGCATGGCATGTTATCTGTGATTCCCCAATTTCACGGGATGGACTCTGAGAGTCCGTACCAACACTTGACAGACTTTGAGATGGTTTGCACCACTTTCATTAATAGGGCTGGGACTGATGAATACATTAAACTGCGTTTGTTCCCCTTTTCTCTGAAAGACAGGGCAAAAATCTGGTTTAATTCTTTGCGCCCTAACTCTATTACTAGTTGGGCTGAAATGCAGCGTGAGTTCTTACATAAATTTTTTCCTCTTCAGAGAACTCAGTACCTACAGGAGCAGATCAGTCAATTCATGCAAAAAGATGGCGAGACATTCCAAGCATGTTGGGAGAGATTCAAGGACTTGATGAACATATGCCCGCACCATGGTTTCGAATCGTGGAGGTTAGTGAATTATTTTTTTACTGCTTTAACCCCTGTGTGCAAACAATTTGTCCAGTCTATGTGCAATGGGATGTTCTTCCGTAAGGAACCAGACGAGGGCTTATCATTTCTAGACTATCTCGCTGAGAGTGCCCAGCAGTGGAACGCACGACCTGAACGGGTGCCGATAGTTGCCCAACCTATCCGAGCAATCATTGGCGGGGGCTGATATGAGGTTAAAGAGGATACTAGCTTACAGGCCCTTGTAGCTGCGTTATCTAAAAAATTGGAAGTCATGGAATCCAAAAAGTCGAAAGCTGAGATTTGCACGATTTGTGAGACTTCAGACCACAGACCTCAGGATTGTCAATTCTTACCTGTGTTGCAAGAAAGCAGATCTGATCAGGTGTCATCGGCAAATTGGGTTAACAAGACACAGAATCAGCCGCTCTCAAATACTTATAATTCGGGGTGGTGGAATCATCCAAACCTCCAATGGAGAAATGATCAGCCGGGTCCATCATCTTCACGATATCAGCAGGCACCTCAATCATATGCACCGCCTCCGCAACCAACATACAATCTAGTCGTAGCTCCTCCACCGCAGTATCAACCACAACAGTTTTCTCGGAGCTATACACCACTAGGATTCCAACCACCGTTAGTCCCCATTCCAGTAAAGAAAGCTTCAGATGATAGTGTAGCGCAGGTGGCAACCATGTTCCAGCAATTCATGCAAATGCAAGTTACGACCAATGGAGAACTTAAAGATGCCGTAAGCAAGATGAGTACACAACTTAATACCCTGGAAAAAGGAAAATTCCTTGCACAGCCTCAACCTAATCCCCAGGTATATAGACAATCACAACAGTCAGTGCACACTGTTTCAGGGGATACGTTTGAGTCAGCAAAAGCAGTTATTACTTTGCGAAGTGGAAAGGAAGTTCCCCGTTCTGAAATGGCCACAGACCAACAAACAACCACGCCGACACTTGAGGTGACAAATGAGACAGATAAAGGAAAAGAAAAATCAGACGAGGCCAGCTCAAGTTTAAAAAAAGACAGATAATAAAGAGGATGAGCCAGTTAAGGAATACCAGCCGGTGGTCCCATACCCTCAGCGTTTGACGTCTGGACAAAAGAACAAGTATCATACAGAGATTCAAGAGATATTCAAGCAGGTAAAAATCAATATACCACTCTTAAATGCCATACAGCAGATCCCTGCATATGCAAAATTTCTGAAAGACCTATGCACCGTAAAAAGGAAACTAAATGTGAAGAAAAAGGCTTTCTTAACTGAGCAGGTCAGTGCATTGATTCTTAGTCAGACTCCACAGAAACTTAGAGATCCTGGCTCCCCCACAATACCCATTATGATTGGTGAATCTCGTATTGGGAGGGCTCTACTTGACCTAGGGAGTAGTGTGAATCTGCTTCCATTTTCATTATATGACCAGCTGGGTTTAGGTGAATTGAAGAGTACTACTATGATGCTACAGTTGGCAGACAGATCTGTAAAAGCTCCACGAGGTATTGTTGAGGATGTTTTGGTTCAGGGTGACAGATTTTACTATCCCGTGGATTTCGTTGTTTTGGATATGCAGCAGCCTTTTTCCACCATTTATCAGGCTCCTGTCATTTTGGGGCGACCATTCCTTGCTACTTCAAACGCCCTGATTAACTGTCGGAGCGGAGTCCTAAAGCTCACTTTTGGGAACATGACACTGGAAATGAATGTTTTTAATGCTCATAGGATGTCAAGTGGGTGTGATGACGCAGATACTCATGCAGTCGATGTGATAGATGACTTAGACACTTCAGAGCTACTGTCGGTACTCGATGTCGATGTCGCACTTGAAAATGACTCTTTTGCGCAGTTTGAAGGGACTGATGAATTATTGCTAGAATCAGAGAAGCAGATCCCAGATAGTGGTCCTCATATGTTTGATGCGAGTTATACAAGTAGTTGGCGTAAGCCTACATTTGAGGCCATTGACCTACCAGAAATTCTGAAGTCATCCGCAGAAGAAATTCCAACCCTTGAGTTGAAACCATTGCCTGCCGAGCTGAAATATGCTTTCTTGGGTCCAGTAGACGGCACATTCCCTGTGGTAATTTCTTCACACCTTACTCATGAACAGGAAACTAAATTATTGCAGGTACTTCGAGAGCATCGAGGAGCGATTGGATGGACCATTGCTGACATCAAGGGTATCGACCCTTCCATTTGCACTCATAACATCTTCCTCAAAGGAGACGCTAAACCAGTTCGAGATGCACAAAGGAGGCTGAATCCAGCCATGAAAGAGGTGGTAAAAAACGAAGTGCTGAAATTATTAGCTGCAGACATCATCTATCCAATCTCCGACAGCAAATGGGTAAGCCCAACACAGGTAGTTCCAAAAAAATCTGGTTTGACTGTAATTGAAAATGCTAATGGAGAATTGATCCCATCTAGGAAAGTAACGGGTTGGAGAATGTGCATTGATTATCGTAAATTGAATTCGGCTAGCCGAAAAGATCATTTCCCGTTACCCTTCCTAGATCAGATATTAGAGGAAGTAGCTGGTAATTCTTTTTATTGTTTCTTGGATGGATTTTCTGGTTACTATCAAATTGCCGTAGCACCTGAGGACCAAGAGAAGACTACCTTCACTTGTCCCTTTGGTACCTTTGCTTTCCGCAGAATGTCATTCGGTCTATGTAATGCCCCTGCTACTTTCCAACGCTGTATGATGAGTATTTTCTCTGATATGTTAGATGATATGTGCGAAATTTTTATGGATGACTTTTCTGTGTTCGGTAAGTCTTTTGAACATTGTTTCACACATTTAATTGCGATTTTGAAAAGATGTGAGGAAAAGAATTTACTTCTAAACTGGGAAAAATGTCAATTTATGGTACGTAGTGGTTTAGTACTTGGACATTTGGTTTATGAGCGTGGTATAGAAGTTGACAGGACCAAGGTAGAGCTGATTTCTCAGTTACCTATCCCTAAGACAGTCCGGGATATTCGCTCCTTCCTTGGTCATGCCGGGTTCTATAGACGTTTTATTGAGGGTTTCAGTAGTATTGCTAAACCATTATGTACCTTGTTGCAAAATGAAACTGAATTTGTGTGGACTGATGATTGTCAACAGGCCTTTGAAACGCTCAAGCGACATTTGACTATTGTGCCTATCATGCAACCTCCTCGGTGGGACTTGCCGTTTGAGATCATGACCGACGCTAGTGACTACGCTCTTGGTGCTGTTCTAGGTCAACGAATTGATAACAAGCCGTCAGTTATTTATTATGCCAGTCGAACTTTGAATGATGCTCAGCGAAATTATACTACCACTGAGAAGGAATTGCTAGCTGTTGTTTTTGCTTTAGACAAATTTCGTTCTTATGTCATTGGTGCACCTGTCATTATTTTTACTGACCACTCTGCTTTGAAATATTTATTAGCAAAGAAGGACGCCAAGCCCAGATTGATCAGGTGGATTCTACTCCTCCAGGAATTCGATATCACCATACGCGATAAAAAGGGCGTGGAAAACGTTGTAGCTGACCATCTTTCTCGGTTGCGGCTACCCGAGGTACTGGTGTCCCCTCCCTTGAATGACGAATTTCCTGATGAACGTCTCTTTGCTGTGTCACGCGCTCCATGGTTCGTCGACATTGTGAATTATTTCGTCACCAACCGGATGCCAGACCATTGGCTCACCCAGGACAAGCGTAAGTTCCTAGCTGAGGTAAGACATTATTATTTTGATAATCCATACCTATTCAAATATTGTTCTGACCAATTAGTGCATAGATGTGTTCCAAATGATGAATTTAATTCTGTGATACATTTTTGCCATGGTGGGATATGTGGAGGCCACTTTGCTGCTAAGAAAACTGTTTCAAAAATATTACAAAGTGGACTCTACTGGCCCACCATGTTTAAAGATGTTGAAAATTTTTGTAAAGCATGTGAGGCCTGTCAAAAATTAGGAAAAATTACTACCAAGAATGAAATGCCTATGTCCCCCATATTGACTCTTGAGATTTTTGATTGTTGGGGTATTGATTTTATGGGACCTTTTCCCATTTCTTTTGGGCATTCTTACATTTTGGTCGTTGTGGACTATGTTTCTAAACGGGTGGAGGCAATACCTTGTCGAACCAATGACCACAAGGTTGGCATACGCTTTCTTAAAGAGTTATTTGCATGCTTTGGCATGCCCAAGGCAATCATTAGTGATGGAGGGTCCCATTTCTGTAACAAACCTTTTGAAAAACTCATGCAAAAATATGGTGTAACCCACAAAGTCTCTGCCCCTTACCACCCTCAGACCAATGGTCAAGCTGAATTGGCCAATAGAGAGATCAAAACGATACTTGAGAAAACCGTGCATCCTAACCGTAAGGACTGGTCAGAAAAACTTGTTGACGCACTTTGGGCCTACCGAACAGCTTTCAAGACAAACTTAGGGATGTCTCCCTACAAGTTAGTATACGGTAAGGCGTGTCATTTACCTGTTGAAATTCAGCATCGTGCATTATGGGCTATCAAACAGATTAACCTTTCACTTGATGATGCCACAGGTTTAAGAAAATTGCAGGTATGTGAGCTTGAAGAATCTCGCAAGGACGCTTATGATAATGCTCGTTTGGCTAAGGAGCAGATGAAGTTGCTACATGATAGGAACATCAAGGAAAAGCAACTTTTCCCTTCTCAACAAGTGCTACTCTATGACTCCCGACTGCATGTGTTTCCTGGGAAATTGAAATCCCGATGGGGTGGTCCATATATTGTTGAAAAAGTTCATTCTCATGGTGCGGTAGAGATTGTAAATCCGAAGAATGGCAACCGTTTCATAGTCAATGGACAGCGCCTAAAGCCTTTCATGACCCCATTCGATGTTGACAAAGAGGTCTTACTTCTGCAAGACCCTAGGGGAGTCCTCTGACCTTTCTATGCTATTGTTTTTATTTTTATTTTTTCGTTTATTTGTTTTAGTTGTGTTTTTCCCTTTTCTTTCTTGTTACCTTAGTCAATAGTACTTTTCCATTAGTTGTTTACCGTGCACAATTTTATTTCCCCTGCGCTTTCACATTGAGGACAATGTTCCACTTTAGTTGGGGGGGGTGAGCATTCGCATGTGACACTGTGCACGTACACGTACTGGGTTTTTAATTTCAAAAACAAAAAAAAACAAAAAAAAAACAAAAAAACAAAAAAAAAAATTCAAAAAGAAAGAAAACGAAAGGAGGAGCACTGAGGAATTACACTGCATTATGTCATGCTTAATACTGACTCATACCCTTCACATACTTGCGTATAACTTAAGAATGACACACTTGAGTCAATCATGTGTAGTTTTCTCTTTATATGATCTTATGACTCCATGAAGAATCGATTGGTAGTACATTCGTGTTAATTTGACTATATAATTTCCTGTATCTACATGCATCTCACGAGGCTGAATAAACACATTCATGTGATTCATTGCACTTAGGGTTTCCTGTGAACATTGAGAGAACACCCGTGGCGACTATGACACCTTGTGAGATATCCTTGAGCTATTTATCGTCCTTTTGAGCGTTAATATTAAATCAGAGTTCATAGAACTCAATTCTATTTTTTTGGATGATTCCTTGTACACTAGTCTTTATTTTTGATTTGCTAGCCTAGAGGTGACACCTAGTGGGGAGATAGAAACCTAGGTCTTGTAGCCTACTCAAGATGTGAAGGCTGAGCCACCCCTAGAGATAGACTTAATTCATGAACTCCTATTCGAACTCAATTCCCATTGATGGTATGAAGATTACAAAAGAAGTGTTATGATTGTCCTTATTGCTCAAGAAAAGACAAAAAAATGAAGAATGAGTAGAAGAAAGAATAAACAACACACATGCGCATGAAATGAAAAGTTAATGCCGGCCCAAATACATATCACAAAAAGTCAAGGACGACACATATTTTCCACATATGAAGATGCTTCAACCGGTTAATGCCTCAGATGTATTCATGACAAGTTTGTGAGTAAGTTGACCTAGGGTGGTCTCAGTTGGATATGGCGAGTAGGTGAGAAGATGCTAGGGTGAAGGACCCGACACCTCATAGATAGGCTAGATCCTTTCCTGACTAGTCCACTCCATATACTCAGCGTTGTTCCTTTTAATATGTGGGATGTTTGATTGCAACACTCCTCCTCACATATGATGAGTGAACCCATTTTCTTTGACTATTTTTTGAGGGTATACCAGTTAGGCCGAGTCAAAGCGACCGTTCTGTAGGTGTCCACTGGCGTCCTAGGTGTACTGAGTCACACACATCACACACACCTCGAGAGTTTACCTGTTTATACTCGAACTTATATGATTGCATTAACTCTGAATGTGCCACTGATTAACTTCATGTGAGTATACTACTCTTAAATGACATATAAATGATGAAACTTGCATGAGTGACGTGCTTTGGAGTCATGTGCATTGAATATGAACGAGCTTGTGTGAAATTCAGTTATGTTTGTATGTGAAGGGGTATAATATTGTCGCATGTGCATTGATTTCATGATTACTGGAGTTTGTAGTTGTAGGCACCGCCCAGAGATTCATTCACGTCATTTGCTAGAGACTAGCAAAACGTTAGTTGGGGGGTGTGATTACGCACCAAAACTGCGTAATTGGGCGTTTAACTTAGGCTTTACGGTTTATATTTTTAATTAAATGTCCAAAATTGTTCAATATTTTAATAAAGTGCCAAAATTATCAATCTTGAACTTTATTGCACTATTCATATAGTTTTGGTAATTTTTTGTCGCAGGAAAATTCTCGGGAAACAAAACCGACACCTGTTCGTATTTCATACATAACTTTTCCGTTCGAGCTCCGATTGAGACAATTCAAATTTCTAGAGAAAGAGAAAAGGATCATCTACAACTTTTGTGTTTTGAGTTTTGTGAGATACAGGCTCCAGAAGAGCAGAATTTGTGGCGAACAGAGAAAAAAAAAACTAAAAAAAAAATTAAAAGAATTGGATAGTTGATGTGACCCGGCCATGCATAGCCGGGTCGGGTTGGCTAATTGGGTAGGGCTTCTCTTTTTTTATCTTTTTAAACCCCCCAGCGCTGCTTCCATCAAGCCCTCTCACGCTGCCTTGGTCTATTTCTTCTCCTTCTTCTTCTTCTTCTTCTTCTTCTTCTTCTTGGGTTTGGTATTTTTTTTTTCAGTTGTTGTTTACTCAGCCCTTCTCTCTCTCTCGTTCTCCTTCCCTCTGTTTTTTTTTTATCTTTCTCTTATTCCTTCCCCTCCCTTCTTGTCTCTAATCTCTCCCTCAACTCCCTCTGTTTCCAGAACAGCAGAACCATCACCTTCTGCCAACCCCTCCATCCTCTGCAGCAGAAAACCACCAACTCGTGCCACACCACCACAGCAGCCATCTGCTGCCTGCAACCTGCAAGACCTCCTCAGCCCCTGTTCCAGCACAGCAAGCAACTCCACAGCAGACTCCCGAGGCCAACACACAGAACAGCAGCACTACAAAGCCACCATCCTGAGCATCCTCTCCTCCGGCCAATTTCCAGCATTGTCTTGGCCAATTTCCAGCAGGTGTCTCGGCCAATCTCTAGCACAGCGAGCCCCTCTGCACCAGATAAGCCAGCCCCGACCCTCTGCCCAGCAGCTCTGTTTCTGTTCTTCTCTCTTTCTCTCCCTCTCTCTTCTTTTATTTCTTTCAATATTAAGTTGGGTGCTACTATTTTAAATTATTTGCTGAAGTTATTGGGAAAGACAAAATTTTGAATTTTAAATATTCTATTATCATTGTTGTGGTTAATTATTTATTATTGTTTTCAGTGGTAGATTTAATTGTTGTTCAAGTCATCTAGTTGATTTCGTCAAGGTCCGATTTGGTTACTAAAAAAAAAAAAAAAAGAGAAAAAAGAAAAAATATTGTATTTGTTTTAAAGTTTTCCAAGTTTTAATTTTTTCTTTTGAGGTTCAGTTAGTTTAGGGTCGATTTTGTTATAGTTGTGTTTTTATCCTATTCTATATTCATTTAGATCATTAATGGTTTAATTTTGATTCGATATCCTAGTTCTTGTTAAAGGTTCAATTTTTATTGCGCTTGTGTGTGTTTGATAGAATTTCCATCCTAGAGTGTTTTAATTCCTTATTTGTAGTTTGCAGTTTTAATTAGTGCGTGTCCCAATGTTTCTTTAAGTAAACTAGAATTTCTATTCTTGTTTTCTTTTATTTAGTGCATGTTAGTTTTAGAGTTTTGTTTGTTTCGTGTTTAAATTGTGATTGTGGTTGCGTATTTTTAATTCCATGTTTAAAGTTGCCATTTTTAGTTAGTATGCTCTAGTGTTTCCTTAAGTAGGTTAGGGTTTCCATTCTTGCTTTTTAAATTAGTGAATGTTAGTGTTAAGGTTTAAATTGCGTGTTATTTAATTTGTCAAAAGTGAAATTGAACAATCTTGAGATCCCGAATCTGAACTGAGTTCAGTACCTTTTTAATTTCGATTGGAAAGACGTAAAATCTGTGATTAAAACGCATTCCTTGAGGAGACGATCTAGCCCTTGGGCTTAATATTACACGACAGAACTCCTATACTTGGGATAGCTTCCGAGCTGCTCATTTTTCGAGTGAGTCATGGTAATCCAGCCTGGGAAGGATTGTGTAAAGGTTGGGGTTAGCCTTGTGAATTTGACCTAGGGCCTTCACCGCCTCGCAAGGAGAGTTTGTCAAGGTTGAGGTCAGCCCTGTGCTAATTGACCTGATTGTATTAGGTGTCGCTCCACCCGTTAAGTTAGCGTTAGTGGAATCCTCGGTCTTGCGAGTTAGAGGCGAGGATGTAGGCATAGTTGGCTGAACCCCGATAACATATTGTGCGTGTTCTTTACATTTCTACAATTTATTTATTGCACATGTATGTTTTATTGTGAATGATGCATATGGTTTAAATTTCCGCATATTATATTAATTTGCGCATTTGGGATTGCATAGACTGACCCTTGGTTGTGATATTCTGCTAACATTTGGTTTAACTTAGGAATTAGTTTTAAAATTCCAATTCACTCCCCCTCTTGTGAATACACCAAAGATAACACACCTGCTCTAAATTATCTTCTATTAACTGATGGTGGTGAGCCAGAGTGTTATGATGAAGCCTTGCAGGATGAAAATTCAAGCAAGCGGGAGTTAGCCATGAAGGATGAGATGGATTCTTTGTTAGGAAATCAGACATGGGAACTGACTGAATTGCCAGTAGGGAAGAAGGCTTTGCACAACAAGTGGGCATTCAAAATAAAGAATGAGCATGATGGTAGCAAGCGTTACAAAGCCAGATTAGTTGTCAAAGGGTTTCAGCAGAAGCAGGGCATCGACTTCAAAGAAATATTTCTCAAGTTGTGAAGATGTCTATAATTAGACTGGTACTGGGAATGGTGGCTAAAAAAAACCTACATCTTGAGCAGTTAAATGTGAAGACAACATTCCTTCATGGTGACTTGGAGGGAGACATTTACATGAGTCAACCAGAAAGGTTCATTGTCCAAGGGCAAAAGAATTTAGTCTGCAAACTGAGGAAGAGCTTGTATGGCCTAAAACAAGGTCCATGACAGTGGTACAAGAAATTTAATAGTTTTATGCATAGAATTGAGTTCAAGAGATATGAAATTGATCACTGTTGATATGTTAAGTTCTTTGACAATTCTTACATCATTCTACTATTTTATGTAGATGATATGCTCATTATAGGGTCTAACTTTGAGGAGATTAATAATCTAAAAAACCAGTCAAAGCAGTTTGCAATGAAGGATTTGGGAGCTGCAAAGAAAATCCTTGTCATTAGACACAAGGTTAATGGTACATTGAAGCTTTCACAGTCAAAGTATGTGAAGAAAGTTCTTAGCAGATTCAACATGAATGAAGCTAAAACCAGAGAGCACACCTTTGGGCAGTCAATTCAAACTAAGCAAAGAAGAGTCACCGAAGACAAAAGAAGAAAGGGACCACATGAACAAAGTGCCCTATGCCTCAGCTATTGGTAGCTTGACGTATGCTATGGTGTGTACAAGGCCAAACACTGCACATGTAGTGGGAGTTGTGAGCAGATTCATGAGTAGGTCTGGAAAGCAGCATTGGAAGGCAGTCAAGTGGATTCTGAGATATCTGAAGGGTTCATCAGATACATGTTTTTGCGTCAAAGATGCAAGTTTAAAATTACAGGGTTATGTAGATGCTGATTTTGTTGGTGATATTGATAGTAGAAAAAATACTACTGGGTTTGTAATTACTCTAGGAGGTACAACTATATCTTGGGCTTTAAATCTACCAAAGATTGTTACTTTGTCTACTATAGAAGTTGAGTATGTTGCAGCAACTAAAGCTAGAAAGAAATGATTTGGCTACTTGGTTTCTTAGATGAATTGGGTAAGAAGCAAAAGATGGGCATTCTACACAATGATAGTCAGAGTGCAATCTTTCTTGCTAAAAATTTAGTTTTTCATTCAAAGTCGAAGCATATACAAAAAAAATACCACTTTATTCATTACCTTGTTTAAGATAAGCTGGTAATACTTGTGAAGATATGTGGATCTAAGAACCCAGTAGACATGTGGACTAAGTGTGTTACTATTGAGAAGCTGAAGCAGTGTGTAGCTTCAATTGGCCTTCTAGCTTGAGGACAAGAGGATGAGTTGTAGGGATGAGGGATTATTCTTTCAGAGAATTGCGGCTGATGTTGGTAATTGAACTAGTCTCCAAGTGGGAGATTTGTTGGGCTTTGTGGAGCCTAGTTATGTTTAATCCATGGAGCGAAGGCCTGGGCAGCTAGAAATATTGAGAGTCTCGCTCAAGTGCTCAACTAGGAAGACCATGAAGGGTGACCAAGTCGAGATTCTGAGAGATCTCAAAGGACGAAATCCCGAGAGGCTTAACCATCATCTTGACCAGAAAGACTTAGTGGGGCGACTAGGTCGAGGATGTTGAAGTTCAAGATTCTTACTTTCCCATGAGGCTCAACCAGGTCGCAACCATGGGGAATGGGGGTGCGGCTAGGTCGACGGCCATGTTTTCTAAGCGATATTCGGCAGAACTTTCCTATTTCGAAAGTTATGATCTTGTAAAATCTAAGATATAGATTTGTAATGTCCTTCTATGTGTGTAGAGCAGTGTAGAAGTGTACAGTAGCGTGGAGAGTGTTGTGAGCTCTTGTGTGCACGATCCAAAGGTGTTTTACTTTGGAGTTTAGAGTGTGTGCATGTCATTTCTTTCTTGTTGAGAGTGAGAGAAACTCTATAATTGCTACACTCTGTATACTTTCATGCTAATAGTGAAATCCCTGCAAATCCATGGACATTGGCAAAATTGCCGAACCACGAAAATATTGTTTTGTGCGTGCGTGTGATTATTTTCTTTGGTGTGTACTTGTCTATATCTTGTTTCTCATAGGTTTAGTGTTCTGGGAATTTTTGCATGTTTTTTTATTACCTTACAAATATTTTCCATGTAAAAAATTAGGTATCTAAGTCAAATGACATATCCTAGGAGCTTTAATCAATTAATATTGAGTTTTGAAGTACTTGCATGAGACTTTTATATGATTTTCCTATCTAAGTTCTTAAGTCTTCTTGTTGTGAAACTTCCAATATGTCTTCTGAGTTTTATACACTACTTCAATGAGGTTTATGTCTCATATAACTTGAATTCTTCATGATTATCATGTCTCATAGCCTTAAGGGTGATTTTTCATTTAAACTCTTCAAGCACATCCACTTGAAGTCTTAAGATCACTTAAGTCCTGAAGCTCAAAACTTGGATATGCATGTTAAGTAACCTTGATTTGTTATCATCAAAATGATATTAAGCCTTGTTAGGCCAATAAACAGGGCAGGCCTTAAGTGGCAAGAAGTGACCTCTTTTTATACTAAATAAAAAAATGAGAAATGAAGTGCAATATTTTAAAAAAAATATTATTTTATTAAAGTCCTTACAAAACTCAAACTGAATACTTTTGAAAAAAATACCTAAGACTCCCTCATTTATGCTTTTAACAACTCAAAAAGTAGGAGAATTTAAATAAAAATTTGAACTTTGCTATGTTAAGCCTCCAACAAAATAGGTTACTATTGCGATGTCCTAGGAATGCAAGCCTTGGGGTGGCGAGTGGATAAAATATGATTTTTGAAAATTTTGAATTTGGAGTTGCCACTAACCTATTTTTTATTTTGTACGGTTAGAACACCTAATTACTACTCATTTAATTGATCACAAGACTAAACCTAGGCCAAGGAACTAGTAGTCTCGGTCTGTTTATGCCAGCATTGGGATCAGGAGTTTAGTTATGCGAGGGGAAGGTATTCGCACCTCTCCAACACACCCGTTCTATGAACGGTGACTAATTATTTATGAATTACCCTCAAATTAAATTTAATAACCTTTAATTGATACCTTTAAGATAAACAAATAAATGAACAAAATTAAAAGTAGATTAAAAATCTTGGTATGATTTAGGAATGTCTAAGAAGATCTATAAATGACCGAATCTTAGATAAACCCCCTCAAAGCTAATACAAGTGAGGTCTAAAATACCTCATTGTCTTTCTTAAAATCACAGCGATGCACCGACACAAAAATCAAGGAAATAATAAAAAAGTATCCTTAAAAACATTCCCAGATTTTTCAAAATCCTTGTAGAATTTTGTTTATAAATTTTTTTTTATATTTTTCTGGGATTTTTAAAGACTTTTTTTATTTTTTTTGTTTTTTTTGTTTTTTTTTTCTTTTTTGTGTTTTGGTAATATCATGTGGTAAAATACAGGAGAACCTAGTTTGACTTCCAAATGTCTAATATGCAACGAATTGACTTTTTAGAACATGCATGCAATGATGAGCAAGTCAAAGCCATATCATGTGATAAAAAGAAGAATAATTAAGCATTTAAAAGCAATCAACAATATATTGTGCTGATATATAAGGAAATTTGGTTAAAAAGGAAACTGAAAGTCATTATGGTCACATATGAGGAAACATGGATCAAAAGAAAACCAACAAAGTGATGTGGTAATATATAAGGAGACGTGATTCAAAAAGAAGAAACCAACAACCATTGTGGTCACATAAAAGGAAACATGAATCAAAAGGAAACATACAACCATTGTGGTCATATAAAAGGGAACATGAATCAAAAGGAAACCAACAACCATTGTAGTCACATAAAAGGGAACATGAATCAAAATGAAACCAACAACGATTGTAGTCGCATAATAGGAAACATGAAACAAAAGGAAACCAACAACCATTTGTTGGCTTTTCTAGGTTTCATCCTGTTTTTTAATTACAAACCAAGGTGTCTAATTGTGCTACTAAGTGTGTACACGGTATTAAGGCATTAAGCACAATACAAGATGCAAATTGGAAAGCTATGAAGCATATAAGACGATGTCATTTGGCTATAAACATGGAGCTTATAAAGACCAAGCTTGAAGACTATGGCTATGATTATGGAGCTCATGAAGTCCAAGTCTGAAGAATTAAAAGAAATTATTTCATGTATTTTGCAAATAGGACCTATGTGAGTACACTATCATTGATTATGTGAAAAAGCTCATAGGTGACCTTAGTTCAACCTTAGGCTATATTTCATTGAAAATAATTTTATAAATGTGCAAATATTATTTCAAAGTGTTAATATCATTTTTGGAATGAAAACTCGCAAAACAATATTCTCCAAATCTGCGCTTTTTTTTTTTTTTTTGCAGCTGCCTTGATGCGCAATGTTTTATATATATCTTCCCATATTCAACAATTTTTTGCAGGAAGGCTATGAGATTTTTTCTTAGCTTTCTATTGATACGTAGATCTCCCTTTTTGGAGTTTTATAGCAAAAGTTATGCCCTAAATGTTGAAGGGTGTTTGAGGAAAAGTACATCTGAAATTTCCTTGAAACTCGGACAATCAAACCAGTTGTTCGGGCGACCAAACCAGGCAAGTCGGGCAACTAGACTAGGAAATTCAGGCAACTTAATTGCTACTGACCCGCACAAATTCCATCTCTATGCCATTCGAGCCACCAAGTCCCAATTCGGTTAACCGAATTCTATAGCAGAAAGCTGCAATAGCTAGAAAACGACTAGTTTTCAAAATGGTTAATTATTTTCAAAGCCTAACAGCCATAAAGTGACTAGTAGACCATCTTGCCTATAAATACAAGGACTCTAACTTGTTTTTAAATACAAAAGAAAACAAAGATACATATTTATCATACAAATCCAAGCTTTTCATCTTTAGTGAAATTCTTTATGAAGCACTTTGCAATTTCTTTGTTTATCTTTCAAGTTCTCACCATCTAGTTACTCCTTAAGCTTCATTCATAATCTTTTGATAGTGTATTAGTGTGGTATTCTTATTGTACTTATTCGCTCAATTAAGGAGCACTCTTTGTACATCATCTTCATATATTCCACTTGTAAATGCATCTCCACCTATTGAAGGAGTGAGACGACTTTGCCTAGTAAAGGAGAGATGCAACTCCGTCTATTGAAAGAAAGAGGCAACTCTGCCTAAGTAAAGGGGAGAGGCATTTTAAACTAAGCACACTTATATTTGTTTATATTTGTTGTGATTGTTAATTTCATTTGCTCATTTAGATCATGTGCTTAAGTTGTGATTAAAATTATTAAAGCATTAGCTTAAATTTTTAAAATACCCAATTCACCCTTCTCTTGGGACTACCTCACTAACAATTGGTATCAGAGCTCGGTTATAATAAGCTTAATTTTTTTTGTATAAAGATCACATAGAACATATTGGTGCATCCCCGTTTTGTGAGGGACAAACCTTTACAAGGCCTCCAATGTTTTGTGGGGTAAATTACACCACCTAGAAACAAAGAATGAGCATTTTTATCCAAACAATGGATTGGAGAGCTTGGAGAGTAATTGTTCAAGGGAATTTTGTGCCAATAAAAATTATTAATAATAGTGAAATTCCCAAACTAGAAAATGAAATGGATGATAATGACATTAAATTAATGCAATCAATTGTAGTGCCATGAATATTTTATAATGTGCTTTAGATACTAATGAATTTAATAGAATCATGACATGTCAAAGTGCTAAGGAAATTTGGGAAGAACTAGAAAATACATATGAAGGAACCGAAGAGAAGAAGGCTACCACTTGGGATGCTTCAGACTCAAGTGATCAAGAAGTAGCAAATTGTTACTTGATAGCATTAGACGATAAAGAGGTACACGTCTCTCCTTCTACCTCATTTAATGATTCATGTAATGATTCTTGTGATGAATTCTATGATAAATCTTGTGATGAATTATGTGATGAATCTAATGATGAAAGCATACGATCTTATGAGGAACTACAAAACAAGTTTTTTAAGGTTCATAAGATTCTAATAAAGATGTCAAAGGGGAATATAACTTTGAAAAATGAAAATAAAAGCTTGGCATAAAATTAGAAAATTTAAAAGAATCCCATGCTATCTTACAAAAAGAAAAGGATTTGAAAATCACTAGTTTAGAGGGAAAGTTGGAAGATTATTCTAGAATAATCTCCAAATTAACAAGTGAAAAGGATGACTTAAATAAATCCTTAGGAGTTAAAAGAAATATTTTTTTCAAAAATGATTCAGATTGCTCTTCTAAATCCTATGGCCATAATTATTTTTATAAAAAGAGGATTAACACACCAAAATCCTCTGACAAAACATGCTCATATTGTGAAAGAAAAGGGCACATTCGTTACACTTGCCCATTTAGAGGTGCTAGAGGCAAAGAAAGGAAAATGGTATGGCTTGTCAAGAAAACAAACCCCTTAGGACCCAAGGAAGAATGGGTACCAAAATGAATTACATAATTTTTAGAATTGTTCTTCCTTAGATCTCAGGATATTTAGCCAATAAGAATCAAAGTAAAAGGGGATAGGGATGACTAAGTACTTTGGATAGTGGATAGTGCTTAAGATGTCAAATCCTAGTGTATACATTTACTATACTGAGGAGTTTAGAGAAGTAAGCCAATATAAGAAATTCAAATGGTACATCCAATATGATCTTTTAATTGTATATATCATTGTTGATTGGTTAATATATGAAAGTATTGGCCATAATTAGAGGGATGAGATAGTATACTTAGGACTAGGAAGAAATGAAAAAGCAAATGCTTTTCCACATAAATCCAAAAGATATCATACCACCAAAATGTCCAAAGTAAAGGTTAAAGGCTTAACCAACCTATTTAAGGGTTACAATAGAAAATTTCTTTTAGCCTTGTATTTCTGAGATAATAACTTAGGTCATCTACTTTTAAATAAAATCTCATAAGCATACTCTAGAAAATCCACTTCCGATGGACAAAGGTGTCTTCCATAGTTATATAATTCTTAATGATTAATGTTTGCTTAAATATGAATATAGCATATTTTTTCCATCACATAGAATTGAGATTTAGGGGAGTCAATCATAACAACGACCACCCTAAACCCATTTTGGCACTACAAAAAGCAGGACTATTAGTTACGATTTTTAACCATCACTAATAATAAAAAAACCGTCACTAATAGTATTAGTCACAGTTTGATAAGTCTGAGTGATGATTTTAAATTAGTCACCATATCTATGCCGACAAATACTTATTAGTGATGAATAATAGAAACCATCACTAATAGTGGAGTATTAGTGATGGGAAAAAGATCGTCACCAATAGCCTACCACCATCACTATAAATTATACATATTCTCGGCTCAAATTCATCACTAAAGCCCAAGAATTAGTGACGGCTTAATAACCGTCACTAATATGACACTATTAGTGATGGTCAATAAGTCGTCACTAATAATATACTATTAGTAACGGTTATTAAACCGTTGCTAATATTTGGACTTTAGTGATGAATTTGAACCCGGAAATTGTTGATCCTACAGTGACAATTTTATTCTTTTAGTGACAGTTTAGAAATCATCACTAATAATTCATCCTGCTATTATTAGTAACGGTTTTGCAAACCATCACTAATACTTTGACATAATTAATTTTTTTTAAAAAAAATTATGTCAAAACTTGTAATTACATTTTAGCATACATAAAATTAAAATAAATTTACTAAAACATTCATAAATTATTAAAATTTAAAATACAAATTGTTCAAAATTCAAATACATACAAATACAAATTCAAATTAAAATATACAAATTATTTCTGTATAGATAATAAGAAATATAGGAAAAGTCAAAAATTGTGCACATCCAACCTGATTGTAGTGCCTAGCATCATCATCATAGTGTTCTGATAGCTGCAAGCCCTACAAAATAATAATTATACAAGAAATTAGCTAGTATGCAATGTTTGAACATATATGTATATACTATAATTAAAAATGACTTGATAGCAAAATGATCGGACATTCGGACATAGCGTAAAAAAATGATACAATTGTGACTTAGTAGTTTGATCAGTCAGAATTCACTCCACTCGGTTCGGACTTCGTATGCCCGAATTGTAAGCTAAGTTCTTAAAATGAACTAAGTTTACTAAGTTTATTTGTATTCTAACTTTGCTTCTAAGTGGGGAAAAATCTCTCAGGGAGAATTTTTTATGCACCTTCAGCTCTAGCATGTCTTGGTCAATGTGACAAACATGTTGGGATTGATCCCATTCAGTTTGGACCTCGTATGCCTAAATTGGACACCTAGGTGCTTAAAATGAATTATGTTTACTATATATGTTGGTATTCTAACTTTACTTCTAAGTGGGTAAAAAGCTTTTAAGGAAGATTTTTTTGGCACCGTCGGTTTCGGAACATTTAAGTCAATGTGACAGATGTGTCGGGACTAATTGCATTCAATTTGGACCTCGTATGCCCAAATTGGACACCTGGGTGCTTAAAATGAACTAAGTTTACTAAGTTCGCATATAATTGCATAATAAGCTCCTAGGGAGGAGTTGTTGGGAACTGTCAGCTCTGGTACCTATAGGTCAATGTGACAGACGTGTCAGGACTGAATGCACTCAGTTAGGACCTCGTCTGCCCGAATTGAATACCTGGCTACTTCAAATGAACTAAGTTTACTAAGTTCGCATCTAATCGCATAATTTTAAATTGGAAAATATTTTTTGGGCACCATCAGCTTCGACACGTCCAGGTAAATGTGATGGACATATGGGGACTGACCCCACTCGGTTGGGACATCGTATGCCCGAATTAGACACCTGGGTGCTTCAAATGAATGAAGTTTAGGGAAAAAGCTCCCGAGGAGCGGTTTTTGGGCACCATTAGCTCAGTACATCCAATTCGATGTGAAGGATGTGTCAGAACTAACCCAACTCAGTTTGGAGCTCATATGCTCGAATTGGAAGCTTGAGTGGTTAAATTCAACTAAGTGTATTAAGTTCAGCTCTAAGTGCATAATTTTCAATTGGCACGAATTTATTGGGCACTGTTGGTAGGCTCGCCAAGGTTTGGGTCCTTAACTACCAAAGATAAATTATATACTACCTAACAATCCCAAGTTCAGTAGAAAGTGGGGAAGTCGCGTGTCGATCCTCAGGGACTTGAAGCACCGTTAGTAAGCTACTTACAAATTAGTTTACTATAGCCTTGTATAAAAGAGAAGTAAAAGGTAGTTTTTTTCAAAGAGTGAAATCTAAACAACTACTGGAAAGCAATTTAAATGAAAGTAAGTAAATCTACATTAACCCTACTCCTACAAAGCAATATTTCGACATGTGTATAGTTTAAGATGTTGTTTTGTGAAATCTAAGTTCAGTGAGTTTATCGTACTAAACTAACCAGAACCCGGCTAAACAAACCAAGGAGTCATTTGATGGCATAGAGTAGCAAGGGTACACTAGCTATGTGGAGCACGATCGGGAACCAGAGTATACTCTATCACGAACGATCACGAGAAGCTCTATAGGAGACTGTAGCCTAATACGTGTACCTGATTGACGCAATAGAGGTACTAATCTTGTCACTAAACATCATCACCATCCAAACAATAAATGAAAGCAATAAAGGAAAGCAGTAAATGAAAGCAATAAAGAGAAAGCATGTAAAAAGATCATCCATTTGTAATCAGAACACCAGTCACTAATGCCAGAAAATACAACTAAATGATCATGTACTATACAATGAAAAACGCAAGAGCTCAACCGGTTGCCACAAGCCGTTGAATACACCTTGCACAATCCAGAAATCTACAATACTTCTTATCTAACTTGGCTTTTAATGACATCTTAAGTCAGTCACTAACCTTGGAAAGGCCAAAGAGGAACCCAGATCTCATGTTCGTAGCAAATACTTAGAGGTTGTATGCTCTACAAAGTTTGTTTTACAATTTAGGAAAGTTTGTAGAAAATCTCATGCAAAAGATCGTCGCTCTTGACCAAGTTGCCCCTATGTCTTTCTTGTGCATGCCCTAGTCAAGACTCATGGGAAATCAAGAATTTGAATCTTCAATGTCTTCAACTATGTCGCACCTCAAGGTTTTGTTGGTCGAATTGATGGTCGAGACTTGTAGGATCTCGATCTTCAGGAAATCTCAGGAAATCGACATAATCGCCCTTCAAGGTCTCTTGGTCGAACACTTCGTCGAGGCTCTCAGTAATTTTGCTCTCAGTTCTGTCTAAGTATCTTGACGTGGTTGCCGTGGCGGGTCACATGGTCGAACACTTAGTCGAACCTTGCAACATTTTGATCTCAGTTTGAACCCTCGAAGTCTGCTGTGGAAGACTAAGTCATCCCTTATGTTGCTAGTCGCACCACATAGTCGAGCATTGTCTTCTTATCCTTTGATGATTTGAAGCTTCAGGAGCTTGGATGAGCATCTAATTTGAGCTTTGAGCCCTCCAAATCCTCCATTGGCTTCTCCTAATGCCTAACTTCATGGTTTTAATCTGTTTTTTATGAAAAGACAAACAAACCTTGCATACCTTTGAATAATGATAACAATGGGTAATAAATAATAAAGTGAGAATAAGAAAAGGTAAATGAGGGTTGAAAATTATGCATTTTAGGGACTCATCACAACCCCCAACTTACACTTTGCTAGTCCTCAAGCAAATCAAAATCTAAGAAAATTCTACAATCCTATCTAACTCCTCTTTCGCGGGAAACACTATTACATTTACTATATGCAACAAAGATTTAAACCCCTAGGTTGATCCTAGTGTGACGAGAATCAATAAGCATCATTGAAGGATCCATTGCATGTTTCAGTTGGGCCTATCACCAGAGCAAGATCCAAGAAGATCAAAGAAGTACTTCATGGGCTGATTCAAGATATTTGAGCTTATTCAAAAACGGGGCATTCCAAGCTTGGTCCAAAGAAAGATGAAGGCTTAATTAACTTAATTCAAGTTTTTGATGGAGCTAATCTTGCTTAATGGCTGTAATCTCCTTATTAATGGTGTGCTATTCAATTATGGGATTTCACTTAATGGTGTAATATTGCAAGACATAGCTTGCATGAGTTTTTAGTAAGTTGTGAGAGTCATTAATGTGTCTAGTAAGTTGATGTATTTATTATGTGTGTCTCCAATGCTTGGGTGGGAATCACTAAGTATTTAATGTCCTTGTCTCCCATGCTTGTGTGGGAATTGCTAAGTGTTTAATGTCCTTGTCTCCCATCCTAGCTATATATATCTCACCATTGTAAGAGGACAAGATAATGGAATAAAAATGTGAGGCTTTGTTTCTGCTTGGTTCTTTAGAGAACTTGTGAACTTATCAAGGAATCCTTCCTTGTGGCGTTCAAATTTTATACCTTTGGTTCGTAATTTAATTATAATCATTGGGTCGAGGTTTTATACCTTTGGTTCATGATGCAATTATAATCATTGGGTCAAGGTTTGTTACTTTATACTTTTGGTTCACTATTCATTTATAAACGTTGGGTCGGAGTTTCCTATCAAAATCTGAATTTTAGCTTTCTTGGGCAAGCATTCCAACATTGTTTACTGGGTCTCAATGCGTGTCATTTGAGGTTCGCATCATAATTGATGAGTTTTAGTCTCGTTAGGGTTTCCAGTGTGATACCCACAAACACCAATTCAGTGAACAAAATATGAGAACACATACAACACAATCATACCATTTTATATACAGAAATATAATTGAAACATAAGGTGTAGTCCCAAGAAGGGGGGTGAATTGGGTTATTTAAAATTTCTTAGAGTCTTTTTAAGAGTTCTTGACTTTTTACAATCCTTTAAAGACTTCTTATATTCTTATTAATTAGGCAATCCACCCGAACACTAACTTCTTCTATTCAATCCACAACCACAGCATACACAACCAATTAATTAGCTGTTCAAGCAAAACAACCACAACACAAGTAATCAATTTTTGATTTACAATATTCAGCAGCCCTGTATATGAATGTGCAAGTCCTATAGTTGGCCTTTGAATTTTAAAATAACATCCAATCACTTTTTCAAAATCAGAATTTAAATAAGCCTTTAGCTAATAGGTTTTGGGTTGTTAACCAATCAACGTACTTCCTTACGGTTTCCGCAAAATATCGATTAACCAATGTACTCCCTTTTGGTTTCTGCAAGCCCAAGAAAAAATTAGGCTTTGGTTTATTTAATTTCCAATATGCCTTATTTTTATGATTGAAAGAATTACAACATTCACGAAAATTATATTTTTTCTAAAATTTAAAAGAGAGTAAGGGAAAGAGAGTGACATCGTTGCTTTTATAAGGTTCGGCTTACCCCAGCCTATGTCCTTGCCTTAGGTCAACCACCTAAGGATTTCACTATACCTTGTTCCTTCCGGGTGGAACAAAAACCTTTACAATAACCAACCTATTTTTCAGGAAGAGAAACCTCTCTAAGTAACAACCTATGTTTGGTCCAACAATCCAACAATACCTTGAACCGTCAAAAATCTAGTAGAAAGGAATGGATATCTGTGTACAAAAACACTCTCAAACACAAAGCAAGTTGTACAAGTTAAATCTCAAATCGTACTTCAAAACCAAAACTAGATAGAAAATGTGAAGCTCAAGGTTTAGAAGTCACCAAAGATTCTTTGTTATTGATGTAATGATTTTAGAAGCAACTCAGAACCAAACCCCTTTTTAATCCGGCAATTTCGTAGAGTTTTCCCCCAGCAAGAATGTGAGCAAGTATGACCTTTTAGGAGAACTTTAACATACAAATCGTATATTGCTTGAATGTATTTTTCATTGAGCAAGGGAGGTATTTATAGACATTTCTTAAAGAAAAGTTTCCTCATTTAACATGGAGCATTTAGGTAACTTTTTAAAAAATATTAAATCATAGAATCAATTTTGAGAATCTTCCTGTAAGTTTGAAATGCAAAAATCCTCTGCAGAGTCAATCAACTGACCCACTCAACTAGGTCACTTTTTGCACTAGTCAGTCGGCTGGATAGGCAGTTGACACCATTCTATCTCTCAAAAAACAATTCTGATAAATGGTCAGTTGGCTGACTGAACCATGTTCAAAATGGTCAGTCAGCTGGGTATTGTCAGTCGGTTGGGCGTTTTCAGTTCATTAAGTGAGTTGGCTAGACAGTTAACTTTGCTGAAGGTTTCTTGTCAGTCGGTTGACTGAACCATGTTAAAAAATGGTCAGTCGGTTGGATACTTTAAGTTCATTGAGTTAGTCGGCTAGGCAGTCCTCTTTTTTCAAGTATTTTCTATTTATGATTTCTTTAGAATCTAGTTTACTTGAAAAACTTAATTATAATTTTTCAAAAACATTTTCAAAATTTTTTCAAGTGCTGGTCTCTAAGTCTTTGTATCTTTAAGGAGCTTCACATATCTAAATAGCAATGACTTAAAGTAATTACAAATATCCTTCTAAGTATGATCTCTTTAATTACTAAGTCTTGTAGGCTCTTGAGGTTTAGTCTTTACTTCAAGGTTTGTTTGGCCTTTAAGCTCTTTATTTGTCGTTCATTGCTTCAATATACTGAGAAGCTTTCACATGATTGTCTTTCATTTACAGTTTGCTTCCCTGATTAACCGTGAGTGTCCTTTTACTTAGACGTGAAATAAAACCACTCAACAACACATGTTAAAACATCCTTCATTTTGTTTTCATCAAAATAAGATTGAAAAGCCTAGTTAGGCCAATAATAACCATATTACATACAAGTTACTTTGTACATGACTTTACCATACACACACTCCTCAACAACTCAATCATGCAAATCTAAATAATACACATCCATCTCAAAGCACAACTCACAAAGAGTCAACCTATGATTATAATTCATAGTTAAAATTAGTATGTAAATTTAGGTATGAATAGGCCACTTCACAAGGCATGTGTAAAGTATATGATTTGTCTCACTCAAAGTGCCCTAGAATGCTTACAGAACTGTTGTCTTGACTCAACCTCACTCATTTATTTCCCTTGAATTCACTCAAGAAAATGGGTTCACTCTCATATGTGAGGAAGAGTGTCATGATCAAACGTCCCACATATTTGAAGAACTAACGCTAAAAATATGGAGTGGACTAGTCTTATAGGAAAGGAATCTAGCCTTTACCGAGGTGTCGCATCCTTCACTCTAGCATCTTCTCACTTACTCGCCACATTCAATCAAGATCACCTTAGATGAACTTGGTCCCATACTAAGCGTGAATTCAGCAAGTGCATTGGTTAGCAGAAGATTCTTCATACATGTAGAATTGTGGTGTGTGTCCTTAGCTCGACCTCTTTATATTTGTTTGGAGCAGGTGTATTTTTTTTTTTCATTTCCTTTGCTCATTTTTTTTGCTCATTTTCTTTTTTTGTATGGTCAGATAAGACAATCATAACACTCTTATATTGCCCTCATAACTCCAATGGAAATGTAGCTCCAATGGGAGTCCATGGTAAAAGTTTGTCTCTAGAGGTGGCTTAATCTTCACGTCTTAAATAAATTACAAAACCTAGATTTATATCTCCCCACTTGATGTCACCTCTATGCTAGAAAATGCAAAAACGAAGACTAGTTGGCAAAGGAAATCCAACAAAAGAAGGATGATTGAGTTTTATAAACTCATAGTTTGACATCAACAACTCAAGAAATGAACAAATGGCTCAATGGTACCTCACAAGGTGTCATAGTCACCATCGGTGTTCTTTCAGTACTCTCAAAGAACCCTAAGTGCTACAAATCACATGTAAGTGTGTTTTTAGCCTCATGAAATACCATGTAAATACAAGAGTTTACACAGCAGTATTAACCCAAATAAACCACTAGTCAAACTACCTGGAGTAATACCTAGATATCACACATGTTATGCGAATTTTACACAACTAATTCACTACATTGTTAGTGAGCATAATAAAATCATGTAACTGAGAAGCTTATGCATGTAACACTAGGTTATATAGGTGTATGTAAAGGGTATAATATATATGTTAGCATGGCCCAGACAGATAAATTTCACTGGAAAGTTTTCAAAAATTTAAAAGTTGTCATTTTTGTGTATAAAGTGTGCCATGCAGTATGCCATCCCCTACCCCCAACTTAGAGTTTTAGTGTCCTCACTGAAGTGTAGAAAGAAATATTGTGGTGTAGATAGGTGAAAACACTACGTGGTGCCGTGAAGCTCAAATAGTGTTCCTCCTATAAATACATATAATCCAATCACCACATGTATGTAGGAATACATTGAAGCACATAAGACCAAAAGATAAACAACACCATGTACATTTCATTGCTATTTAACTGAAGTTACATTATAGTGTAATTCAAAAACATGGTGGAGGAAGCAAAAAGAACAAGTCAAAAGTGTGCCACAACAACACAACACATAAGGTGATCATACAAAAAGAAGTTGAAATGGTCATCCCAACCCTAGCCAAATCGTTCTCAGGTGCCCTCCCAGAATCACTGTAACCAAAGGCACTAGAAGTCGCAACATGAGTGCATAGAGCACCCTCAAGTCTCACGGAGGCATTAGAAACCACCGCAGGTGGTCCCGGTGAAGTGGGAGTAGATGGCGGTACCTTAGAAGGGGCTACCGGGACTGTCATAGCTGCTCGAGAGTGGTATAAGGTGGCCTCATTGGCGATATGAGGAATGGTAGCAAGGATCATCATAACACCCTCATCAAACTGTTCACATAAGGTAAGATATGTTTCAAGGACAAAGTACTTGAGGAGTGTAAATTCTTGACATAGCTAGCAGAGTTTAGCCCATAGTTGAGGAATCGAAGGAGGAGGTGAAGGCAGTGGTGCATCAGTATGTTGGGAACGAACATGTGCAGAGGGAGCACCAGATAATGGTTGAGAAGGCATAGGGGGGAGAAACCGAGGGATTACCTAATATCCAAAAGCACGAAATAGGATGAGGGTAAGTGACGAGAGAGAGACAAAAAACAGGAGAAAAAGAGATGAGGTCAAAACAAGTTTTAAATGATTTTTTAGTGTTCTCGACTATGGTGCACCCAACTCGATGCTGATCATAGACATGGTCGACCCCCTTGGTATTATTATTGAATTTCAGCACAATTCAGGGACTGGACCTAGTCGCCCACATGTGTGATGGTCGCCCCTTTGGTCACACCCACAACGTATCCTAAGCTCTACTCTAATGACTCGGAACTCTACTTAGTCTATCCCAAACAACCTATGGTCTCAAAAAAATAAAAATAAAAATTATTGGGTTGCATCTTAAGAGCGCTAAGTTTACCATCTTCAACTAGATGCCTTAAAACTTATTTCAAACTCAGCCAAGTTTAAAGGAAAAATTTTCCTCTTTTATATCCTTGTTACACCTTGGCTGGTGTACCCTCAATTTTTCCTCTAAATCTGGATCTGAGTCATGTATTTCCCTACATAGTTTGTAAGGATCTTACGAGGTAGATGAAGAGGGACGCTTAGGCTAAGATGTTGCTTCCAATGGATCCCTTCACAAATTTGAGGGAACCTTCTCTCCAACAACTTGATTAATCGGGCATTCATTCATAGCTTGGACGAATTGAAGTGCATGTCGAGGAGCATGACATATATTTAGCCGAAGTTGCCTATGGCCCAAGGAGATGTCCATAATGCCTATTTGGCACTAAATACTTGCATTAGTTGTAGCCAAGAAAGGTCGTCATAAGAGGACAGGGATTGGATTCATGGATGAATCCATATCCAAGATGATGAAATCGACAAGGTAATGGAACTCTTCCACCTTGATTACTACATCCTCTATCACACCCTGAGGTTTACTAAGGGAACGATTAGCGAGAAACAAAGTGACCGAGGTGGGCTGTAACTCTTTCAGGTTAAATATGGAAGGATGTTCACATTCGCCCCTAAATCTAAAAGAGCCCTATCAATGGTGTAACCACCAATTACACACGAAATAGTAAGTGAACCGGGGTTTTTCAGTTTAGGAATGAGGTGCCCTAGTATCATGGAGCTCACGTGCTTGGCCTGCTTAACCAAACCATCCATATGCACCCTTGACTCTTGTTCCTGTGTTTATAAGTCCTTAAGGAACTCTGTGAACGCATGTGATTGCTTCATGCCATCTAGGAGAGGCTTGTCAATTCTTACTTGTTTAAACATGTCCCAGATGGACTCAGTTGAGATCTTATTCCTAAATATAGAAGGTGTAAAAGGGGCAGCAGAATGTGTCACTGAAGGGACTTGAAAAGCCTAATAGGGGGGGGGGGGAAGTGAGGTTTGGTCCTTCCAGTTGCATGTGTGGGGTTAAAGAGTTTGTATACGCAACTAGATGAAGATAGGGTGCATGAATCAGCGTTGGGAACTACCCTCTTTTCCTCCTCAGTCTCTCCCTAGCTCAATTGCTCCTTGACTCATTTATCTATCATACTGCCACTTTGGAGGGTGGTCACCACCTCAGGTTACCCAGGATATGATAAGGGACTAGTGCCCGGTTCACATTCCCCCCCATATTGTCCCTTAGGATTCACTATGGGCTGACTTGGAAACTTGACCTCGTCTCTCCAACTCAAGGTACCAGCTAGTAGCCCCAAGGTGGCTTCTAGCTTCAAGATGGATTGGGAGTGAGAGTGAAGGAGTTGTTGATCCACTTGGTGATCAGCCTCAACATTCTTAAGGGTTTTTAGCACCGTCTCTTGAGAGGTGTTATACTTAGGTGGGGGTGGAGACAGCTACTGAACATTGAAGATCTAGGGGCTGAATCAGTATGATTTTGAAAGTTTTGGTATGGACATGGAGGTAAAGCATTAGGGGCTTGTGGAGGTTTTTGAGATTGAAAACCTGGAGCTTGCAGCCTCCAAGAGAAGTTAGGATGTTGTTTTTACCCAGGGTTATAAGTGTTAAAATAGGGGTCGTTGGATGACGTATCATAGCAATTGTGGGTGGCCTTAACTCCTCTTACACAAGCTCAAGCTGGGAAGACGCGTGTGGGCAATTATAATATGTATAGGACGGATCAGAGTTAATTACATAAATCTCAGCACATGCCATTGTCTGCAGTCATAAGGACAATCATTGATCTAATTTTTTGGATATGACATGCAGAGTAAGGGCTAGGTATTGGCTTGTGGCCAACTCGTAAACTTCCTTAGGTTTATAAGTTGATGGATTAGGTAGTCTACAAGCGGCAGCCATGTGCTACTGAGAGTTTTTAGCTAAGTTTTCGAAGAGGACCCAGGCCTCAATCTCATGCTTTGTGACAAAAGTTCCTCCACACGATGCATCAACCATAGACCTATCGCTCTCGACTAACCCTTTGTAAAAAGTTTGAACTAATTGCCACTTGGGGACCTTATGATGTGGGCATTTACGAAGTAGGTTCCTGAAATGCTCCCAGGTCTCAAAGAAAGTTCCCCATGCGTTTGTGTAAAACTTGTGATTGCCCTTTGCAGTTGGTTAGTCTTCCTGATTAGGAGGTACTTTTTCAGGAATTCATGTTGTATGGTCACCTTGTTAGTCACCGAATTCGGCTCTAAGGACGTCAGTCAATATTTGGCCTTATCCTTCAGCAAGAATGGAAAGAGCCTAAGACAAAGGGCGTCATCTCTAAAATTAGGTATACGAATGGTGGAACAAATCTCCAAAAGCTCATCAAGATGTTGATAAGGATTTTTAGTGGAGTTCCCATGAAAGTTGGACAACATCAAGATGATTGAAGTCTTAATCTCGAATTGTGCAGCCTGAACATTCGGGAACCTGATGCAGGACGGCGATGTGTATGCATTAGGGCACAAAGTAGTCCCTAAGCGGCCAAAATGGCTGCTTTCCCACCACAGGTAGGTGGGGAGCTTGGGGTTTTGGGAGTTGATCAGCGGGAACTGATGGGTTTCATTCAGCCATAACTTTTGGCTCAAACCACTCAGCGATATCTAGATTGGAGGCAAGTTTCCTAGTGAACCTATGGGATCTTTAAATCTCAGGATCTATAGGAACTATCTCAGGGTCCTGAGAGTGCAAACCAAACATACAAATTAAAGCATCCAAAATCAAGACTTCAAAGATAACAAACAAAAATGACAATAAATAAATAAAGATGAAAATAAAAGGAGAGCAAATAAAAAACGCAGGGCAACAATACTCTAAAGTGGAAGTTGACTTATAACTGTAACCAAGTCCTCAGCAACGACGCTAAAATTTGGTAGGCTCGCTAAGGCTTGAGTCCTTAACTACCAAAGATAAAATTTATACTACCTAACAATTCTAAGTTCAGTAGAAAGTGGGGAAGTCGTGTGTCGATCCTCAGGGACTTGAAGCACAGTTAGTAAGCTACTTCCAAATTAGTTTACTATAGCCTTGTATAAAAGAGAAGTAAAAGGTGGTATTTTTCAATGAATGCAATCTAACCAACTACTAGAAAACGATTTAAATGATAGCAAGTTAATCTACATTAGCTCTACTCCTACAAAGCAATGTTTAGACGTGAGTATAGTTTAGGATGTTGTTTTACGTAATCTAAGTTTAGTGAGTTTATCGTACTAAACTAACCGTAATCCGGATAAATAATCCAAGGAGCAAGGGTGCACCAGCCGTCCAGAGCACGGTCGGGAATCGGAGTATACTCTATTACAAACGATCACGAGAACCTCTATGGGAGGTTGTAGCCTAATACGTGTACCTAGATGAGATAATAGAGGTTCTAATCTTGTCACTAAACATCATCACCATCCAAGCAATAAATGAAAGCATTAAAGGAAAATGATAAATGAAAGCAGTAAAGAGAAAACATGTAAAAAGATCATCCGAGAGAGAGAGAGAGAGATGACCAAAGAACATTTATTTTGACAACCAAATGAGTTTAGAGAGAGATGACCAAAGAACATTTATTTTGACAACCAAATGAGTTTACCATATTTGGAAATAATCTAAAACTTTCCAAAATTGTAAGAAAAATCAAATATGGATATAATGAACTAAACTTGCGTACATTAGCTTACCTCCTTTTCATCCTATTTCCTATTTAGAAAAGCAACCCATGTGGATTAAGAAACAATACCAGTTAACATCAATCTCTTCATTTCATTGCACATGATTTGTTGTTATTACAAGAATAAAACAAGAAAGCATTTAAAAATCTTCATTAAAGTTACTCCTTTTACCATCCAAATATGGTAGTTATATTTGTTAGCGAGTGAATTCAACTCTAGGATGCATTTCGCTACACCTCTTCTCCTTCTCTAAGAATTTTGAAAAGTTTTAGAAAGTCTTTCTTTGAGTTTCTAACTGTTGAGATTAGAGTGGGGAAGAATGGGTCGACGGAAAGTTGAAATGAAGAGGCTTATGGACAACAATATAAGGCAAGTTACCTTCTCAAAACGCCGATCAGGGCTCTTCAAGAAAGCAAATGAACTTGCAACTCTATGTGCAGCAAAAGTTTCCATAATTGTTTTCTCCCCAGGAGGTAAACCCTTCTCTTTTGGCCATCCAAACATTGATTCAATTGTGTCTAAGTTTCAAAACCATCAAAATTCAAGTCATCCACGATCTAGCCATGGTAAAATTCATGTTGACAAGCCTCACCAGCTGGTTGAAGATGAACAATTCTATCACCGAGGGAGCCAAGTGAATGAGCTTAATCTGCAACTCAATGAAATGGCTAAGCAATTGGAAGCTGAGAAGAAGCGAGGCAAGGTGTTGAATAAGATGAAGAAAGCAAAAAGCAAACAGAAGTGGGAAGTGCTTATTGATGAGCTTAACTTGTGTGAGCTCGAGAAATTGAAGGGTTCATTGGAGACACTTAGAATGAATTTGAAAATGGAAGCCAGTGAGATCGAGGCATCTTCTTCTTTGCTACTGCTGGCCAAAAACCCTAAAGGAAGAAACTGAAATGTTAATTCGTTACTTGATATTTTATCTTCTTTGTACCACCCAGCATGCATAACTTATCAATATATTCATGATTCGATGTTGGGCAATTCCATTGAGTGGAATTCTTTTACTTTAATTTTACCATTTAGTTATTTGTTTTGAGATTGCATTGCAGATCAAATATTTAATATATATATATATATATATATATATATATATATATATAAAGACCCTCTACGGAAATCTCAAAACGGAGATAAGATAACATGAACATTATTTCCAGTTCTAGAACCAAAATTTATAATTGTCCAAAAAGTATACAAAGATTAAATTCTTGTTCCATTTTTATGCTCTTTTCTAAAATTCTATACACAAGAAACGATATCAAATACTTTGGTTAAATCCAAGTAAAAGTTGATAAATATATTTCCAATTTAAGATGAATTTAATAAGTATATTATTTCCATATATGCTATGGTACTATTAGAAAAAGCGTAGTTTCAAATGAAGAAAATAAATGTGCCAAAAGAAAATAACCCAAGTGAAAGAGACCTATAATTCAAAATTAGTTTATTAAAATTATATAGAAGCACACTATTGCAAATGCAATATTTAGAGAAAAAAAAAAAAAAAACTTGGTTTGCCAAGGGCAAGCAAGCATTTCCACGGGCATCAATGACAAGGCAATCATTGGATGCATTATTTGATTTTTTTTACCTTTTATTTTATTTTCTAAGCTTTAAAATAATTATAATTTTTTTTCGGTATTTTCCACATATTTCATGAATTTTCTTAATTTTTGTCTTTTTTAAAATTTTATATCATAATTATAATTTTTTTTCGGTATTTTCTACATATTTCATGAATTTTCTTAATTTTTGTCTTTTTTTTAAATTTTATATTTCAAAATTTCTCTTTTGTGAGGGTTTTTTCTTTTAACTGTGTTTTACTTGTTTATTCCACTTTGGAATTCTTTACAATTTCCTTTTTTTTTTTTAAATTTTTTCTATATTCATATTTGACTTCATTATTTCCTTAGATTTTTATTTTTTTATTTCTATTATTGTTTTCTACTTGAAATTTTCATTTAAAAAAAAAATTATATTTTTCTATGCTTTAAAAAATATTGTTCTTGGGTATCACACCCTAGAGGGAGTGAATTGGGTGGTATTAAAATATTTTCTTGTAATATTAAATTAAAAAATTTCACATAACTCAAAATCAATCAACAAGAAGCAGAAATAGTCAAAATAAAATAAGTAAGAAAGAAAACACACAATTTTTGTAATCGTTCAGTCTCCCTTACCTACACTTGTCGTCTTAAGAAACTCACTTTGGTATTTCACTAATTAACCAGCAATACACATGCTTGTAATAGATACTTGATCCAATGAACAAGATAATATTAACACTTTAAAGAAATCAAATGAAATATTAAATCTCACAAACTTATTAACATGAATAAGCTATGAATGTGGACCACGAAGACTCATAGGTTGTCTGATACACTAAATTCTGAAAAAGACACTAGAGTGCCTTATGCAAAATTAAAGTTCCAATGAAGTGTCAATGGGGCTATTGTTGGGGGTTTAATTAGCAGCCTTAAGATATTTTTGATGATTTAGAAATGAACAATAAATTGAGCAATGAAACATATAATGATTTTGTTGATAAATAAATATTTAGGGAGCGTTTGGTTCACATAATTTAGTATTTCAATAAAATTAAATTATTGGAATCTACAATTTCAGTAATGAAATTATCATCTATGTATGATTTCCATATTTGGTTGGTTAGTTATAATATCAAATTCCTTCCATATAAACATTTTTGAAAAATGATACTAAATTTATTTTAATTCCAAAATTATCCAAGTATAATATATTTTTAATTTAACTTAAACAAGCTCTAGATAAAATAATTCTAATACTTAAACATGTATAAACAAATTAAAATTTCAAAATGAATATTACTATAGCAAAAGGGAACATAAAAATAGGTATTTCTGGGTTTATATTCAGAAATAATCATTTTTTAGTTCTTTTATGTCAAGACATGTCCTTCAAATTTTAGGATTCTTATCAAATTTGCCATTGCCTGTAATCATTATTAAGTTGGAAAAAAATTAAAAAAAAAAAAAAAAAAACCAGACAAAACCATACTAGATCGATGAAAACATAACACACCAAAAACTCCGTTGGAGTCGATCATCCTCTCGGCAATCAGATTTTCTGGCATGAAAATAAATAGGAACTCCTTGATCTCTTTCATCCTCTTCTCTTTTGTTCGATGGCATCGTCGCTAATTGTTGGTTGCGATAGAAAGACAATCGCCATTTTTACAACAAGCAAAGAACCACGAATTGTGATCTTCCTTCCCCATGCAATTGAAGAAATTCTTTAACAATTTCAAGTTGCACAAATAGAGTGCACTAGTCGATTTCGATTTGCACAAGCCTTGTTGTGCCCCAAACTCAAAGAGAAAAGGATCAAATTTTTTTTATCCCAAATGCTTCCTACTAAAGTAAATGGATAATTGTTCTAACAATCTAATGAAGTTGTAGTCTAGAAGAGAGCAACTCTTATGAGATCTAAAAATTTTGAAGAAACTTTAAGAGATATGATGACAAGCAGAAATCTCACTTGATGGTAATGAAATGAGATTTGCACAATGATGGTAGGGTTGGATCAGGATACTTGGGGGTATACTTTTGAAATTTTTTAGATATAATTAGTGTATTTTAGTCTTTTTGGTTTATTTGGGCATTCTCTCATTCCTTATAATATCACCTATAATGTGGTAATGAGATTCCCTCATTATATGAACAAATGATATAAATTGGTAATCTAAGATAGTTGGACTCTAATACTTTCATTGTGAATCAAACATGAATATGTTTTTCATTACTAAAAAATTATATCGTACTAGTACTTTAATTTCATGAACCAAATGCTCCTTTAGAGATATATTTGATGTCTTTTTGATGGACAACTAGCTAGAAACATGATGAGATGTGTCATGATCAACTGGTGAACAATGAAGAACTTAATGAGAAGTTCGATGGTGAGGTTGAGAGCAATTAGAAACAACTATTGAATGCTTGCAAGTTTTTTTTTTTTGCAATAAAATATTTGATAGTGTAGGTTTTTTTTTTTTTTAAGGGAGAATCTATCATAATAAAACACATTGAAATTTAATCATCTTGTGTTTTTTTATTTCAAATCTATCTGAGCTATCTCATTTATTTTTCTCTTTATTTTGTGGCTCATAACTCATATGTCATTATATATCTTACTTTCTATCCAAGGTCTCAGTAGGTATAAATAAATTCTATGTTAGGGTATTCTAAAAAATCAATCACTTTTTGAAGTTATGATAGATGGGGAAGTGGTAGATGGATTGTGAATAGACTCATTATACTAGTCATAGTCAGAGGTGTAGAGATAGGCATTGGAGCAAGATTAGAAGAGATAAGGAGAGGGAGAAAATAAAGGGATGGGGATAGGGAAGTAGAGGTAGTAAGAGATAGAACTAGAGAGATAAAGTGACATGGAGCCGCCAAAGTGATGATAGTTATTTGTCACATTGTGTGAATTGAGTTAAATGTGTTGAAGGTCCATTACAATTGAAACTAATCACATATTTATACTCTTCCTAAGTTAAATTAGAGTTACAATTTACCCTGAATTGTGCCCAAAATGTAGCTATGGTTGCAAGTCATAAATTCAAAGCATTTGAAGGCCCAACCATTAATTGTGATCATTTCCAAGCATTAATGGTCCAATTATTATAGTTGTCTATTATGTCAAATGATTGCTTGCCTTGTTGCCAATAACTAGGCTATTTTCACCTAACGACAAGGCAACCTTTATTGCCTCAATTGGCAATTAATTGTTCACCTCACCTAGTAAATGGAATACCTCTGAATGAATGGGTGGTCTAACTTAAAATTCCATGAATGGTTTGGAAATAAATAGTTCATCTCCCATGTGCTACTATCATATGTCTAAGCATTAGGTGACCTGTCATTGTCGTTCTTGTGGCAACATTGAGGTAAGTTATTTGCCTTGTTTTCCATATTCATAGTCAATTGTTATAGCTAGGCAACAATTGCCATATCCTAGGAGGAGCACAAAATGGCATAAAAAGTTAGCAACTTAGGTTAAGAAATATGAGAATATTTCAAATATTTTTATCGGATGTGCATTACTATCACATTTTATTTTTTAATGATCATGATAATGTTAACAAAGATATTTCTTGATGTAATAATAAACATGAAATGCTCTAGCAAAAGATGGAGTAGTAGAAGTAGTGGAGCATATGAAATACAGTACACTATAGTTGGCTGAATTTGCTTCATTAAAGTTAAGCTTCCTATAATTTTAACAATCTTCCTCCATCTTTCTAAACCTTAAGAAGATTAAACTATTTCTATCACAAATATGAGCAAACTTAAGGGGTTAAGGCATTTCATGAGAAAAATCAATACCAAATGCTTACAAATCAAAATAAGGAATTGATGATTGGACATATTACTTGCTGAGAAGTAAGGTGTACTCCTAAGAAGGGGGGTGAATTGGGTTTTAAAATTTTCTTTGTAGACTCTTTAGTTAAGTATAACCCTTTTTAATTTTTAATTCAGATATACAATCCCTTTTCAATTTACCAACCAATCAATCCAATGTAAAGATTATATTATTAATTTCAACTTACTCTTACAAGTAATAATTCAGATCAGGTTTTCTTTTCAAAATATATCAAAGATAAAATTTCATAAAATTGATCTCAGCTGTATTTCCAAAAACTTAGTATTTAGAATTCTTAAATCACATAATCAATCAATTTCTTGATTTCTATATTTATTAAAATCATAATTTTAGAGAGTTGCAATATTCAGTAGTTCAATATTCAAGTATAATCTAATTTTACAACCAACCAATCAATATAGTTCCTTTGGTCAATGTTCCCGCAATTTCCAAAAATCAATCAGTTCTTCATCAATCAATTAAACATACACATAATTAATAAACTTGCAATAAATTAAAGAGAGAAAGAGGAAAGAGCTTTTGACCAGAATTTTTACAAGGTTCGACCAGCAGTCAACATTCTTGCCCCAAGCAACGGCTTTGAAGATTTTCCTTTTCAACTTTCTTTCCAGGCAAAGTTACAACCTCTCTCCTTATCATGGGGAGATCCATCTCTAACAAGAATACCCCTTCTTACTAGCCAACGATCTAATATCCCTGAATCATCAAAAATTGAAACAAGAAATAAGAACAACTTTGATTCGTACAAAAGAAACTCTCAGTTAGAGTAGATTTTGTACAAGTGAAATACTAGATACTTCAACAATAATCAATATGAATGAATGAAGCTCAAATTAATATGCAGGAACCCGAACCAAGAAAATAAATAAAATAAAATAAAAAGAAAAATAAAAAGAAAAATAAAGGAAAGGAAACAGTTTGGTGCAACACCAAACCATCGACAGTTTTGAAGGACTCAGGAAAACCGTCAGCAGTTTTAGTCAGGAAGGTTTGGTTTAAGACCAAACCATCGATAGTTTTGGAAATTTCAAGAAAATCGTCAACAGTTTCAACTACCGAGAGGTGTTATGAAAGAAACAAGGAGAAAATGGTTTGGTTAAAGGTCAAACCATAAACAGTTTTAGGACTGTTGTCCCGAGTTGGAAACTTATAAATAGAACTTAGTTGTTTAAAATCATTTTATTCCATTTCTCTCCTCTGTCACCATCTCTCTTTGGTAGGGTTTTGTTCTCCTACACGTCTCTCTCTCTCTCTCTCTCTCTCTCTCTCTCTCCTACAGCCTCTCGAGTCTCCGGCCAGCCCTCCGGTCTTTTCCCTCTTCCTCCTCGGCTTGCCAATGGCCTTCTCCTCGTCATATTCAGGAACCTGGGATTTGTTCAGGGAGCGTGGTAGGCGTATTTTCAGGAATAGGTAAAGAGAATAGATTATGTCAGCTTTTTCTTGAATTCGAACCGTTTAAACTTGAGTATATTGATTTGTATATGTGGTATATGATTTTATGAATGGTTCAGGTATATGAAATTGATGATTTTGTTTTTTATTTGTATTTGGGGAAAAACCAAAGTGAGTAGGGTTGATCACCTCCTCTTTCTTAAAAAATAGGTATTTTGAGTTAAATAAAATTATGGAGATGATCAAACCTAGTTTTTTAGCAAAAATATATTTTCCTCGGGCAGTTTATTATGTTATGATATATTACTCAAATCATGTGGCATGAGATTAACTCACTTTATTGTATAATTGAATCTAAGTATTATTATGCTATTATACAGTGAAAAATGTGATTTATACGGATTTATGGAAAATATTGGAAATGTGATATGATGATTGTATATCGGGGTTTTGATATGACGACTGTATGTCGGTTTTTGATATGATGACTGTATGCTGGGTTTTAAGATAACAATTTGATGCCGAGATAAGACATGACAAGTTTTATATTGAATTACAAAAGTGAGAATATGTTACAGTTTTTATTACTTAAATTGCATTATATGGTTTTGAAACCCTAAGAACCGGATGTGATGAGAGCACGGTACCGTTGCTAGTGAATGAGTTAGTGCAACCACACGATAATAGACATGTAGGCCTTCAGACAGTTGATTTGGCCACAAAGAGTTGTTGTACCCCTTTGGAGTCTAGACTAGATTGGTAGGAAAATCGAACTAATCACCGACTTAGCTTGGTGGTAGGCCAGCCAGGGCTAAGTCCAGTCTACGAATCGCACAACTCGATCATGTGGGGTTATTACATGATGATGTTGTTTGTCCAAAAAGGGGTTTCTTCTACGCATATATGTAAATTTATGTAAATGATTTTATTTACTGAGATGAAGGAAACATATATTGTTAGCTTTACTGTAATCCCAAGAGAGGGGGCAAATTGGTATTTTAAAAATTAATCCCTTAGGTCAATCAACTAGCAGAGCTATTAAACAAACTTAAGGTCAATCTAGTATGGATAAAATGAATCAATATATATTTAGCATAAATTAAACTGCATAAGTAATCTAATTAAGCATGCACAACAAAGCATTAAAAGAGAGATAACACCATATATGTTATCGAGGTTCGGTAACAGTGCCTACGTCCCCGCCTCACAGGCACAAGTATTACACTAAGGCTCACTTAACGGGTGGAGTGGCACCTAATTACAACCAAGTCCATTAGCACAAGGCTGACCTTAACCTTTACATCCAATCCTTCCAAGTTGGATTATCGCCCCCTCAGACCACGCCTGGAATACAATCAAATTTCAATACAAGATTCGTACAAGCAATATGCTTCTCAATAATGAAGATTTGCACCAATAATAATCAAAACACTATTGTATGATAAGATATGATAAGTTTAGTGTAGTTTTAATGTCTACTCTCAAATATTAATGCAAATATAGCTACGTAAGAGTGTATGTGTTAGGATCTTTGTGTCAAGATAATAATATCAATCTCAATGCAGCAACAAAGATTTTCACAATGCAAGAAAATATCTTAAAAATAGGCACAAAAGATATTTGAAAATGGTTTGTAAAAAATTATTTTCACAAACAAAAAGCAATACGAGCTCTTGAGTATTGCAATGATGATGTAAAACTCAAATGCTCTAAGGGGTTTTACCAAGGAAGACTTATTAATAAATTATCCAAGAAAAACTCTTAGCTTACTCTCAAATAAAAATATATCTTAATCAACTAGAACAAATGAGAGTATAAGCTAAATGAGAAAATCACAAGAACACTCTTACTTAGCAAGATTTGCGATGAGGATGAGTAAGAATGGAAGTAGGATGCTTGAATATGAGAAATGGGATTTGTGAATTTTAGAGAAAATTTGCTAATTGTGTTTTCTAATCTTGTGCTAATCCATGCAAATGAAGGGGTATATATAGACACCCCTAAAATTATAACCGTTTGGGACTTATTTGGAATTTTTGGAAAAGTTTAAATAAGGATAATAAAAATTAATAGCGTTTAACCTCGGTAATATCTTTGCAACCCAAGAGGGCCAGTTGACCATTTTTATGGTTCGGTTGACTAGGATGAGTTTGAATTGGGAAGATGGTCGACCAAACTTAAGGTGATTTTCAGAACCTCTTAAGTTTGGTCGACCAGGTTGAGTTCGGTGTTCAGTTGACCACGTCAATTTTCTACTAAAAGTTTGGTTGACCAGAGCATTGGGATTTCCCACGTGTCTATTCGGTCAATTAGGGTGTTACAACTTATTTTTAGGTCGGTCGACCGAAGGGTCAAACTATTGAACCTAGGGAGGTTCGGTTGACAGAAGTGCTTCGAGTGTTGTGGTTTGGTTGACCGAAATGTCAACTTTGTGCATTTCGGTCCTATTCTTCTTATAAAATTGTCCTTATTCACATGATAATAAATTCTAAGATTATGGTGGACTTTTCATGCAAAATTATAGGTCCTATAGTCAATCTAAGGTCTTTGAGCTTATCTATCCTATTATGCATGCAATGCATTAAATTATTACAGACAATTGATCTTTAATTATTACAGACCCGAATAAACCTTAATTAAATTACAACAAATAAATGGACTAGGTCTTTAGCTTCTTCATGTCCATATGCATCATATTGAAACCTCCAAATGATCCTACACACAAACTCATTAATGATTAAATACCCGAGTATTTGTCATAATGCAAAAGTGGGTACATCCTAGAAAGGCTCCCTCTCACAATATGCACAATGAGAATTTTTAAAGATTTATAAGATCAAATATTTTTCAAAAGTACCCAATTTTGTGCCTTTTCTCCCCCTTTTGGCAACAACAAAAAGGGCTATGATAAACATAAAGCACATAAACATAAACATTGAGTATGAATCATTTGAATAAAAGATACATTTGGGAATGATTTTTAGAAATTTTGGCAGCATGCCATTTGAAAATAGAGCATTTTCACAAAAATACCTGTATAGAAATGACCTCATTGAGTTTTAAATTAACAATTTATCCACAACTACCAATTCAAACAGTCTAGTATGATCAAGACATAAAACATAAATATAACTATCAGCATGCAAGAGATATGATAGTCATGCATTTGCAAAAAAACATAAAAACTCATAAAGTATAAGCAATGATAGATTCAAAGTTTAGAGTCGTATGTTTTTATGTAAAGAAGCTCCACCTAAGTTCGTACACTCTATCAAAAATCTAGGAGGCATCTTTACTATGCATTAGACCTAGCTCTAGTCTAATCTGTATGAACATATCTTCTGCAAGGATTTGGTGAAAATATCAGCCCACTGCTCACTGGTGCACACAAATGCAAGTGTCACATCCCTTTTCTACATATGATCACTAAGGAAATGATCTCTAATTTCAATATGTTTAGTTAGTGAATGTGAGATAGGATTTTTATAAATATTAATTGCACTAGTATTATCATATTTAATTGGAATTGTATCATAGTGCAAACCAAAATCCATAAGTTGTTGTTTTATATAAAGCATTTGAGCACAACAACTCCTAGTCGCAATATATTCTGCTTCAGCTGTGGATAAGGCAACTGAGTTTTGTTTCTTGGAGAACCAAGAAACCAGAGATTGTCCCAAATAGTGACAAGTTCCGCTAGTACTGTTCCTATCAACCTTACTACCAGCAAAGTCAGCATCAATATAACAAACAATCTCAAATGTCGTATGCTTAGGGTACCATAAACCTAACTCAATAGTCCCAATTAGGTACCTAAGAATTATTTTGACTGCTAATAGATGAGACTCCTTAGGAGCGGCTTGAAACCTAGCACATATGCACACACTAAACATGATATCAGGTCGACTAACTATAAGATATAGGAGACTACGAATCATGTCACGATATAATTTCACATCAATAAGGATGCCTTACTCATCTTTATCAATTTTGGTGGAAGAACTCATAGGAGTACTAAGGATTTTACCATCTTCCATATTAAATTTCTTGAGTAAGTCCCAAACATGTTTAAATTGGCATATGAAAGTCCCATATTTAGCCTGTTTGATTTGAAGTCCTTAGAAGAAACTTAGTTCACCCATCATGCTCATTTCGAATTCACTTTGCATGCATTTGGCAAACTCATTACACAAATCATCATTTGTTGCTCCGAAAATAATATCATCAACATAAATTTGAACAAGGAGCATATCATCATTTTTAGAATTGATGAAAAGTGTAGTGTCAATATAGCTAAGCCTCTCATACCAAGCTTTAGGAGCTTGTTTCAATCCGTTCAAGGCTTTGGACAACCGGTATACATGATCAGGATATTTATGATTTTCAAAACTAGGAGGTTGTTCTACATACACTTTTTTATTAATGTAACCATTTAGAAATGCACTTTTAACATCCATTTGATACAATTTAAAGTTCTTAAAAATGCCATAAGCAAGCAACATATGAATGGCTTCCATTCTAGCTACAGGAGCATAGGTTTCTTCAAAGTCTATTCCTTCTTCCTGATTATATCCTTGGGTAACTAGTCTAACTTTGTTTCTAGTTACTACCTCATTCTCATCCTTCTTATTTTTATATGCCCATTTAGTTCCAATAATTGTATGATCATTAGGCGTAGGGATTAGGGTCCACACTTTGCTTCTTTTAAATTGGTCAAGCTCTTCCTGCATACACATTACCCAAGACTCATCTTATATGGTTTCCTTAATGTTTTTGGGCTCCTCCTGATATAGGAATGTAAAATGGTTAACCAGGTTTCTTAAGGAGGACCTGTGGCTACACCACGTGAAGACTCACCTATAATTTGATCTAAAAAGTTGTTTCTAATGAATTTCCAATCCCTAGGCAATTCTTAAGCCTCACTTTCAACTTTATCATTTTTAATTGATTTATCATTTGCTTCTGAGTTAATATCCACATTGTTTTCAATAGAAAGATTGTCTAAACCTTTTCTAATATCAATATCATCTTCATCATTTCTTTTAGAAAACGGATTAGATTCATCAAACACAACATGAATAGATTCAATGACAACCAATGTTCTTTTATTGAAAACTCTATATGTTTTATTGCTAAGTGAATATCTTAGGAAAATACCTTCATCAAATTTAGAGTCAAATTTCCCTAGATGTTCATTATCTCTAAGTACAAAGCATTTACAACCAAAAACATGAAAATAGGAAATATTAAGTCTATAATTGTTCCACAATTCATATGGAGTCTTATTAAGTGAAGACCTGATTAATACTCTATTCATGACATAACATGTAGTGCTTACAACCTCAACCCAAAAATATTTGGGTAATTTATGTTCATTCAGCATAGTCATGCTCATTTCCTGCAGTGACCTAATCTTTCTTTCTACAACATCATTTTGTTGTGGAGTCCTAGGTGCAAAAAAAATTATGTGAAATGTCCTCTAGGTCACAATAGTTTTCTATCCTATTATTTTTAAATTTAGTTCCCCTATCACTTCTTATGTGTGTAATTTTGTAGCCTTTTTCATTTGGAATTTTTCTACATAATTGAGAGAATTGTTCACATGATTCGTTTTTATGAGAAAGAAACAACACGCTTGTGAACCTAGAAAAATCGTCCACAATAACAAAGGCATACAATTTTCTACCTAGACTTTGAACTTGATTAGGACCAAATAAGTCGAAGTGTAGCATTTCAAGTGTTCTAGCGGTAGATATGAATTTCTTTTTCTTAAAACTTGATTTTTTTTGCTTAACCATTTGACATGTATCACAAATTTTATGTTTTACAAAATGTGTTTTAGGTAAGCCTTTAACCAAATCCTTTTTCACAAGTTCTGATAACAAATCCATACTAGCATGTCCTAAGCATCTATGCCACAACCAACTAGCTTCGTTTATTGTAGAAAAGCATGTAACTTGTTGAGAAGCTAAATTATCAAAACTAATAGTGTGTGCATTTTCATAATGTTCAGCAGTGAAAACTACTTTATTATCATATTCACTCTCAACAATGCATTTATCATTTTCAAAAGAAACTTTATACCCTTTATCACACAATTGGCTAATACTTAACAAATTATGGTTCAAGACATCAACAAGCAATACATTATCAATAACGAAAGAAGGTTCCTTACCAACCTTACCTACGCCGATAATTTTCCCTTTTGTGTTGTCCCTAAATGTCACTTATCCTCCTTCATTGGGAGTGATGGATACAAACTTGGCCTTATCACCGATCATGTGTCGTGAGCATCAACTATCTAAGTACAATTTGTCCTTGGAAGAAGACAACCTTAAGCATACCTACAAAATTATCTAAGTAACTGATGCTGGTCCCCAAATTTTGTTGGGTCCAAAGGGGTTAGTTCTTGATTCACCTTTGACTCTCTACACCTTGTTAAATTTTACATGCTTGTTTCTGAATGGATAGTTAAATTGAAAGTGACCAATCTGTTTGCATTTAAAGCATATCAATCGAAGTTTAACAAAATGGCCAAGAAAGAAAGAAAAGCAGTTTTTCAAAATATAAATAAAAAATTTAGGAAATAGGAACTTAGTAAACCGAAGTTAACGGTCATTAGCCTGAAGTTGCCATTTCAGAATACCAAAGTTAACCTTAGTCATCTAAAGAATTTATTTAGAATACCAAAGATTAAGTTCAGTCGCCTGAAGAATTTATGGTGAAACACATAACCTGGCAAAAGCACCTCAAAATACTGAACTCAGACTTCAGTCATCTGAACCCGACACTTTAGTCATCTGAACCCCAAACTTCAGTCGTCTGAGCCTGTATCCAGGTTAATTTTTTGAAGCTCTAAGGAACTTCAGTCATCTATGCCTTTGATCTCAGTCGTCTGAACTCGTGGGAAAACTTAAAAATCTAATTTTTAATAAAAGAACTCGGGAGATATTTTTTGATCCAATAGTTGAGATCTATTCTAAGGGTAAGATAACTGTATATTGAACATCTAAACCCTAGTACGTTAGCTAAGATCAACGAGAAGAGAAGAGAACATCTTTTTGAAAGAGAATTGAGAAACTTGAGCATATAGCTATATGATTGCCTGCACTTCAGCTCATACTCATCAAGCTTGGGCAAATCAATGCAAAAAAACTAAGGGATTTCATATACACATCTTGATTTCTTTCTGATATTGACGTTTGGTAAATCACACTACTTGTTAAGAGTTATTCTCATAGAGTTTCTTCATCTAAACTGATTTGTTGATTAATATCTAGTTTTCAAAGAGCTTGTCATTGCAAAATCTACTTTTGAATGTTAAGAGTTGATCTTAAGTGTGCATGTATTAAATCATTTTGATAATATTACCACTTGAGAAAAGCTTTTGTTATTGATTAGATATTTTTTATTCAAGTTTTCATTCAAAGACTTGATATTTTTAATATTCCAAAATCTACTTGATTGAAAAGTCTAAAGTTTATCTATATACACTTGAGAGAAATATTGTTGTGACAAAGTGTGTTTCAAATCATTGCAATCTTCAAAGATTTTTTTTTTTGAAAGATTTAACCTAAGTTCTCCAAAGTATTGATTTATATAAATATTTTTGGGAGATTTAATAAAAAGGAAAAGTTAGTAAATCATACTCTTGCATATAACGATTATATCGTTACGTACATTCTGAGCTTCAAGTTTTATCATATGATTATGTGCTAAGAATTTCAATTGTACTCACTAACTTTGTTAGAAGCAACATTGAGTGTTTTGCAGATTATATTGTAATCATGGTTCGGATTGTGAACCAGGTTTGAGGAGAGAGTTGTATCTCTTGTAAGCAGCGGATTAGGAGGAAGTTATACCTCTTGTAAGCAGCAGATGTAAGGGAAGCTCCGTCCCAATTTAAGGAGCAGGGATTATAGTGGAATCCTTGAGTGGGTTGCTTAAGGTGAGGACATAGGCCGGGTTGGATGAACCTCGTAAAATCGTGTTTGCATTCTCTCTTCCCATATCTTTTTAATTTCCGCAACGCACCTCATTACTTATATTGCATGTATGTATGTTGAATAACCTCACATGAACTTGATAAGTAATTGGTTAAATTTAGAAAGAGGGACTAAAAGGTAAATAAGTTTCAAAGAGTTTTAAAATACCCAATTCACCCTCCCTCTTGGGATTACACCTTAATCAACAAAGATGATAAAAGAACTATAAGATTTAAGATCCCAAGCTTCGATTGAAAAAGAAAAAGACCTAATCATTGATGAACTTGAAAGGAAAATAAATCAGATGACTAAAGAACTAGTAAGGCTGCAAGCTAACGGCAACGGAATTAAAAATTCAGAAATACTTTGCCTTGAAAAGAAAATTGAGGATCAAAATAAAATAATTTACAACTTTACTAGAGGAAAATAAAATCTTGATAAAATGATTGGTGCACAAAGAATGTTCTTGAATAAAGAAGGTATATGATTCAATGGAGTTGAGATACAAAGAAAAAAGAACCTCTACATGGGGTACTTTGCAAAAGCCTCCAAAGATTATACTAGCACCTCCTCAAATTCTTACACACATACCACATGTTTTCTATGTAAAGAGAAAGGACACATTAAGTTTGAATGTCCATTAAAAAGAAAGGGTGTAAAAATCAGACAAGTTTGGAGAATAAATAAAGTGATGGTAAAGAACAAGTACCTGCTACCCGTATTAATGATCTATTTGACCAGCTCTAGGGAACACAGGTTTTCTCTAAGATCAATCTTCTATCTAGGTATCATCAAGGGAAATTTAAATCAGAGGATGTGCTAAAGACAACTTTCCGAACCCGATATAGCCATTATGAATTCTTGGTTATGCAATTTAGACTGACTAATGCTCCTACTGTATTCATGTACCTGATGAACAGGGTCTTCAATTAGTACCTAGATTAGTTCGTGGTGGTGTTTATTGATGACATATTGGTTAATTCAAAGAGTCCCGAGGAGCACGAGGATCATTTGAGGATAGTACTTTAGGTGTTGAGGGAAAGGTGGTTGTATGCCAAATTCAAGAAATGTGAGTTCTAGCTAGAACAAGTTGCATTCCTTGGACACATGATATCCAGGGGTGGTATTTCTGTGGACCCGAGTAAGATAGAGGCAGTAGTGGACTGGGTAAGACCGAAGAATGCCCACAAGGTCATGAGTTTCTTGGGATTGGCAGGATATTACCACCGATTTGTAGAAGGTTTCTCTAAGTTATCAAGCCCACTGACAAAGTTGACCAGGAAGAATGTTAGATATGAATGTACAGATGAATATGAACAAAGCTTCCAGGATTTAAAGCAGCGACTTATCACTATGCCGGTACTGAAAATCCCTTCAGAAGAATGGGGTTTTGTAATCTATAGTGAAGCGTCTCGAAAAGGGCTTGGATGCGTGTTGATGCAATGAGGGAAGATTATTACGTATGCTTCTCGGTAACTCAAGGAGTACTACAAGAATTATCTTACACACGACTTGGAGTTGGCAGCGGTGGTTTTTGCATTGAAGATTTGGAGCCACTATCTGCACAATGAAAGGCGTGAAATTTTCATAGATCATAAAAGCCTTAAGTACATTTTCACACAAAATGAGTTAAATGTGAGATAGAGAATATGACTTGAGCTAATAAAGGATTATGACTGGACCATCAATTACCACCTAAGGAAAGCTAATGTGGTAGGTGATGCTTTGAGTTGGAAGTCAATGAATGCGTTAGTCTCGACAGTGGTGGCTCAACATCAAATCAGGATGGATCTAGAGAGGTTTGGTGTGGAATTTGTAGAAAGGAATCATCAGGCGCTCATTGCTAGTCTAGTAATCCAACCGACCTTATAGGAAAGGATTATGGCCACTTAGATAAAAGATACAGAGTTGGTGAAGATTGTGGATAAAGTACAGAGTTGATTGGGATCAGGATTTAAAATCTTGGATGAAGGAGTTCTAAGATTTAACACTAGACTATGTGTACCTAACGACGCAAAGATTAAAAAGATGATTCTGGAGGAGGCACATCACTCTCTTTATACTATACATCAATGGAGCACAAAGATGTATAGGAATCTACAAGAATCCTTCTGGTGGAACAACATGAAAAGGGAGATTTCTCAGTTCGTAGAGCAGTGCCTAACATGTCAGCAAGTGAAATTTGAGCATCAGAGACCAGCGAGACCATTGTAACCACTTCACATTCCCGAGTGGAAGTGGGAGCACATCTCCATAGATTTCGTAACAGGGTTACCGCCGGCACTACATGGACACACTACAAAAGATGAGGTTATTAGTAAAGGATCAAAACTGTCACTATTAATCAAAAAACCATCACTAATAGTATTAGTGATGGTTTTATAAGTACTAGTGACAGTTTTAAGATAGTTGTCATAACTGCAGTTACTAATAATTATTAGTGACGAATTTTAAAATTCATCACTAATACTAAAGTATTAGTCACTGATTATCACCGTCACTAAAACCCTAATACCATCTCTATAAATTATACATCGACTCGGCTTAAATTCGTCACTAATAGTAGACTAATAGTGACAAATTTGGAAATTATCACTAAAAGTTTGATATTAGTGAAGGTTTAAAAACCGTCACTAATAGTGGAGTAGCGGTGACGAATTTAAACATTCACTAATACTTGGGCTTTAGTGACGATTTTGAAATTCATCACTAATACAGTACTATTAATGAAGATTTTAAATTTGTGACTACTACTCTACTAGTATTGACGGTTTATAAATTCGTCACTATTAGTCTACTATAAGTAAAGGTTTTCAAACCTTCACTAATAGTAGAGCAGTAGTGACGAATTTAGAATCTTCACTAATACTTTGGTTTTAGTGAAGGTTTTGAAACCTTCACTAATACTCTACTAGTAGTGATGGTTTTTAAATTCGTCACTACTAGTCTACTATTAAATTTTTTAAAAATAATTAATTCTCGTATAAATCTGTAATTACATTTTCCTATACATAACATTAAACCACAATTACAAAAAAATTCGTATATCATTCAAATTTATAGATAATCCAAATTCATATTCAAATGCATTATAAAATTTTAAATTCAAATATAGAAATTTCATCTATTCAAATAAAAAAAATACAAAAAAGACTTAGAGGCTGCATCCGATTGTAGCATGTCATCGTGTTGATGTCATAAAGAAAATTCCTGGGACACAAGACAACACTCAAATTATATAGTTTCAAATCGAAGGAGTTAACTAAAAAATGAAATAATCAAGAGAACTTACAAAAGCTTTAAATGCAGGGTGATGAGCGGCCATCTCACACATATAGTAGCCTGGAAAATAAGAAACGAATTAAACCGAAAACTCAAATAATTGTAACTATCATAGATACGCCACAAAAAATACATACCAAGTGATCAAATATCATATTTGAAACCATATGGAATATTTGCAAGCAGTTCAGGACACAAGCATGTTTGACTAGCATGCAATATACTAAGTTCTTAAACATCAGTTCATTAGAGATTAAGTTCAAAAGTAAAACAACAAAACAATATGTTAGAATAAGAGGTGTATAGCAAGTATTTCATTACAAGCATGCAACATTCTATAAAGGAATTTCACTCATCCTTTCAAAAACAATTTTAGCAAAATCATTTTTGATTTCATTTTTGAGAAAGGTTTAACAAAACCTCAGCAGCATGCCAACAGTAATTTGAATAATTTTCCTAAAATATTTGACCTGAAAAGGAGTTTATATATAAGAGCATGCAAGAATCCTAGATTCACTACCAACATGAAATACACAAATCTACATCACCCATATTGATGGCATTTATACTACAAGTATCAACTTAATCTATTATATTCACAAGATATTCAATAAACATGCAATAGTTGTGACTAGCATGCAATATAATAAGTTCTTAAACGTCAGTTCATTGGAGATGAAGTTCAAAAATAAAATAATAAAACAATATGTTAGAATAAGAGGTGTATAGCAAGTATGGTACCTTCAAGCATGCAACATTATATATAAGGAATTTCACTCATCCTTTCAAAAATAGTTTCAACAAAATCATTTACGATTTCATTTTTAAGAACGATTTAACAAAATATCGGTAGCATGCCAACTATAATTTAACCAATTTCCCAAAAATATTTTACCTGAAAAGAAGTTCATATATATATATATATAGAAGGGTATGCAAGAATCCTAGATTCACTATCAGCATGCAATACACAAATCTACATCACCCATGTAGATGGCATTTATACCACCAGTATCAACTCAATCCAGTATATTCACAAGATATTCAATGAACATGCAATAGTTGTGACTAGCATGCAATATAATAAGTTCTTAAGTGTTAGTTCATTGGAGATGAAGTTCAAAAATAAAACAATAAAACAATATGTTAGAATAAGAGGTGTATAGCACCTTCAAGTATGCAACATTCTATATAAGGAATTTCACTCATCCATTCAAAAGTAGTTTTAGCAAAATCATTTTTGAAAATGGTTTAACAAAATTTCGGCAACCTGCTGACTGTAGTTTGAACAATTTCCCAAAATTATTTGACCTAAAAAGGAGTTCATATATATATATATATATCTATAAAGAAGGGTATGTGAGAATCCTAGATTCACTACCAGCATGCAATACACAAATTTGCATCACCTATATAGATGACATTTATACTATTAGTATCCACTCAATTCAGTATATTCACAAGATATTCAATGAACACGCAATAGTTGTGACTGACATGTAAAATAATAAGTTTCTAAATGTCAGTTCATTGGAGATGAAGTTTAAAATAAAACAATATGTTTGAATAAGAGGTGTATAGCAAGTATTTCATTTCAAGCATGCAACATTCTATAAAAGAATTCCACTAATCCTTTCAAAAACAAGTTTAACAAAATCAATTCTGATTTCATTTTTAAGAACGGTTTAATAAAATTTTGGCAGCATGCCAACTGTAATTTGAACAATTTCCCAAAAATATTTGACCTGAAAAGGAGTTTATATATATATAGAAGGGCATGCGAGAATCCTAGATTCACTACCAGCATGCAATACACAAATCTGCATCACCCATGCAGATGACATTTATACTACCAGTATCAACTCAATCTAGTATATTTACAAGATATTCAATGAACACGCAATAATTGTGACTAGCATGTAATATAATAAGTTCTTAAGTGTCAGCTCATTAGAGATACAACAACAACAACAACAAAACCAAGCCTTAGTCCCACTAAGTGGGGTAGGCTATATGAATCCTTTTCCGCCAATTTATGCGATCATGGATCATTTCTTTTGATAGATTCAAGGATATTAAATCCTTACTATCTCCTCCCAAGTTATTTTAGGTCTACCCCTACCCCTTCTACTGCCCTGCACAGTAACGAAGTCACTCTTCCTCATAGGTGCACTATAAGGCCTACGTTGTAAGTATCCATACCATCTAAGTCGTCCCTCCCTTATCTTATCTTCTATTGGAACTACACCTAACTTACCATGAATATGTTCATTCCTTAATTTATCTTTCACTGTTATATCACTCATCCATCTAAGCATCATCATCTCGGCAACGTTTACTTTTTGGATATTATGTTTCTTCGTCGCCCAACATTCCGATCCATATAGCATAGCTAGTCTTATAACTGTCCTATAAAACTTTCCTTTTAATTTTATGGGTATTCTACAATCACATAGCACACTTGAAGCACTTCTCCATTTTACCCAACCTGATTTAACTCTATGCATTACATCATCTTCAATTTCTCCTTCAGCTTGCATACTAGATCCAAGGTATTGAAATCTAAAAGTGCTATTTATTTCTTCATCATCAAGTTTAACTTTGTCTCCAATATTCCTCCTATCATTACTAAAATTACATCTCATATATATTTTTTTATTTCTACTTATCCTAAATCCTCTAGATTCCAAAGCTTCTCTCTATAATTCTAACTCAGCCTATACTCCTTCCCTAGTTTCTTCAATTAATATAATATCATCTGCAAACAAAAAACACCATGGAACCTCCTTTTGAATACTCTTAGTCAATTGGTCCATCACTAAAGCAAAAATATAAGGACTCAAAGCAGATCCTTAATGTACACCTATGGTAATTGGAAATTCTCTAGTTTCTCCATCTATAGTCCTTACACTAGACATTACTCCATCGTACATATCCTTAATGACATCAGTATACCTACAACATGCACCCTTTTTTTCTAAAACCCACCATAGAACTTCCCTAGATATCCTATCATATGCTTTCTCAAGGTCAATAAATATCATATGCAAGTCCTTTTCTTTTCCCTAAACTTTTCCATTAATCTTCTTAAAAGATAAATAGCTTTTGTGGTAGATCTCCCAAGCATAAAACCAAATTGATTTTTTGAGATCTTCGTTTCTAACCTTAATCTTTGTTCAACTACTCTTTCCAATAGTTTCATTGTATGACTCATAAGTTTAATTCCCTGATAGTTATTACAATTTTGAATATCTCCTTTATTTTTTGTATATAGGTATTAAAGTGTTTTTCCTCAATTCATCTGGCATTTTCTTAGTTTTTACAATTGTATTAAATAAATTAGTTAACCATATAATTCCATTATCATCCAAGCATTTCCAAACTTCAATTAGGATGTTATCTGGTCTCATAGCTTTCCCATTTTTCATCTTTTTTAGTGCAAACTTAACTTTGTTAACTCTAATTTTGCAAATAAATCTAATATTTTTAGTCTTTTCCTCATTTGACAATTCTAAGTTTAAGCCTTCTATTTGGTTTTCGTTAAAACATTTACTAAAGTAACTTCGCTATCTTTCTTTAATATCTTCGTCCTTAACTAAGGCAATATCATCCTCACTTTTTATATATTTTACATTTCCTAAGTCCTTGTTCTTCCTTTCTCTAGCATTAACAAGTTTAAATATATCTCTTTCCCCTTCTTTTGTACCTAAACTATCATACAAACTATTAAATGATCTATATTTAGCATCACTAACGGCCCTTTTTGCATCGTTTCTTGCCTTCTTATATTTTACAAAGTTATCTATGTTTCTACATTTTTGCCACGTTTTATACCAAATTCTTTTTGTCTTTATGATTTTTTGTACATCTTTTTCCCACCACCAACTTTCTTTGCTATTCGAGAATCTTCCCCTTGATTCACCTAAAATCTCTTTTGCTATCTTTTTAATAGAACTAGCTAATCTATTCCAAAAAGTATTTGTATCTATCCCATCCTTTAAGGTCCAATCCCCATCTTTGATCATTTTATCTTTAAATTTTATTATATTTTCTCCTTTTAGGTTCCACCATCTAGTTATCCTACACTGGTTTATTTTATCATTTTTCTTCCATTTTTTAATACATATATCTAACACTAAGACTCTATGTTGTGTGGTTAGACTTTCACCTGGAATAACTTTACAATCCTTGTATGATAAATGATCTACCCTCCTAGTTAAAAAAAAAAATCTATTTGACATCTATTTTGTCCACTTTTAAAGGTTATTAAGTGTTCTTCTCTCTTTTTAAAGCAAGTATTCATTATATTAAAATTATACGACATAGCAAAGTCTAAGATCATCTCCCCAGACTCATTTTGGTCTCCATATCCATATCCTCTATGTATCCTCTCATAATTTTAATTATCTCTTCCAACGTGTCCATTCAGATCTCCTCCTATAAATATTTTCTCAGTCCCTGATACGCCTTGTATAATACTATCCACGTCATCCCAAAATTGTCTCTTAAGATTTTCTACTAAGCCAACTTGAGGAGCATAAGTACTAATGATATTTATTATCTCTTGTCCTAATACCATCTTGATTTTTATAATTCTATCCCTTACTCTAGTTACATCGACAACGCTATCTTTTAAGTTTTTTTCTATAATAATTCCTACTCCATTCTTATGTTTTTCTTTTCCAGTGTACCAAAGTTTAAATCTTGATTTATCGATTTCTCTAGCTTTCTCCCCCACCCACTTAGTTTCTTGAAGGAAAATTTAATTAATTCTTCTTCTAATCATTGTATCCACAATTTCCATGCTTTTACCCGTAACTGTCCCTATACTCCAAGTTGCTAATCTAATCCTAGTTTCCTGAATAGGTGCATCCCTCAGCTAGAGCATCTTCTCTTATTTTTAGTCATAAAAATGATAAAAATGAAGAAATAAGAATACAATGTAGACGTTTTGAATAAAATAACGAACTAAATAATATATTTGACTTACATGTATGCCCTACGCACCCTGGCACCACTTCCCCGATCGCCTTTGGTGTTTTCTCTAATAAAATTTGGAATTGGCTCCTCTGCGCTAGTCTTAGGATCATGCTACATTATCATATAAAATATCATTAATATTAATTTGACAGTGTAACCATAAATAACACTTGTTGGGTAATGGTCAGATAGTTTTATAGAAATTACTATTCGATGATTGATGAATAATCTCGACCCACCATAATGCGTCGTAGGGAATTTGGTGCTGTTCTTAGCATTTTTTTCACATATACTCTACAAAAAATATGTAATGACTTTTTATTAGCCACAAAAATATGACAAAGTAGTTATTATAATACAAACACATCACTTGATAGTGTGGGTCACAGAAATGGCGACACACCACCTCATAATCCTCTTGGGTTATCTTATCGTATGGGTGCGCTTCTATCTGATCACCCATTGCCCTAAAATGTTCACGTATTTTCACGCAATAGGTCTTAAATTTGTTACAGAGTTGCACATTGATCGCTCTTTTTACATGGTCAGCATGGAGAATGTCCATATTGAACTCCTCTTGCATATGAAATAACTAATATGCGTCCATACAGGACCATGCACCGAGCCTCTATCATTTGTGGCTGGCTGAATGTGGTGACTGGAGCATATTTTCGACATATAATTTCAAGCTCCCGAGTCCAAGCTTTGCACAAACTGGCGCTATACGGGTCCGTGAAGCCTAGAGGAATGTCGATCCGTATCTGCTCCCCAATCCTATGTAGGTTTTTTTGTAACTCAGGGTTCTTTGCTACACCATGGCCTAACCTCGTCATCTGTGCTGTAGAGGTTGATGCTAAAAGAAGAGTTCAAAAACAAAATCTAAATCCATACATGTGAACAACCATCAATAGTTTAATTTATCCTAACTCAATTACTCGTAACCTTACCAACGCTGCTCACTATGGTGTGCAATTCACCTTGGGTTTCATCCCCAATTGATGGATCCATGTCTAGCTGAGGTCCCGAGGGCTGAGATGGTGGTGGTGTCACATGAGGACCGACGTCCTTTTCTGATCCCAAGGATGTTGGAACATCCGTCGGCGACAATGTAGTAAAAAGTCTGGACTAAAGTCGGCCTCGATGATCTCCTAGTGCCATGTCTACAAAATATTACACAAGTAAATATAAGAAGATTGGATATAATATGGATCCATATTAAATATATTTTTAGTAGAATACACATGTCAGATACATGGTGACAATATAACATGTGTACCTAAACCTATACGTCCTCAATATCGGTATCGTCCTAACTTTCTAAGGTGTCTTCCTCTTCACTATAGTACTCCACCACAATTTCATCTCCCCATCAGTTTCATCATCGTCGATGAAGTCAACGTGTACAAATTGTTCAATTCTAATGTCAGCAGTCCCTGTGTGTTCTGCCGTAGAACCAATCCTATTCAATGGTACATGATCGACTCCTTCCTTAGCAACATTCAAAGTAGATTGTGTTGCTGCACTAATAAATGGCTGCTCTTCTTGGTAAGCCTCATCGCTTATACTCTTCTCCCTATCTACGACTTCTTTAACATCATATAAACTTTGAGGAGTAATTTTTTGGGCCACATGCCATTCACCCTTTTATTTCATGTCCTTAAGGTAGAACACTTGTTTTGCCTGCGTTGCTAGCACAAAAAGGGTCATTTTAATTCCATGTTTTGCTAAAATTGATACTAGTAAAGTAGGCATCTATATTTGTCCCACTCTTTTTATTGCTAATGTCCCACCATGTACACTTGAACATGTGGACAAGTATGTTAGCTCCATACTAAAGTTTTATAATGTTAACCAAGACACCAAAGTAGTCAATTTCTTCATCTTCTTTTGTGCTTAGCACTGCAACCCCACAATTTTGGGTTCTTCTATGCAGTTCGAGAGATTTCGTTTGAAATCGTAAGTCATTGACAATACAACCACTGTAGTGCTTCACTCGTTGATCGAGGCCACATGCCAACGTGTACAAATCTTTACTCACCATTGGTTCTTTATTATAATACATGACTTTAATCTATTAATTAGAAATAAGTTTAGATGAGTAAACCATCAGTATTAAAAATATACATTGCTTACAAATTACATAAAATTTGTTACTTACACGGCTCCTAAACCAATTGACAAATTCTTTCTTATGTCTTTCGTCAACATTTCTTTCATTTTGGGCCAGAAGTTCAGCTTTATGTTCGCTATATGCAATAATATTACATGTTAATGTCAACTAAGTATATATACATATATATATATATGCATATGTAAATACAATGCAAAGTAAAGAGTTTGGAACCACGTACTCAATATATGGAACAATTTCATCACAATTTTTGAGGACGTAAAAATGCGCCTTTTGTAGGTCGTCTATATCAATGAAATCATAAATCTGTGTACCGAATGGCCGAACATTTCCTCGAAATATAAAAATTCTAGTTTATTCATCACCAGTATTAATAGCATGAACGTCTGCATTTCGCTCATCACAAGTGAACCTTGTCTCAATATCATGTAGATATATTGAGCAAAATACAAGACATTCACTATCAAAATGCAAGACATTCACTATCAATGTATGCCTCAAGACATTCCATATCTCGGCGAGCATTTGTGGTGTCCTTTGTCTTCTCATTTATATCTAGTAATGTACAAATGACATTCTCACAAATGTCCTTTTCGATGTGCATGACATCTAAGTTGTAGCTTAGTGGAAGATCTTTCTAGTATGGAAACTCGAAGAAGATACTTTTCTTTGTCCAATTCAACTCCCACTCAGCACATTTTCATTTTCTACTGGTCGGTGGTTTCACAAAATTCACATCTCCAATCAACATAAGCTGGTTTAATATCTCTTCCCCACTTAGTCGGTTTGGCTGCAACCTTTGTTCAGGTTTTCCATTAAATCTTTTGACACCACGAGTCCTCCAAGGATGTCCAGGTCATACAAAATGACGATGACACATAAAGCAGAACTTGCATCCATGATGCAAGAATAAGGACCCAACATCCTTATTACAAACTGGGCATGCTAAGTAACCTTTTGTGCTCCAACCCAACAGGTTGTTGTAAGCGGGGAAATCATTAATTGTCCACAACACTACAACATGCATCTGAAATATTGTCCCGATTTCCACATTGAATGTCTCCACTCTTTTTTCCCATAGTTCTTTCAACTCGTCAACTAACGAACGCAGGTAAACATCAATATCATTACCAGGTGCCTCCGTCTGGGAATAAGCAAAGACATATAATGACGAGTTCTTTCATACATCGCCATGGCGGCATATTATATGGCATCATCATAATTGGCCAAATGCTATTTGGGTTGTTCATGTTATTGAAAGGATTGAACCCATCTAAAGAAAGGCCAAGTCTGATATTGCGAGGATCACTAGCAAATCATGGATGCATTTTATCAAAATTGGCCCAAGCTTTAGAGTCCACTAGATGGCTAAGGGTATTTTTATCTTGAAGATGTTTCTCTTGATGTCATCTCATATGTGTAGTAGTCTTTTGTACATGTACAATCGTTGCAGACGTGATACTAATGGACAATATCGCAAAAAAATTTTGGGGATCTTTTTACCCTTCTTCTGATTAGTTTTATATCTCGGTTCACCACATTATGGGCACTCATTCGCATTTTCATGTTCATAATAAAAGAGTGCACAACCATACCTACACACATGTATTGGAGTGTAACCAAGACTCATGCATGTATGTCTTTGCCTCACAAAAAGGCTTCAGAAGTGTTTCACCATCAGGCAGTGTCGCCTTAATGACACTTAAATGCATTTTGAATACGCTCTGAGATAACCCATGCATTGTCCCTTCGTGAACCAACTTTATCAGGAACTCTAATTTTGAGAACTTTGTATAGTTTGGATATAGGGGCACCCGTGCATCCCTCACGAGATTAGCAAATGGTTTACCGAGTCAATTTAATGTACTCGAATTGCAAGGTATGGTACCTTCTGAAGTAGATCCATCACTAGTATGCACCACACCGACATCGCCCGTGTCCACTGTAATCCCCCTTTGCAAGTCACCTAAGATTTCAATTAACCCTTCCGAACATGTATCACCACCTATTATATTTGCCCCCTCATTTTCATCGTCATCATCATCGCTCTGAATTAGGTAATCTTCACTATGGAACACCCATGCTGTGTACCTTTTCTCCATTCCAAAATCTAATAAATGTGAATGGACCAGATCAATGTGTTTGAATGTTATGTTTTGGCATTTCTTGCAAGGACACCTTATTCTACTAGCTTTGTCTACACGAGGACATGCAAATTCTATGAAATCATGTACCCCTTTCACGTATTTTAGAAAAAACCTACCTTAAACGTTCATCCAACTCTTATCCATGTTCATTAACTACCCTATAACATGTTCAAGTAAATGGTGTCGATTACATTCTCATAATGTTTATGACGCATGCATCGTGAATCCAAAAATCAACAACCTTTCTTCTAAGGGGTACGGATCCTATCCCATTCAGGAATGTTGCATTTACATTGCAATCAATCGCTCAAATTCCTTCATTGTAGTCATTAAAAATTTTGGCAGCATCTCCGCATAGCTCTCCAAGTACACGAGATGAGGGAAGTGAACATGTTGCTAGTTTTCCATCACTAAAAAATTGTCATGACACCCCACTATGCACCTAGAGAATACAAGTAAAGACACGCTCGAAATATATAATGAGAATGAACAAAGGGTTAACGATAACAACAATATAAATACAACTTCCTGAACTATCTACATTGGACAATCCAAGAATGGTTGAAATGCAAACAATACTTATCGTAGTGAAACAAATAATTAACATGTTCAATTAATTATTAGTCAACATAGTATGACTAATAATCAATTGGATTTCAATAATTGTTTTGTCTCACATGTACAATGAGGCATGAATGTATAGTAACCATTCTTGAACGGGTCTAAGCTTCAATGAACACAAGAAATGACAGTAATTACTTTGGGAGCTTACTTCATTTGGCATTTAGTTCTTGGTCTTTCACTGTATTTTATACATTGTTGTTCTAAACATTTTATAACTGTGCACAATCTCAAACGTATGCGTTTCCCACCAGTCAAAGAACAAAAACTATAGCCAAAAAAACGTAATGATATAGCGAAGCACGAAATATAGGTAGAAACCAAAAGCACCATGTATTTTCATTAATTTCAAAGGTAATACAATATACATAGAGACATCAAAGTACACATATAGCCATTCAAAAGCATGGTAAAACAAAATATAAGGAAAAAAAATAAATAAAAGAAAAGAAAATAAAATAAAAAGCAAATGGTGCATGAGCACAATGCATAAGCAAAAGAGAAAGTGCATCAAAAGATCCCAAGCATCTAGTCTATCCTAATCAGAGTCAGAATCTAAATTAGAACTGGCTGAGCACAGCAAGGCAGCTACTACTCTAGCGGTGTCTCGGTCCCATGCCATTTCCTCCAAAATACGATGCAAGTAAGGGGTAAGAGGGGAGGGTGGTGGTTTGTGTGGCTTGAGGTTATGAGGTAGCACCAACTCATCAGGAATGTCCGTCGAAGGCCCCACAGTAAAATCATGTGGCATGGTGGGCCTAACCGTATGGAATAGGACCGAATGAGCGGGCAAGTCCTCTGTAAGCCCTAGGCTAACATTCGGGAACTGCTCTCTAATGGGTGGCGCAAAAGAACATGTCGAGGGCAACTACATATACTCAAGAGTCACCCTTGGTGCTCTCGTCTTATCGGAAATCCGTTCGTGCTCACTCAGGGCCGCTCGACCCCTAGAAGAAGACTCTCCCCTTGGCGGGCCCTAGACCCTCTTCCGCTTGGCAATGGGTCATGGTGAGTGGCCGTGCTTTTAGGCAGCTCGAGGCTTCGTTCGTGGACGCATTGGCTAGGAAAGACGAAACCCTAAGATTTATGTTGAAAACAAGATTTTTTTCAGAGGGTCATACTTAACAATAACATTACGAGAAAATATTCACCCATTTACTCTAGAATTTCTATAGTGTTTCATATTGTCTTCGAGTCTATACAATATTTGGTGTGTGCTCAAGTTTGAATGTTGATAATTTAATATGACTTCATGATTTTTTACCAAACCAAGGTTTTACTATAATATACTAGTCATATTAAATATTCATATTCAATTAATATCAATGAAATTCATAAATCAGTTGAGCATTAGTCATTATACAACTACAATTAAATTTGATATAAGATGTTCAATAAAATGTTGTGTCTAACATCTCAAATTTCAATTTTACTTAAAATTTCAAAAGCTTAAAAGCTATAATCCATATAATTCTCACAATAATCTTTATTTTCAATGAAAAAAAGATTTATTAAGATGACAATATATTTTCAATAAATACAAACACTACTCCAACATCACAAAAATAATATATAACACTTCAATTCTAGTTACAACTGAAAACAAATCAATTTCAAGAAAATAGACTAGAATTACACATTTCAAAGACCAAATCAAAGACAAAAAATATATTAGACATAGTAAAGCAAGTAATAGAAGCTTAATTCTAATCTCTATACTCCAAGTATTATTTAAAAAAAATACCAAATCATACACCCACATACATAGTCTCACACACACACACACACACACACACACACACACACACACACACAGTCACATACACACACACACACACACACACAACCATATGCACACACGCACACACACACACACACACACACACACATATAGTCCTTTGTAGAAGAAGAAGAAGAAGAGGAGGAGGAGGAAGTCTTACCTAAGAGCGGTGGAAGTGGCAGTGGTAGGAAGGGAAGACAGTGGAAATGAGCAGCAACATGGTAGGTGGTGGCTCGAGACTTAGTGGGGGGAGGACACCCACTGCATGCAAGGAGGATGAGCGTGGAGCAGGAGGGAGAAGGAGGGAGAAGGAGGAGTAGACCGAGAGGAGAAGGGAGGAGATGGCAGGAGCACGATGCGAGAGAGGAAGGAAGGAGTTTGGGGGGAGTTTGGGAAAACATGTCAATATTAAGTGATTTAGGGTTTTGAGTATTAGTGATGTTTTCAAGATCGTCACTAATATTCTTCAATAAATTATTTTTATTTTTTAAAATAAAAGAAGTATTAGTGACAAATTTTCAAATCCATCACTAATAAGGGGCTAATAGTGACGAATCTTCAAATTCACCACTAATATTGTGAAATAATTTTTATTTTATTTTTTTTAAATAAAAGAAGTTTAGTGACAGTTCCAAAATTCATCACTAATAAGGAGCTAATAGTGACGAAATGAAAGTTTCGTCACTCATTTGAGTGGATGATGGGAGCTTATATATATGGTTGGACCCAAGACGTAATAAGCTTAAACTTTTGGGTCAAGTTGGTGTTCACTTATGTGCATCAAGCCCACCCATGGGCTCCTTCGATCCTAACACCAACTTGATTGAGATTAGTGAGCATTGTAGAAAGATAAATTGGAGCAATTTTATCTCCTGCTTCAATATATAAATAATGCATTTCTTCTCTTCAATTTATTTACTTAGTTTTAGAACCATAAAATTTCTCTTAAAAATATATTAAATTGTTTATTAAATATAAATAAGGTATTACAGGTTTGAATTCTTTATGAGATGATAATATGATTAGTACAAGTTGTAGGAATTATAAAAGAGGACATTATGAGATTTGATATTTAAAACTTTAAAGGAAATCCAGCGAAGGAATTTCATTTAGATGAGGAGAATTATAAAGATAATAAACATAATTATAGTTTTAAAACTATCATTTTGGAGTTTGTGCTCTCAGTATAAGAATACAAAAAAGAATTTTTATCTTGCATATTAAATTTTGTATTCAAATTATGTATATTGTTCGACTAAGAGATTGATCTCACCAAATATTAAATTTGTATAAATATAAATATATGCTTTAATATTTATTTATGCTGTAATTTTTAAATTTATTTTATACCATAGCAAGTCACGTGCATGCACGAATATGATCTAGTTAATAATAATAATAATAATAATAATAATAATAAATAAATATTTATTATTATTATTATTATTATTATTATTATTATATGTGTGTGTAGATACACACATATATGCCTTAGATGGCATGATTTTGTTCAATTGCAAGTTCTAGCTACGCTCAAATTAATCCTTATATAATTGCATTCAAAACAAAAAATATGGTTAGAATTTGAACCCTATTTTTGGTAAATTTTTTTTTTTATTTTTTTCCACAAAATCCCCAACGTGTAGGACTTTAGCTCAGGCCAAGAGCATTTGAACTATACCTTTGAATTGGGAGAAGGTGCACTTGTTAAATATGCGCCACATATTTTAGCCAAAAATAAAAAAGAAGTTTAGTTTGTTTACGAACAATAATTAATGATAACCAAAGAATCAATGAATTTGAAATTCTATATATAGTGAAAGCATTAATGGAGCAAGAGGAAAAAGAAAAAGAAAAAAGAAAAAGAGAAAAAGTTAAGAGCAAGAGAATAAAAAGATAAATAGTAGCTTTCAAGTTTAAGAGGAATTAATATTTAGGAGATATACCATTATGATGACTTATTACCATCAATCATTTATCGAAAAATTCTCCTATAAATTTCTCTTTCCAATTCATGCACCAAGCATTGCTCTCCCACGAAAAAAAAAAGAAAAAGCATTTACCTACTTGAGGGTTTCTCATCATGGGTAACAACAAAATGATGAAGGGCAAGGGTCGCAAAAAGATTGAGATCAAGAAGCTACCAGATGCCGAAGGGCGACTTGTGACCTTTTCAAAACGCAGGTCCGGCATCTTTAAAAAGGCCAGCGAACTGTGCACCCTCTGCGGCGTTAATGTCAGCATAGTAACTTTTTCCCCAGGAAAGAAACCCTATGCTTTTGGGCATCCCGATGTTGATACCATTGTGGACCGGTACTATCTTAACCAGAACATCCAAACAAGTGACCATGCAAATATTGGTGCTGTTATTGCAGAGGCTCTTCGAGGGGATCGAATTTGTGCACTTAACCGTGAACTTGAAAAGCTGGTTATAGATTTAGAGCTCGAGAAGTGGCGAGGGGTAAAGCTAGAGAGGATGAAGGAAGAAATATTACAGGAGAGGTGTCAAGGGTGGGTAGGTTCGATCGATGCCCTAGGAATGCATGAGCTTGGAGAGTTGCTCGTTTTAATGGAGACTCTTTCGAAGAAGGTTGGCAATTTAGTTGGGGAGAAGCAGAATGAGCCCTCTACTAGTCTTCAACATGTATTATCTCTGTAGTGTGAATGTTGTCTCCTCACACAGGCCATGTGGCTCTATAGTTATAAATATATACACTTGTATGCATATATAAACATAAACTTTATATATATATATATATATATATATATATATGTAGATGCATATATAGCCAGCACTTCTCTTGTATAAAGTTAATTCAATGAATTTCTATACAATTTAAGATTCCATGACTTTAAGGATGTTTTGGTTTGTGCAGTTGTATGTGCTATTTATTTTTCCACTTTATAAACATTATAATATGTAAATGGTCTAATTTTTGTTGTGACTTTTACTAACTTGGGATTTCTTTTTTTCTTCCCCTTAATTTACTAGTTTTGGCAGCAATAGATGAATAATGTATGATTAAATAAGTGTTAAATTGTTATTAGCACGGGACGGTTTTTGTACAAATTTGGCATATCCCAAGTAATTATTTATTTCACAAGTATTTTAAGTCATCATGTTTTGAGTTCATGAAACCTTTTTCTCATTATATTAACTTTTTTGTTCTCTTTTCGAATGTGAATTGCATAAGTAAAATTATTTCTATAAGAAAGAACTTTTTATTTTAGGGTCATATGGTGATATTTATTTTTGTAAAGAGGAATTGAAGCATAAGGCAAATATGTTAATAATTTAGTGAAAGTTAGGCGAATATTGCATTTTTTTATTAAGGATTTCCTTTTCTAATGATTTGTGATCAAGGCCAATTGATAGAGGAAGCGGAATATTCTTCTCAATTTATATTTAAGTATTTTAAATACCAAAAACTTAAATAAAATAAATTTATTAAATATATTATTATTTTTACCAAGCACTTATTTACAACCCATTAATTAAGTGGGTGTGGCATATGTTTAACTCTCAATTATAAATGGGTCACCATATTAAAGCATCACCATTTACAACCCGACCCATTAACCCATCTTCTCAACTCTTTTTATTTTTACATAAATTCTATCAATGTAAATCACATAAAATTATCATGTTCTCTTTGTACTTAGGTTTCTTTTACTTCCGTGCATGTATGTTTATTGTTATATCACCAAAAATAATCTCAATCAAATATGATGAAGAAGAAATAATTATTAATTTATGTCTCCTAATAGATAAAGATATATGGCTTTTGATCAAGTAAAAGAATAAAATAATTCTATCAATTAAATGATGATAATACGAGCAACAAGAGATTAGAATTATTGTTGTGCTCCTATTCTATATTAACTCATCAATTGCCTTAAAAACATAACTCATCAACAAGAAGATTAGGAATATTTATAATTGATCATGTGAATTTATTATGGTTTATAGCATGAAAGCATGCGAGATTTGAATCTAATAACAAAATGAATTCAGGGATTGTCATGCCAATTTTTAAAATTTTAATTTACTGTATAAATCATTAAATGTACTTATGATTTACATAAATATGAACTACAACTTTTATATTTCTAAACAAGTGGCCAAGGAAGGCACATCCTAATGCAATTTCACAAAAACTTGAAATGGAATATTTCTTTTTTATTTTTTGTGTGCATGAAAAAATCGTAATTACAAAATTTGAATTCAAGTTTTTCTTCAGCTTCCCACCAAAACAAAGTGTCACGAGTCAAGTTGATTTAGGATTTTATGCTTGTTTATTATTGCTTGTCTTATGAATATTGACAAGGTAATTATCATGTAAATAATAACACGAGCTCTAGTTCAAAAATGCATCAAAATAATCAGAGAACAAATTGCAAACTGATTGTACAACCATGTAAAAGTATGTTGATTATATTGAAATTAGTGTATTTCCAAGAGGGGGGTGAATTGGGTATTTAAAATTTATTCCTAAGTATATCCAAATCAGCAGCAAAAATACTCAACCTTGTATTTGTTTATATACACAAAAACCCAAATGCATAGATAAATGTAAGATGCGAAAATAAAATCATGTGCAACATTCATAATACACGTGCAATAAATAAATTGCGGAAATGTAAAGTGCATACACGATATGTTATCAGGATTCGGCTAATACTACCTACATCCCTGCCTTAAGCTCACAAGTAAGAGGGTTTCCACTACGGCTCACTTAACAAGTGGAGCGGCACTGTCTACAACCAGGTCAATTAACGGGGCTGACCTCAACCTACAACTACACCTTATTAGGATGGGGCACCTAACTTTCCTATCGGGTCAAAACCAATCCGGGACTTTTCACAGGGCAAGTCTCCCTCTTCAGGCCCACGCCTAGAATACAATCAATTACAATACAAGATGTTCACAAAATATATGTTTCTCAACCAAACATATTTGTACCAATATTAATTAACGCACACCAATAATGTAAGAACTATAAGCTCAGTGTTATATGTGTGCAATCAACACTCAAACTAATAACTACATCTAATCAAGCACAAGAGTGTGTCAGCAAGCTAATCTTTGAAACTATGTATAAATGTAAATCTCAATCACAGTTTAGGGTTTCAAAGATTTCTGCCAAGAGTATACAAAATATCTCAAAAATGTTTTCTCAATATTAAAGCACAAAGAGATATTCAGAACAAAGCTTGTGAAACTATTTTTTGCACAATCAAAAATACAAGCTCAATGAGTCTTGCAATGATAATGCAAAGACTCACTAACTACTAGATTTTCCCACACACTGATTTATCAAATAAAATCAAGGAAAAAATCTTACGTTCAACTCTTAATCCGAAAATCAAAAACACAATACAATGAGAGTTTCCTAGAAAATGAGGATAATGTATAACCACTCAAATAACTCTCTCAAGGTTTGGTTTAACAAAAGAATGAATGTATGAGAGAGTATAGGCTTTGTATAAAAAATAGGCTTTGAAAAATTTTAGAGGATTTTCACTTAATAAAAATGCTAATCCCCCACTAATTTGAGCAAATGAACCCCTATATATAGAGGAGGCATAAATTATAACCATTGGAGATACATAGGGAATTATTAAAACTATTTTAAATGGGTTTAAGAAAATTAACCTTTTTTAACCTCAATTAATTACGGTAAAAATTAAGCCAACCAGAGAGTTTCGGTTGACCGAGCCAAGGTTCGGTCGCCCGAACAAACACAACAAAAAGGTCAAATTTGAACATTGGGTGTCTAAATAAAGGTTTGGTTTGCTGACCAGGGCGATTTTCCATTTTGTCTGAGGTTCAGTAGCCTGGTTTCAAGTTCGGTCTATCGAGCTTGAACATTCGGTTGTCGGGGTTATTTTGAACATAAAGTTTGGGCGCCCGAGTTGGTGGATAATACCAATTGAAAAGTAAGGTGTAGTCCCAAGAGGGGGGGGGGGGAGGTGAATTGGGCTTTAAAAATTTCTTTTAATTTCTTTGAAGACTTCTATTTAATTCTTTTAACTAATTCTTGACTTGTTTAATTGATTTACCAATCACACAATAACTTAGTTCTTTTAATCCACAATACTATCACTTAACCAAACAAGTAATCAACTAATCAATTAAACCAACCAAATCAATCAACCACAATTTGAAAGCAAACAACCAATTGATTTTCCAAGTACGAGTTAACTACATCACTATTTAGATTTATGAAAGCTTTAGCACTCTTTGGAATATAAACACAATCCACTCAGTATCAAACTTTAAAACCATTCAATCACAATATAGCTTTTGTTGTTAGCCCTGGGTATATCAATTTGAATTAAGCCCTGTATATATGAAATTGATCCAAACCCTGTATACATGAAATGGTTTCTTTAATGCATTTCACAACTCCAATCCCAAACAACTTCAGAATTTAAATAACCTCTTGGTTAATTTTTCTTTAGGTGTTAACCAACCAACGTACTTCCTTTTGAGGTTTTTACAAAGGTTTGATCAACCAACGTACTCCCTTTTGGTTTCCACAACCCCAAATCAAAATTAAACCTTAAGTTTATTTAACTTCCAAATTACGTAGTTTGTATGATTTAGGTATTTAAAACATCCATGCAGTTGTATATGTACTGAAAATGAAAGAGAGTAATTACGAGGTTTGGCATATACCCGGCCTTCGTCCTCGCTTTTGGCAAACCATCAAAGGATCACTAAACTTGTTCCTTTAACGGGCGGAACAATACATTTACACACTCCTTCAGTAGGCTAGAGCCTACTTCTCTAAACGACGTCCCCTTGTTCGGTAACTTCTTCAAATAGGTTAGAGCTCACCTCTCCAAATGATATCCCCTCATTCAGTCTCTCCTTAACTAGGCTAAAGCCCGCCTCTCTAAGTAATATTCCCTTATTTAGCCAACGATCCAAACAATCCTTGAAATCATCAATCTATAAGAAATACAATGAAAAGATGTGTACAAGAATTTGCTCCTCAAAGAGCTGGTTAGTTCAACAATTATAGCACAACTAATATACTTCAAAGTAAATTCAAGATATGAAATTCAAAATGAAGCTCTAGAGTTGTATCACCGTAGGGTTCTTTCAACAAATGAAAGAATTGATAATTCAAAGCACAATGTCAGTGAGAAGATCAGCAAGACTTCAGTATATTTCATGCAAGTTTACAGCAAGATGTGAGCAATAGAGTATTTTTAGAATTTCAGAATGCTTAAGAGAAATATGAGTGCTGAATTGATTTCTTGGTCTCTCTTAATTTTAAATCAATGTTAACTTGAGGGTATTTATAGATGTAGAAAGTAATTTAGCTTGTTCACCGATTTTACTTGGAGTAGGGTCCAATTTGTAAATTTTTTTGGGCTTCAAATAATTTAAATTTCAAAAATTTGTCGGTTGAGAATTTTGAAATTTTCCGCGAACCAGGCGACTGCGTAGTCATTGGAAGTCGGTTGTCTATGCATTACAACTACAAAATTCACAAATAGAGAGGTGGTAGTCGCCTATCCTCAAGTTGCCAGTCATCTGTCACTAGAACAACTCAGTTTTAAAAACACTCAGAAGGGTGGCAGTCGGCTGGCTAGACACACCCAGTCATCTTAGTTTTCATTGGTAGTCGTTTGTCAGTTGGTTGACAGTCATCTGTTAGGCTTCTGTCTCTTTGTTCAAGTTCTTTAAACTTGCCAGTCGTCTGTCCATAGATAGACAGTCGTCTGTCAATTGGAATTTCCTCATTTAAAACAAATGTTTATCTCTCTCATCTTTGCTTAATTTATCTTGGAATATTAACTTGTTTAACTTTGAAAAACATGTTCCAAGACTTAAATTAAAGTCTCTAAGTTTGTCTTTCCCTAATGAGCTTCAAAATGAGAAATTCATATTTGAATCAACTTGAAGTACTTACAAAGACTTTGTCCTAAAGACTCATTTGATTCTTCTTTGCTTTGAATTCGCTTGATCTTCTTTGCTGATCTTTGATCTTTCAGACTTCGAGCTTCATTGAACTTTTTCATACTTTTGAGCTTCATTGAACCTTGAGCTTTATTCAAGTTCTCTTTAATCCTTGTGCTCTCATGATCTTCAGACTTTATCTTTAAATCCATGCTTCAAGCTTGATATAATCATCCTTATCTGAGGTACAAGCTCTCGTGAACTCTTTAATCTTGCATTCTTCATTGAGTCCTGAAAATACATTACTTAATTCAACTGTTAAGTTCTACTTGTTTGTTAGCATCAAAATAGGATATTAAGCCTTATAAGGCTTGTGCTTTAGATGCCAAGGAATTTAATAGAGTATTGGCTTGCAAATCAGCTAAGGAGATATGGGACAAATTAGAAGTGACATATGAAGGAAATATAAATGTTAGGGATAATAGGGTCGATATGCTTACAAGTGAATATGAAGCCTTTAGGATGAACTCGGATGAATATATAACTAATATGTTCACTAGGTTCACTCACATAATAAATTTCCTAAATGCACTAGGAAAAACCTACACTACTTATAAGATGATTAGGAAAATTCATAAAGGGCTGCCACCAAAATGGAAACCAAAAGCCACTGCTATAACTGAAGGAAGAAATCTGAAAACCACTTCCTAAGATGAGCTTATAGGTTCTCTACTTACATATGAAATGGCAATGAATAAAAAGAGCGGAAAAACCAAAACCCAAGAATTAATAGCCTTCAAAGCCTCAAAAGCCTCAAACTCTAGTAGTGAAGAAGAAATGGATGAGGATGAAGCAGCCTTCATGTCTAAGAAGCTAGTGAAATATCTAAAAAGGAAAAATAAATTCAAAAGAAAATCCAAATTTGAATCAGATGAAGAAGAAGAAGAAGAAGTTAGCAAGAAATCAAAGAATAAAACTCCTACGTGTTACAATTGCAACAAAGCTGGATATATTAAACCTGAATGTCCATTCCTAAAGAAAGAGTCTAAGAAGAAAAAGAAAAAGGTCATGAAAGCCACTACTTGGGACAACATGAGGAAAGCTCCTCATCTAAATCTTTAAATAATTCTTGTAGTGATGAATCCGATGATGAGTGTATGCCACCTTATGAAGAACATCAAAATGACTTATTCAAGGTGCATAAGATGTTAATTAAAGTAACTAAAAAAAATACTTCATTGAAAAATAAGAATGAAAGTATGATGAAAGAGTTAGAATCCCTTAAGGCTGCAGAAAAAGAAAAGGATTCAAGAATCAAGAAAATAGAAAGTAAGAATGAAGTTATGACAAAGGAATTAGAATCCAAAAATCTTGTTGAAGAAGAAAAAGACTTGAAAATTAAATAATTAGAAAGCAAGAATGAAAAAATGATAGAAGACTTTCGATTCCTATCCTCTATAGAATATAAGAAAGATATATATATTTCTGAACTAGAGGATAAGATAAGAAAATTATCTCTAGAATTAGAAAAATCACCGAAGAAGGTTGACAATAAGAAAGAGATAGAAATAAAATATCTCAAAAGTCAGATTGAAGATAAAGAAAAAATCATTTATAACTTTACAAAAGGAAAAGCAAACTTTGACAAGATGATAGGCTCACAAAGGATGACCTTAAATAAAGAAGGCATCAGTTTTAATGGGATTAAAAATATAAAGAAAAAGAATCTTTATATGGGTTATTTTTCAAAAGCTTCCAAAGGCTATGCTACCACATCTAGTAATGCCTACACTAATACAATATGCTATCAATGTAAGAAAAAATGGCATATAAAATTTGAATGTCCATTTAAGAGAAAGGGTGTAAAGACTAAACAAATATGGAGAGTAAAATAAACAACCCTTGTGAAACCTACCAAACCCAAGAAAGTATAGGTACCAAGATGAAAGATTAGTTCATAAATGAAAAACTTCAAGGATTAGGTCATTCCCTTTAAACAATTGAGAAAGTAACTTAATTCATGATCAACAAAAAAACTAGTTGAATAGAAAAAACTTAAAAATGAGTTTAAGATGAGTTTGAGAATGAATGCCTATATGAGATGCTATATGCTACATGCTTACATGCCTATATGATATGCTATATACTACATGACTTGACTTGACTTATACCTATATTTTATGGCTCACTTTGTTGAAAATTTGAGCATGAGTTTATTAAGCATAAGCATGAATTTTGACATGAGATTATTTCTTGAACGTGCATGCTATTGATGAATCTCATGAATAAACTTATTGCTCTTTATTTCGATGTCTATAAGCTATGAAAGATTTAATAGTTAGATTGGTATCCATGAGTTGTGTATAATATGATAATGATTTTGGTATTTATCAAGTCTTTGGTATCCATGAATATTTTTTGTATCACATTTTAAAAATCTTAATTGGTATCACAATTTTAAAAAGCTCACTTGGTATCAAAAGCTAAAAGTTAAATTGGTTTTTTAGCATAACTAGTATGAGCATGGTAAGACATTGATGATATTAGCAAAATATTGATATTTGATACATGAAGTGAATCTTTTATTAATAATTTTTTCTCTATTTTTGATCGATGTCAAAAGGGGGAGAAGGTGTTAAGAAAAAATTAAAAATGAGCAAAGGAGGAGAAGTATTGATTATTAAATTAGAACTTGAAAGTATGAAATGAGCATGATTGTAAAAATGAGCATAATTGTAAAAGAGTTTTTGAAATTGATATTGATCATGCAAATATTGTTAAGGTGATGCTTATTGCAAGGGGGGCTCTTTTTAAAGCTCACTCAAATTTTTGTTTCTTGTTTTTCATCATCAAAAAGGGGGAGATTGTTGGCCTTACTAGGCTTAATATCATATTTTGATGCTAACAAACAAGTAAAACTTAACATGTTTAGTTAAGTAATGTATTTTTAAGACTAAATGAAGAATGCAAGTTTAAAGAGTTATGAGAGCTTGTACCTCAGATAAGGATGATTATATCAAGCTTGAAGCATGAATTTAAAGATTAAGCCTGAAGATCATGAGAGCATGAGGATTAAAGAGAACTTGAATAAAGCTCACAGTTCAATGAAGCTCAAAAGTACAAAAAAGGTCAATGAAGCTTGAAGTCTGAAAGATCAAAGATTAGCAAAGAAGATCAAGAGAATTTAAAGCAAAGAAGAATCAAATGAGTCTTTAGCAAAGTCTTTGTAAGTACTTTAAGTTGATTCAAATATGAATTTCTCATTTTGAAGCTCATTAGGGAAAGGCAGACTTAGAGACTTTAGTTAAGTCTTGAAACATGTTTTTCAAAGTTAAACAAGTTAATATTCCTAGATAAATTAAGCAAAGATGAAAGAGATAAACATTTGTTTTAAATTAGGAAATTCCAGTTGACAGACGACTGGCAAGTTTAAAGAACCTGAACAAAGAGACAGAAGCCTGACAGACGACTGTCAACCAACTGACAGACGGCTACCAGTGAAAACTGAGATGACTAGGTGTGTCAAGCCATTCGATTGCCACCCTTCTAAGTGTTTTTAAAACTGAGTTGTTCTGGTGACAGACGACTGCCAACTTGAGGACAGGCAACTGCCACCTCTCTATTTGTGAATTTTGTAGTTATAATACATGGACAATCGACTGCTAGTGACTACACAGTCGCCTGGTTCACGGCAGATTTCAAAATTCTCAACGGGCTTATTTTTGAAATTTAAATTATTTGAAGCCCAAACAAATTTACAAATTGGACCCTACTCCAAGTAAACTTAGGGAACAAGCTAAATCACATTCAACATCTATAAATACCCTCAAGTTAACATTGATTTAAAATCAAAAGAGACCAAGAAATCAATTCAGCACTCATATTTCTCTCAAGCAATTTGAAATTTTGAAAGTACTTTATTGCTCACATCTTGCTGTAAACTTACATGAAATATACTAAAGTCTTGCTGATCTTCTCACTGAGATTGTGCTTCGAATTATCAATTCTTTCATCTATTGAAAGAACCCTATGGTGATACAACTTTAGAGCTTCATTTTGATTCATATTCTGAATTACTTTAAAGTATATTAGTTGTGCTGTAATTATTGTGCTAACCAGCTCTTTGAGGAGCAAATTCTTGTACACATCTTTTCGTTGTATTTCTTATAGATTGACGATTCCAAGGATTGTTTGGATTGTTGTCTAAGCAAGGGGATATTGCTTGAAGAGGTGGGCTCTAGCCTAGTTAAGGAGTGGCCAAATGAGGGGATATCATTTGGAGAGGCGGGCTCTAGCCTATTTGAAGGAGTGACCGAACGTGGGGACATCGTTTTGAGAGATGGGCTCTAGCCTACTAAAGAAGTGTGTAAAGGTATTGTTCTACCTGTTAAAGGAATAGGTTTAGTGAATCATTTGGTTGTTTGTCAAAGGTGAGGATGTAGGCTGGGTATAAGCCAAACCTCGTAAAAATCCCTGTCTCACTCTCTCTTTCCTTTACTTTCTTGTATTTTCAGTACATATACAACTGCGTGGATGTTTTAAATATCTAAATCATACAAACTACGTAATTTGGAAGTTAAATAAACTTAAGCTTTAATTTTGATTTGGGATTGCGGAAACCAAAAGGGAGTACGTTGGTTGATCAAACCTTTGCAAAAACCTCAAAAGGAAGTACGTTGGTTGGTTAACACCGAAAATTAACCAAGAGGTTATTTAAATTCTAAAGTTGTTTGGGATTGGAGTTGTGAATTGCATTAAAGAAACCATTTCATATATATAAGGCTTGGATCAATTTCATATATACAGGGCTTAACTCAAATTGATATACACATGGTTGACAAAAAAAGCTATATTGTGATTAAATGGTTTTAAAGTTTGATATTGAGTGGATTGTGTTTATATTCCAAAGAGTGCTGAAGCTTTCATAAATCTAAATAGTGTTGTAGTTAACTCGTACTTGGCAAATCAATTGGTTGTTTGCTTTCAAATTATGGTTGATTGATTTGGTTGATTAAATTGATTAGTTGATTACTTGTTTGGTTGATTAATAGTACTATGGATTAAAAAAACTAAGTTATTGTGTTATTGGTAAATCAATCAAACAAGTCATGAATTGGTTATAAGAACTAAATAGAAGTCTTCAAAGAAATTAAAAGAAAATTTTAAAGTCCAATTCATCCCCCTCTTGGGACTACACCCTGCTTTTCAATGGAAAAAGTAAGGGCATGCGTTCGGTTGACCAAGGACGGTGAAGTCCTCTTTGGTTCGGTCACCCAAAGTCAAGTCAACTATTTGACCATTCAGAGGTTCGGTCGTCTGAGGTGTTTTGAACACCAAGGTTCGGTCACCTGAAGCCCTATTCTTTTAGCTCTTTAAGTCCTATTTTAATTCAATTGATTCCCCTAATATTATATGTGATTTTGGGGACAATCTTATGTGTAAGTGTAAGGACCTAGGTTCATTCTAAGGTCTTTGAAAGTATGCCTAAAAACCTGGCGTTGGTTGACCTTCGGTCGACCGAAGGGTGATCCCTATGGTCACTCTATGGTCTTTAGCTTATAATTCCAACATGCATGATGCACGTCAATTTTTACAAACCATTGCTACTTTACTATTATAGACCTGAATTAAACTTAATATAAAATACAATAAATGACTATTATGAGTCTTTATTCTTCAAGCCACCTTGTGCAATCATATGATCTTACTAATATGAACATGCACACAAACTTGATAGACATTAAATACCAGAGTATTTGTCAGAATCAAAATAGCGTATGACCTATAAGGTCAATAGATTACATACAAAAAATATATATTAAAAATGATCTCCAATAGTTTTTCCATCGAGCATGTAAATCGATGCAAAAGCCCTATCATTTCTAGCTTTTTAGTTCACCTTTGCCAAATTTTATTGTACTAGGTTGTCTGAATGAGTCCAAAATGGTAAATATGGTCAAATCACAATTTCAGACTTTTACACAAAAATTGAGGCAAAAATATAATTTTTCCATAATTTTCTATCATTTTTGGGTACTTTTAAAAATTTTGACCCTTTTTTTTTGCATACCCTACCTATTTTTAATTTATTTAATAAATTTTATAATCTCTTAATAATAATAATAATAATAATTTTTTAAAATATTCACATTTAAAAATATATATTTAATTAAACTAAAAAAAAAAAGGGAAATAGCCTGGCAAGTGAGCCCACCGCCTGCGTGTGGCACATTACACGTAGGCGCGTACGTGTTAACGCATCCTAAATAAGACAACATCATTTCTTTTAAAATAAAAAGTAAAAAAATATAAAAGGGGGCAAAATGACTGTTCGCTACAAATCTCACACCCTTTAAACTTTGTAGGGTGACGAAAAATGTAAGAAGAAATAAAAGAAAATACAAACTACAAAATTACATAGTAGAATGTAAATTAAAATTTTACAGGTACGACCTTTGGCTTTTCCCCTGATTAATCTTCCTTTGAAATTCCATCGAGGGCTACAATAGCTTGATCTCGGGCAAAATATTTGGTTAAAAAGTGGCTAAATTTTTTTTTTTGTAAGGGGTAGTGCATAAAATTTTAGAATTTTTGGGGGTTAAAGTGAAGAGAGAGAGAAAGTATATATATATATATATATATATATTTTTAGCGAAGTAGGGGTGTTTGTCGGGGAATTGCATAGAATGAGAAAGAGGTGATAGTGAGGGAGTTGAAAAAGGGAGAAAAAGTGTGATGTTGAAAAGAAAAGAGAAATGATGGAGAGAGAGGGAATAAAGAAAAAAAGGTGAGATGATGGGAGGGAGAGAAGATTGATTCCTTTTTTTTTTTTTTTTGGCTTTGTTGCAACTAAAAATTGAACGACCTTCACGATCCCTGATCACAACCACCTGAAAAGAGATAAATAAGCAAGTCTTGGAGGACCCGGGGTGTACTCCGGGGGATCACTCCAATGCCTAAGTCAGGGATTGACTTGAGAGGTTTTTTATGCAACAGTAAAGTAGAGTTTAGAATGAGATACCTTAGCCTCTTCTTTGAATCCCCATTTATAGTGATGGAGTTTGATCCAAGGGTGATGTGTCATTTATTAGCGAATTATGGCGCAAACGTGAATCGCTCCAATTGTTATAACGTTGGCGTAGATTGCTCTAGTCATCATGGAACTAGCGTCAATTGCTCTGCCTGAGCAGTTGACTTAGGTGGTAATTGCCCTCATCAATGCTGGGCTCTAGTCTCCTTTGGATTTATGGTAAGTGATATATTTGAGGTATATCAATTGTCCCCCCTTCAGTTTCGAATTTTTGAAGCTGGCTTCCAAAGTTCAAAAATTGTATTTTTTTTTTTTGTCGAGCAGCTCTTCTTGAGGAATTTTGGGCTGCTTGTGGTTTCATGAGTTCTGCTCTTCTTTTTTGTCATTTCTGGCCTACTGAGCTGTGCTTATATTTTGGGCTGTTTTTAGGCCTCACGAGTGTTGCTCGTCAGTTGGGCCGATTCTTTTTTGCCTAATGAGTTGTGCTCATTTTTTGAGCAGTCTTCTGGCCTCACGAGCGTTGCTCATCAGTTGAGCCTATTCTTCTTTGCCTAATGAGATGTGCTCATTTTTTGGACAGTCTTCTAGCCTCACGAGCGTTGCTCGTCAGTTGGGCTGATTCTTCTTTTCCTAATGAGTCGTGCTCATTTTTTGGGCAGTCTTCTAGCCTCACGAGGGTTGCTCGTCAATTAGGCTGATTGTTCTTTGCCTAATGAGTCATGCTCATTTTTTGGGCAGTCTTCTGGCCTCACGAGCGTTGCTCGTTAGTTGGGCTGATTCTTCTTTGCCTAATGAGTCGTGCTCATTTTTTGGGAAGTCTTCTAGCCTCACAAGCGTTGCTCATCAGTTGGGCTGATTGTTCTTTGCCTAATGAGTCGTGCTCATTTTTTGGGCAGTCTTCTGGCCTCACGAGCGTTGCTCGTCAGTTGGGCTGATTCTTCTGTGCCTAATGAGTCATGCTCATTTTTTAGGCAGTCTTCTGGCCTCACGAGTGTTGCTCGTCAGTTGGGCTGATTCTTCTTTGCCTAATGAGTCGTGCTCATTTTTTGGGCAGTCTTCTAGCCTCATGAGCGTTGCTCATCAGTTGAGCCGATTCTTGCTTACCTAATGAGCTGTGCTCATTTTTTGAGTTATATGTTCAGTAACATTTTGATAATTTATGATGCTGGGATGGTTGTTCAATTTGACAGGTTTTTACAGTTTTGATTTCATTGGGGTTAAAGATGTGAGTTATGGTATTTTCAATATCAGTTAGGATTCTTAATCGGTTCGAGATGGATTTGTTTTAAAGGGTTTGGATGTGTATGCACCAAGTGTTCGATCATTTATGGCAAAGGGAACTGCAAGTAAGCGTGCAATGTTATAGATTTCGCAGACTATTTTTGTGTTGTCTGTGTCATATGTAGGGTCTATAAACTCAGATTATTCAATTGTATCCCAGTTGATTCGTGAGTCCCATGTTGGATGGGGTTGTGAGTGCAATGGTAGATTGAAGTTTGAGATTGAGATCTGCGAGATGTCTACCATTGACGACGGTGATTTTGTTACTGTTTGTTTTGATTATGGTGTGGATTGTTCAGCTGATTGGGCTCCAGGTGCTCGATTAAATGTCACTAAGGAGCTTGATTTTTCTGTTTGAGGTTTTTCCAATTGCAGTTGCTACAATTATGCAATTTCAGTGTGCATTGCAATTTCAACTCAAATTTCCAATTGTAATTTCAAATTCACTATTTAGAGCACTGTTCAGTGCACATGAATGTGCAAGAGTCATTATTGTTGACCCCATGGTACATTCGGCTAACCCATTGGAATTTTAAAGTTTGGCTTTGTTTATTTAACTGGCAGTGTAGCTGTCATGACCCGACTATGCATTTAGTGCATAGGTCACTGTTCAATTAATTAAATATCTTGAACATCCTATTAATCATTATTAGTCATTAAGGCAGAGATCTTCAAGCATTGAAACTATGACATCTATTTATTTTATTTTTTAAAAAAATTATTATTGTATGATGGAGAAAAAATCATACCTTGAGAATAGGCACGTTGGCTAAATAAATCTTGTGCATAGAAACATCAATTGTTGTCGGATTCGTATTAGATCTGGAATTTCCCAATATCGCAAGCTGGGTTCTGGTTATTCGTCCGTCAATTTTATTACTTGGCTTTTTCAATGCGAGTAAAGCATCATTGATGTGCCTGAACGAATTAAACCTGTACCCTTTACTTTTCCCGGTGACCTTGCCAAGGATCGCGATGGCTTCTTCGAGGTCACCATAGGTGGAGAAGAGATTGTGGAGGTTCTTGATGGTAATGTCCCATCCAATTTCGTGAATGAAGAGTTTGCACTAGGTAGGATCCCAATTGGTGATGGATCAGACGGCATCGAGTACGTCTAGGTGTCGGACGGTGGTATTTCGGACGATCTTAATTGAGCCAATGCATCGACCTTCAATTATCTGATGTAGTCATGATCAAGGATTGAAAGAGAAAACCTCTCAAGAAGTTCCCACAGACGGAGCCAACTGTTGCAACCAAAAATTGAACGACCTTCACGATCCCTGATCACGACCACCTGAAAAGAGATAAATAAGCAAGGCTTGGAGGACCCGGGGTGTACTCCGGGGGATCGCTCCAATGCCTAAGTCAGGGATTGACTTGAGAGGTTTTTTATGCAATAGTAAAGTAGAGTTTAGAATGAGATACCTTAGCCTCTTCTCTGAGTCCCCATTTATAGTGATGGAGTTTGACCCAAGGGTGATGAGCACAACTCATTAGGCAAAGAAGAATCGGTCCAACTGACGAGCAACGCTCGTGAGGCCTAAAAACAGCCCAAAATATGAGCACAGTTCATTATGCCAGAAGTGACAAAAAAGAAGAGCGCGACTCATGAAACCACAAGCAGCCCAAAATGCCTCAAGAAAAGCTGCTCGACAAAAACAAAAAAAAAAAAACAATTTTCAAACTTTAGAAGCCAGCTTCAAAAATTCGAAACTAAAGGGGGGACAACTGATATACCTCAAATATATCACTTACCATAAATCCAAAGGAGACTAGAGCCCAGCATTGGTGAGGGAAATTACCACCTAAGTCAATTGCTCAGGTAGAGCAAGTGACGCCAGCTCTATGATGATTAGAGCAATCTATGCCAACGTTATAAAAACTGGAGCGATTCACGTTTGCGCCATAACTCGCTAATAAATGGCACATCACCCTTGGGTCAAACTCCATAACTATAAATGGGGATTCATAGAAGAGGCTAAGGTATCTCATTCTAAACTCTACTTTACTGTTGCATAAAAAACCTCTCAAGTCAATCCCTGACTTAGGCATTGGAGCGATCCCCCGGAGTACACCCCGGGTCTTCCAAGCCTTGCTTATTTATCTCTTTTCAAGTGGTCGTGATCAGGGATCGTGAAGGTCGTTCAATTTTTGGTTGCAACAGGCTTGAACTTCCCCTTTTTTTTTTTTTAGCAAGGCAGATGGATCCTTTGGGGAAATGGAGAGAGAGAGAGAGAGAGACTCTTTACTTTTATTTTTTTCTTTCTTGTTCTACTTCAGGCAATCTGGAGCGAAAGTTGTTCTTTTGGACAAGAATTTTTTTTTATTCTTCTTCTTGCCTTCTGCTTCTTCTTCTCTCACTCTCACCTTTTTTTTTTTCTTTTTTATGCTTGATCTCTCCCTTTTAATTTTTTGCTCATTGTGTGTTGTTATGTCTTGGCTCGGCGAGAGGTCTGAGTATTTATAGGCAAAATCCGATCTCGACGTAGTCACAAATTCGACGAACTTTCAATTTTGGCGGCGACACTTTCAGTGAAAGTTATAGATTTGAAAAGTCTTTCAATTTGGATGGTGGCATTTTCAGCATAAGTCACAGATCCGACGATCTCTTCAATTTTTGTGATGGTATTTCTCAACTTCGGTGGTGGTGCTTTTGACAAAAGTTGCAGATCCGGCAGGCTTTTCAATTTTGGTGGCGACACTTTTGACGAAAGATGCGAATTCGGGGAGATTTTCAATCTTGGCGGTGGCTATTTCAGCAAAAATCATAAATTTGGTGAGCCTTTCAATTTTGGCAGCGGCTCTTTTGGAAAAAATCGCAGATCCAGTGAGCCTTTAAATTTTGGCGGTGGCTCTTTCGGCTAAAGTCACAAATCTGGCGCTAAATTTTTGAAGCTTGTGCATATGTTTGTATTTTTGTACGCCTAGAGGGCATATTTTTATGCACGTGTTTTTTTTTTTTTCATCAGTGCTTGGGATGCTAGGATCATGCACTATTAAGAAGAACTCAGGACCTTTGGTTCGTCTCTCCATCACTTGTGCTTTAAATGTGATTATTCTCCATCCTTTGTCACCACTTAGGTTAGTGGCATAGCAGTAGGGAGCCTATCGTGCCTCTAAGAGGTCATGGGTTTGAGTTTTCGGCTCCCCACTGCTTCGCCCAAGTAGTCTCATGCCCTCGATTTACTTCGGGGGTAAATGAGGCACAGCTGATGAGTATCCACCTACGAGGCTACCATTTGTTTTACTACTACAGTAATTTTTTTTTTACATCCTTTCAGATAAATTGAGACAAATCAAATCCTTCATGTCTCTGTCTAACGGATGTGTGGGGGTCCGAGTCTGAGGCTTAGGTCAATGCCAGCATCAGTCAAAGTGCTTGTAGCATCACTATTACTTACTCTGGATCTCGTTTAATGGTGATAAACTCTGGTGATGTCACCGGCATAAGCCAAGAAAAGCTGAAGGGTACCTCCTTCCACGGCATGAGAAGAAAAGTGTCCTTCTCTTCTCGGTGGCTAGGGGTTAGGATGTTCAAAATGACTGGAGGTCATCCCCCCTAGTAATGAGTTGCCCCTTAGATGGCAATATGTTTGACCAAGTGCAAAACGAACCTGCTAAAGATGGTAGTGTAGGCCAGGATCGCTAGAAATCCTTGTCGTAGTGGCTACAGCATGAGCACTATATATCCTAGAACTTGTCGGAGTGATGAAGGTGGTAAGCTCACTTCTAGAGCATTGAGGATGAAAGCAGCGGTAAAAGGAGTAGTGGTCGAGGTAGTGGTGCGGGCACCACTCGATGTGACAACAGTGGAAGGTGAGATCAAGGGTTAGTGAAGTAGTTAGTAGCAACAGTGAGATCAATGGTCAGCTAGGTTCGGCTAGCAGTCCCTTCGATTGGCCCCTTTTTGCGATTCTTTCGATCTTCAAACCAGAGGTGCACATCTTTTGGTTTGACCAGGCCATATCGTCGGAGCTCTGTTGTGAGCAAATAGACTAGCTCTGAGGATGGAAGTTCCCCCTTGTAGTGAAATGCCATCTCTAGGATCTCCAGTTATTCCCTTTCAGGTGCCCATCTAGGGGTTGATGAACTTGCATTTCCCCTATAGTTTATGCCATTGGGTGATTTGGCCTCATTTTTATGGTAAAATTCACCTTGGCTAATGAAAAAAAGAAGGAGAGGATCAAGCAAGATGGCTAGGAAGAATGAGTCTGAGTAGCTTGCTTCTTTTGCCATACCTGTCTCTTTTATAGCAAGACCGATTGAAATTGAAGTTGGTAGGCTACTTAACTTTGACATTGTGGACAGTCAGCATCGACAAGGTTAAAAAAGAACAACCTTTGGTGTTGCAAAGATTGACAGAGTAGCAACTAGCACTAAAAATGTTGAAGTAGCAGCTGACTACTCTAGATTATTCTTCCTTATCTCACTTGCCATACGCATTTTTTTTTCGGCTGTTCACAGTTTATTCCCTTGCGGGCCAGGATTATTTTGGAGATAAAGTAGAGCCTTATATGTTGTAGCATTTCAAGAACTTGCCATTTATTAGACCAATGTCAATGCCTTCGTGGTTGAGTAGCATGTAAGCTTTGTTTGTGTAGGCTTCCTTTACCAAGTATGGACCATCCCATTTAGAAGTATGCTTAGCTCTAGGATGGTGTTTTAGATTGATAGGTCGTCATACCGCAAGGACTAAGTCTCCAACTTGGAATGACCACGAGCGGACTTTATGGTCAAAGGCCTTGGTGAGTCGAGCCTAGTGGCATTCTAGTTGCTATTGTGCTTGGAGCCTTTTTTTCTTCTAGAGCCTCCAACTCTTCCAATCGTAGGGGTGCATTTTCTTCTTCAGTGGGACCTTCTTGGATCGCCATGCGCAGTGATGGTATTTGCCTCTCAAATGGGAGCACAGTTTCAATGTCGTAAACAAGGGCGTAGGGCGTTGATTGGGTAGATGTTCAATAAGTCGTGCGGTATCATAATGCTTCAGGAACCCTGTCATGCCAATCCCATTTTGTTTTGGAGACCACTTTGCGTAGTAAGTTGCAAAGGGTTTTGTTGAACACTTCAGCCAACCCATCAGCAGGAGCATTGTACATGGAAGACTTGTACTGGTTAAAGTTGAAATTCTCGCAGAGTCTGTCCATCAAGTTGTTGTAGAACTATTTTCCATTGTCAGTAATGATGAACCAGGGAATACCATAACAGTAATTTAGGTGGGTCCTGATGAAATTCACAATGTGCTCCTTCTTCACTTCTCTAAGCAGGGTTGCTTCGACCCATTTAGAAAAGTAATTTGCTATTGCCAATATGTATAGGTGGCCAAGGGAGGACTTTGGCAGCGGTCTGACCAAGTTGAGGCCCCATGCTTCAAAGGGCCAAGATGCTATAGTCGGGTGTAAAGGCTCTGGTGGTTGATGTATATAGTTTGCATGGAATTGACATGCTTGATAGGTCTTAGTGTATTCCATGGATTCATGCACCATCGTGGGCCAATAGTACCCCATCCTTTTGATTTTATGATGAAGTTTCTGTCCAGCCACACATGCCAGAGTGACCTTCTTCTAAAGCTTGCTTTGCCTTGTCTCCCCTTAAGCATCACAAGAAGAGGCCATTGAAGGATCTTCGATACAATGTATCCTTGTAGTATATGTATCGGGCGGCATGCCAACTGGAACTCTGTCTTGTGATAACGATCTTCAAGAAGCCTTCCCTGCTGCAGATAGTCAATAATGGGTTGCCGCCAGTCCTCAGTTTTGATGACATGCATGAATACAACATTTGATTCTTCTTCTTCATTTTCGATTGGTGGCATGACCCATTTCTAGCATACAGTAACGATTTCTGTTTGGCTGTTTGATTTGGCTAGTGACATGGCCAGATTGGCTAAAGCATTTTCTTGTCAATTCTCCTTCCTTGGGATATGCTCCAAGACAATGCTCTCAAATTCTTCCAGTAGACATTGGGCATACTTGTGGTATGGCAAGAGATCCTCTTTTCTGACGTCGTATTGTCCCGTGAGCTTGATGATGAGTTGTGAGTCACTATATACTTCAAGAATGGGAATTTTCATGTCAATGGCCATTTGGAGGCCAATGATCAATGGCTGATATTCGGTGACGTTGTTTGAGCATAGTTCACCAAGTATGAATGCATACAACAACACTTGGTGTTGAGGGGTAACAAATACTACACCAGCACCAGCACCATCATGTTGTGCGGCTCTATTAAAGTACATTGCCCACCGTGGCAATATGCCTATTCAGAATACTTCCTCGCCTGGGAGGTCGTTGGTGAACCCCCAATCAGATGGGAGCGGATGATCTGCTAGAAAATTGGCAAGAGCTTGCCCCTTAATCACCTTTTGAGGCACGTGAACAATGACATAACTTTGCAGTATGACTACCCACTTAGTGAGTCGTCCAGATAGGACTGGTCTAGATAGTACATATTTTACTAGGTCAGCTCTTGCAATAAGGTGGATCATGTGGGATTGCATATAATGCTTCAGCTTATCGAAAGTGAAGAAGAGCACCAAACACTTCTTTTCAATGGCCGTTTAATTTAGCTCCGAGCCGACCATCATCCTACTTAGATAGTAAAGTGCTACCTCCTCTCCTTGCTCATTTTCTTGGGTAAGTAAAGCTCCTAAGGATCTTTCTTGTGCGACTATGTAAAGGATCAATGGCTTTCCTTGGATGGGCGCACCTAGGACTGGTGGATTTGAGAAGTAGTCTTTTATGCTTTGGAAGGCTTTGGTGCTTGCCTCATTCCACTCAAATTTGACTCCTTATTTCATTAGTTGGTTGAAGGGTTGACATCGTCCTGCAAGATTGAAGATGAAGTGTCGGATGTATGCCAACCTTCCTTGAAGACTTCGTAGCTCTCTTAAATTCTTGGGCTCTAGCATTTTTTGGATGGCATCGATCTTTGATTGGTCAACTTTGATGCCGCAATGGCGTATAATAAAGCCGAGAAACTTGCCAGACGTGATGCCAAATGTGCATTTAATCAGATTCATTTTTTTTGGTGCATTCGAAGCCTATCGAACACTAAATTGAGGTCTTCCAGGTGCTCATTACGCTTCTTTGTCTTCACGACAAGGTCATCGACATAGTATTCAGCCTTCCTATGGAGTAGGTCATCAAAGATTTTTTGCATGACACATTGGTAAGTGGCTCCAACATTCTTTAGCCCAGAGGGTATCACTTTGTAATAGTAAATCCCTTTCAACGTGCGGAAGGCCGTGAGTTCTTCGTCCTCTGAGGCCATCCTTATTTGATTATAACCAGAAGACCCATCCATGAAAGATAATGCCTCGTGACCAGTAGTCGCATCCACCATGATTTCTATTATAGGTAGGGAGAAATCATATTTTGGACATGCCTGGTTGAGATCTCTGAAGTCAACGCAGCTTGGAGTTGTCCATTCTTCTTCCATATGGGAACTATGTTTGTAATCCATGTCGAATATATGACTTCCCGAATGAATCTTGCATTGATTAACTTGTTTTCTTCTTCTTCAATTTGTAGGATAAGTTCTGGGCGAAATCGGCAATGAGGCTACTTCATTAGTCGCGAGCCTTTCTTTGTAGCCAAACGATGCACCGCAATTCTTGGGTCAAGGCCAGGCATCTCCTTGTAACTTCATGCGAATAAATCCTTGTATTGACTCAGTACTTGGATGTATTCTTCTTCTTCTTCTTCTTCTTGTGTGAGTAAGGTGACTCACTCTAAAAATGAGCAATTCGGAAGTTGTCCCAAGTATAGGAGTAACATCGTGTAATAAATAGCCCAAAGGCCAAATCGTCTCCCCAAGGTATGCAGTTTAATCTCAAAATTTGTGTAATTCATACTGAAAATAAGAAACAAAAGTCACTAAACGCAGTTTAGATTCAAGTTTCGGGATGTTTGAGATTCTTTTTACGAATAAAAAGAACACGCAAATTAAATTCTAAATCCTAACACGTACTAAATTAACAATGAGAAACGGAAATCCTACGTTTAATAGTTAAGAAAAAAATCAAAACCTACATTGAACTTCAGACAAGGTAAACCTAAAAATAATAACTTTCCAATGTAGCTTAAGGTGCGATTAAAAAAAAACTCAATCAAACTTAGCTTCAACAAAAAACCAAATTTTTTTATGCAAACTTAAACAAAAATTAAAACCTTAACAACTAAACAATAAATAGAAATACGATAAAAAAAATCAGACTTTAATAAAAATAAACTTAAACTAAAGGGAATCCAACATAATTTAACTGTAAAATAAAGAAAAAAAAATTTTAAATCTACTACTAATATTAATTAAGAGGGAAAGAAATTAAATAACTTCAACAATAATACCCAAACAGGATTCAAAAGTTCAAAAATTTAAGAGAAATTTTACTAAAAATTAATAATGTTCAATCAAATATTTAAAAGAAAGAACAAAAAAAGAGAGATAGAGAGAGAGAGCAAGCATGTGGTCAGCCATGAATGAAGGAGGAAGCTGGCAGCAGCAAGGGCTTCGGTTCCCTAGAACAGCAACCTCTCGAATTAGTTCCTCTGGGTTGGTGTTGAAGCAGGGTAGCAGCAGCAGTGACAGCAAGGAGGGGAGAGTTTAAAGGAAAGACAAAGGAAAGAATGGCAGAAATAATGGGGAGATAAAGAAGGAGGGAGAAGAGAGAAGAGAACGAGAAGAGAGAAAAGAGGAATAGAAGGACGAGAGAGGAGAGGAGAGAGTTAGAGAAAGAAAGGAGAGAGGAGAGTGAGGGGGTGGGAAAGGGTGTGGGGTTGTCTGTGTGTGAGGCAGAATACTCAAATAAAAAAACAAGAGGTGAAGCCCTACCCAGCACATGGAAGACTTCAAGGACTCGGCTGCATGGTTGGGTCAAATCAAAGTAATTTATGTATTTTTTTTTTCTTTTTCTTTTTCTTTTTCTTTCTTCTTAATTTTGTTTCCCAGTGAACAAGGGTGATTTTGATTATCCTAAAACTCGTATCTTTAGAAACTTAAAATACGAAAGTTGTAGATAATTTTCTCGGCTTGCCACAAGAATTTTGAACCGTCACAATCAGAGCTGGAACGAGAAAATTATGCACAGATTATGAAGTAGCGTCAGTTTTAGCTTCTAATAATTTCCTTACGATAAAAAAATACCAAAAATTCATAAATTATTCAATAAAATCCAAATATTATAAATAGGACACCGTGTTAAAATATTGAGAGTAATAAGGTATTTAATTAAAAATGTAAGCCTCAATGTATGAATTAAACCACCTAATTACGCAATTTAAGCGTATAATCACACCCCCCAAGTAATGTTTTGCTAGTCTCTAACAAATAACGTAAATGAATTCCAGGGCGGTACCCACAAACTCTTACTCTAACAAGCATGAAATGACTGCACATGTGACAACCATACCATTTCACATACAAGAATATAACTGAATTTCACACATGCTCATCATATACAATGCACACAACTCCAAGTAAGTCATTCATGCAAGTTTCATCATTATATATCAATTAAGAACAGTATACTCACATGAAGTTAACTAGCAATACAATTCAGAGTTAATGTGGTCATATAAATCCAAGTGTAAATAGGCAAAGTTTCAAGGTATGTGTAATGTGTATGACTCGTTACACCCAGGATACCAGTGGACACCTATAGAACTGTTGTTTTGACTCGGCGTAATTGGTATACCCTAAAAAACACTCAAAAAGAATGGGTTCACTCATCATATGTGAGGAGGAGTGTCACGATCAAACATCCTATATATTACAAAGAACAAATGCTAAATGTATGAAGTGGACTTGTCTGAAAAGGATCTAGCCTATCTGTGAGGTGTCGGGTCCTTCACCCTAGCATCTTCTCACCTACTCGTCATATCCAACCAAGACCACTCTAGATTAACTTATTCACAAACTTGGCGTGAATACATCTGAGACATTAAGCAGTTGAAAAGTTTTCATATGTGGAGAACATGTGTTGTGTCCCTAACTCTTTGTGGTATTTAAGTGGAGTAGGTATTAACCTTTAATTTCATGGGAATTTCTATTTTCCTTATTCTTTCTTATGCTCTTCCTTAATTTTTTTTCTTTTCATTGTCAATTAGGATAATCATTACACTTATTTTATTGTCTTCATACCACCCATTTGAATTAAGCTTGAATAGTAGTCCATGAAATAAGTCTATTTCTACAGGTGGCTCGGCCTTCACATCTTGAGTAGGCTACAAAACTTAGGTTCTATCTCTCCACTAGATGTCACCTCTAAGCTAGCAAGTCAAAAACCAAGACTAGTGTACAAAGAGTATCTAGAAAAAAAGCGAAAGTTGAGTTTCACGAACTTTGAGCTGATGTCAAAAACTCAAAAGAACGATAAATGGCTTAACAGTACCTCATATGGTGTCAAAGTTGCCACAGACGCTCTCTCAGTGCTCACAAGGAACCTTAAGTGCTACAAGCCACGTGAACGTGTATTTTTAGCCTAATGAGAAACCATGTAAATACAAGAGTTTATATAGCCAGATTAACATGAATGAACTACCAATCAACCTTCAAGGAGTTACAAGGTCATATAAATAGAAACTACCCATAAATGACTCGAGTGTGTAATTCTTAGGTTATATGCAAGTATGTGAAGGGTATATGTCAGTGTTAATCATGGCATAATCATCTATCCTCAATACTTTTTTGTTCTTTCTTTCTTTTTATTTATTTATTTATTTTAAATAACTTAGCAAGTGGATGTGCACAGTGTCACATGCAAGTAAAATTAAGAGTTAATGTGGTCATATCAATCCATGTATAAACACGTGAAGTCTCAAGGTATGTGTAATGTGTATGACTCGTTACACCCAGGATACCAGTGGACACCTACAGAATGGTCGTTTTGACTTAGCCTAACTGATATACCCTCAAAAACACTCAAAAAGAATAGGTTCACTCTTCATATGTGAGGAGGAGTGTTGCAATCAAACATCCCACATATTGCAAGGAACAAACGCTAAATGTATGGAGTGGACTAGTCTAAAAAGAATCTAGCCTATCTGTGAGGTGTCGAGTCCTTCACCCTAACATCTTCTCACCTACTCGCCGTATCCAACCAAGACCACCCTATATCAACTTATTCGCAAACTTGGCATGAATACATCTGAGGCATTAAGTGGTTGAAAAGTCTTCATATATGGAGAATATGTGTCGTGTCCCTAACTCTTTGTGGTATTTATGTGGAGCAAGTATTAACCTTTCATTTCATGGGCATTTCTATTTTTCTTATTCTTTCTTCTACTCTTTCTTCAATTTTTTTCTTTTCATTGTCAATTAGGAAAATCATTACACTTCTTTTATTGTCCTCATACCACCCATGTAAATTAAGATTGAATAGTAGTCCATGAAATAAGTCTATTTCTAGGGGTGGCTTGGCCTTCACATCTTGAGTAGGCTATAAGACCAAGGTTTCTATCTCCCCACTAGATGTTACCTCTAGGCTAGCAAGTCCAAAACCAAGACTAGGGTACAAAGAGTATCCATAAGAAAAGGGAAAGTTGAGTTTCATGAACTTTGAGCTGACGTCAAAAAATCAAAAGAACAATAAATGGCTCAACAATACCTCACATGGTGTCAAAGTCGCCGCAGGTGCTCTCTTAGTGTTCACAAGGAACCCTAAGTGCTGCAAGTCACATGAACTTGTATTTTCAGCCTCATGATAAATCATGTATATACAAGAGTTTATATAACCAAATTAACATGAATGAACTACCAATCAACCTTCATGGAGTTATAAAGTCATATAAAAAGAAACTGCCCATAAATGGCTCGAGTGCGTAATTCTTAGGTTATATGCAAGTATGTGAAGGGTATATGTCAGTGTTAATCATGACATAATCATCTATCCTCAATACTCTTTCGTTCTTTCTTTCTTTTTATTTATTTATTTTAAATAACTTAGCAAGTGGACATGCATAGTGTCACATGCAAATTATCACCCCCAAATAAAGTGGAACATTGTCCTCAATGTGAAAACGTAGGGGAAATAGAAAAACTGTGCACGGATGAACGAACTACTAAAAAAAATACAGAAAATCACTACTAACTAATGAAATAGAAAAAGAAAAGAGGAATGCAAATAAAGAAAACAAATAAAATAAAAATAAAAAGAACAAAAAAGTAATGGAAGAGAGATAAAAAAAACTCCTCTAGGATCTTGCAGAAGTAAGACCTCTTTATTTGGATCGAAAGGAGTCATGAGAGGCTTCAGTTGCTGTTCATTGACCATGAAGCTATTATCATTCGTTGGATCCACAATTTCTACTGCACCATGGGAATGAACGTGTTCAACGATGTACAAGCCACCCCATCGAGACCTCAGTTTCCAAGGAAATAGATGGTATCTAGAGATGCAGAGAAGATTAAGATGAGTAGGGAAAAGTTGTTTATCCTTGACTTTATGTAGCAGCTTCATTCGCTTCTTCGCTAAGCTGTCCATATCATAAACTTTCCTCTTGGATTCTTTAAGCTCACGCACCTACAACTCTCTCAAGCCTATGGTATCATCAAGTGAAAAGTTATCTGTTTTATAATCAATAATGCATAATGTTGAATCTCATTAGGTATATAACGTGCCTTACTATAAACCAACTTGTAGGGAGACATCCCTTAATTTGTTTTGAATGCAGTTTGGTATGCCCAGAGTGCATCAACCAATTTCTTGAACTAGGCTTTTCGATTAGGACAACCCATCTTCTTAAGTATGCTCTTGATCTCTGTAAAGAACTGACACTTATCCTACAATATCCCATGTTCTGGCATTCGATCAGTGGCAAGGTAGTTCACAATATCATCAAACCAAGGGCCGCATGATATGTTGGTAGTAGGATAGATGATATCTAACATCTTTAACACTTCTTTCTTTATCACCTCCATCATGGTTGGGTTCGGTCTCCATCACGCATCACGGAGTGGTATTGCATCTATCTCTATGGACTGCCCCTCTGATTCAAGTAACTCTCTAATAAAGGGAAATTTGTCATCAAATACCTTAGGTTGCTCGGAATCTTCATTCTCAAATGCACCATCAGAACCAAATGCTGACAACAGTTCTAACATATCCAAGTCATCTAAAACATCTACTACGTGTACCTCTGAATCATCACACCCAGTTGGCATCTTATTAAACACGTTCATCTCCAATGTCATATTTTTGAACATGAGCTTAAGTACTCCACTTTGACAATTAATCAAGGCATTAGAAGTAGCAAGGAAGGGTCGCCCAAGAATAATAGGTGCCTGGTAGATGTTGGAGACAGGTTGCTGAATATTCAAAACCACAAAGTCCACTAGGTAATAAAATTTGTCAACTTGTACTAACACATCTTCAATAACACCTCTTGGAGCTTTTAGCAATCTATCTACCAACTATAGCATTATAGGTGTTTTCTTTAGCTTGCCTAAACCCAACTGCTCATATATTGAAAATGGGAGCAAGTTCACACTACTCCCCAAATCAAGTAAGGCTCTCCTAATATAAGATTTACCAATCATGATAGAAATAGTGGGGGAACTAGAATCTCTGAGCTTCTAAGGATTCTGACTCAGTATCAACACACTAACTTGCTCGGTCAAGAAAGCTTTCTTCTTCACGTTCAATTTCCTTTGTACTATGCATAGGTCCTTTAGAAATTTTGCGTATACAAGAACTTGTTGTATGGCATCTAGAAGTGGAATGTTGATCTTCACATATTTGAATATTTCTTGAATTTCAGTATGATACTTATTTTTCTAACTAGAAGTCAACCTCTAAGGATAGGGTACCATAGGTTTATACTCCTTAACAATCTCATCCTTCTTATTATCTGACTTCTTGGAATCTGAGCCTACTTCGCTTGATTTTTCATTTCCCTCATTTGTCTCGGTTGTCACTTTAGGTGTTGGAGTAACTGCTTGTTGATTAGTGGGCATTTTAGGATGGGAAACTTCTTTTTTCACTCGTCAAGGTAATAAATGCCTTCACTGTTTTAATAGAATCCCCTAAAACAGTATGCACCGGTTGTTGTTGTTGTCATTAAACTTGGGGATTAGGCTAAGGCTGTGCTGAAAATTTCCCTTTTTCTAAGGTATTCAGCTACGTGCTTATCTTATTCATGGTGTCTCTCAGTTCACTAATGGCTTGATTATTCTAATTGTTGACTGTGATGTGAATCTGCATGAATTGCTAAAACATATTTTCCATCTGCATCATGTTATCATTAAGAGATATCTTTTCTAGAATAGGAGCTAAATTTGGTTGAAATCCTAGAGGTGCATAGGTCTAAAGGACCTGTTGCGGCTGATGCTGCTATTGAGGAGCTGCAACTGAGTGATATAGCGGTTGCGGAGGTGGTGCATAAGATCGAGGAAATTGTTGAAACTGTGAGGAAGATGGACCAGACTGATCATTCCTCCATGATAAGTTCGGGTGATTCCTCCTTCCCAGATTATAAGTGTTCAAGAATGGCTGATTTTGAGATTTGTTGATCCAATTTACTAACTGCATATGATTTGATCCATTCTTCTACAATACTGGTAAAAGTAGACAATCCTCCACCGATTTCGTAGCTTTCACTTTCTCTAACTCCATAACCTCAATTTTTTTAGACAAAGCAGCAACAAGAGCCCATAAATTAGTTTCCTCTTTGACCTCAGAGCAACCTCCATCATTGATCGCTTTGAGAGGTTGTGCTGCCATTGGTGCTCGGTCATATCGTGTGTTCCATTGTTGGGCACTTTCAGAAAAATAGTCAAAGAATGATAAAGTCTCATCTGGTTCCTTGTTGAAGAACTCCCCATTGCACATAGTCTGGATAAACTGTTTACATTCATGGATAAGTGCAGCATAAAAATAATTCACTAACCTTCAAGATTCGAATCCGTGGTGTGGACATATATTCATCAGGTCCTAGAATCTCTCCCAGCAAGCTTGGAACGTCTTGTCACCTCACTGCATGAACTCACTGATTTTCTTTTACAGGTACTAAGTTCTCTGAAAAGGAAAGAATTTATGTAAGAACTCACGCGTCATTTCAACCCAACTAGTAATAGAGTTAGGTCGTAGATAATTAAACCAGATTTTTGCCTTATCTTTCAAATAAAAGGGAAACAAATGAAGTTTGATATACTCATCGGTTCCGGCCCTATTAATGAAAGTGGTGCAGACCAACTCAAAATCTATCAAATGCTGGTATGGACTCTCAGAATCCATCCCGTGAAACTAGGGTATCATAGATAATATGCCATGCTTAATTGTGAAGGTCGGTGCATCTTGTGGTAACACAATGTAAGAAGGTGTAGAAGCGCATGTAGGCTGCAGAAAATCATGAAGTGTATGTGGTACAGGTGCAGCCATGATTTCCTCAAAGAATTGTTCAAACAAATTGCTCAAATCAATTTCAGAATCACTCGAAAAAGTAAAAAGAGAACAATCAGATTCTGTGCTCTGTGTGTCATTACTGATGCAAAGTGAAAGTTTGGACAATCTATTCGAAATATCTCAGACCCACGACATCAAACATTAATTCAAATAGTGGAAATTCACCAATACAGCAGCAAACAAGCATGATCAAATATATTTGTTCAAATTTTTAATTTTATTATTATTATTTTTTATTTTTATTTTTTTAATTAAAAAGAAAAAAAATTGGAAAAACACTAATTTTGAAATTAAAGTTGGCACTCCCTAGCAACGGTGCCAAAAACTTGACTCACTCTAAAAATGAGCAGCTCAGAAGTTATCCCAAGTACAGGAGTTACATCGTGTAATAAATAGCCTAAAGGTTAGATCGTCTCCTTAGGGAATACAGTTTAATCTCAAAATATGCGTAATTTCAACCGAAAATAAGAAATTAAGTCACTGAACACAGTTCAAATTCAAGTCTTAGGATGTTTGAGATTCTTTTTACGAATTAAAAGAACACAAAAATTAAATTCTAAATCCTAACACGCACTAAGTTGACAATGCGAAACGAAAATCCTATGTTTAATAGCTAAGAAAAAATCAAAACCTACGTTGAACTTCAGACAAGGTAAACCTAAAAATGATAACTTTCCTACGTAGCTTAAGGTGCGAATAAAAAAAACTCAATCAAACTTAGCTTCAACAAAAACAAAAAATTTTTACGCAATCAAGAACTTAAACAAATATTAAAACCATAACAACTAAACAATAAATGAAAATACGATAAAAAAATAGACTTTAATAAAACTAAACTTAAACTAAAGAGAGTTCAACACAATTTAATTGTAAAAAAAAAAATGAAACAAATTTTAAATCTACTACTAATATTAATTAAGGGGGGAAGAAATTAAATAAATTCTACAATAATACCCAAACAGGATTCAAAAGTTCAAAACTTTAAAAGAAATTTTACTAAAAATTAATAATGTTCAATCAAATATTTAAAAGAAAGAACAACAAAAGAAAAAGAAAGAGATGGAGAGAGAGAGAGAGAGAGAGAGAGAGAGAGAGAGCAAGCCCGTGGCTGGCCTTGAATGAAGGAGGAAGCTGGCAGCAGCAAGGGTTTTGGTCCTCTAGAACAGCAGCCTCTCGGATTGGTGCCTTTGGGTTGGTGTCGAAGCAAGGCAACAACAGCAGCAGCAAGGAGGGGAGAGTTTGAAGGAAAGATAGATGATAGAAAGGAAGAAAGAATGGGGAGACCAAGAAGGAGGGAGAAGAGAGAAGAAAACGAGAAGAGAGGAAGAGAATGACGAGAGAGGAGTGGAGAGAGTTAGAGAAAGGAGAGTGAGAGGGTGAGAGAGGGGGCGAGGCTGTCTGTGTGTAAGGCAGAATACTCAAATTAAAAAGCAAAAGATGAAGCCCTACCAAGCGCATGGAGGACTTGAAGGACCCGACTGCATGGTCGGGTCAAATCAAGGTAATTTACGTATTCTTTTTCTTTTTCTTTTTCTTTTCTTCTTAATTCTGTTTCCCAGAAAACGAGGGCAATTCTAATAATTTCCCTACGATAAAAAAATACCAAAAATTCATAAATTACTCAATAAAACTCAAATATTCTAAATAGGACACCGTGTTAAAATATTGAGAGTAATTAGGTATTTAATTAAAATTGTCAGCCTCAATACATGAATTAAACCACCTAATTACGCAATTTAAGCATGTAATCATAAGGCACTTACGAAGGTAGGTCAAGGATCCTCTGAAGTACCGAGGTTGACTTCTTTGAGCTTGTCAATAGTGGCTTGGACGCCATCCTCTAGCTCTAGAGGAGCATCCTCGATTTCACCGTCTAACAAATCAAGCTCAGTTTTCTCACTGATTATGATGTGGTATGATGTGTATGAGGACTCTTCCTTTCTTTCCTCATTGTCGTGACCATGTCTCATTGCTTGAGTGTTGACTTAACCTTTGCTTGTTAGCCTTCCATTGATGTTAACTTCTATGGTCATCCTATTCCTTTTCTAAGATGGAACTTTGTCAACTTCATAGGCATGTTGGTTTGATAGTGGTGGTTTTCTTAGCCTTTAGAAGACCGATGTTCGTTTTGTGGCTAAAGGTCGCTTGATTTTGAGGTATGAGATTTGGCCCTCTGATGCTTCCAAACACTATTTCTCGAGGCTTTGGTGATTGCATCCCTTTCATCCCATTGATCGCTTGATTTTGTGTGAGATCGGGATCTTTAATGTGATCAAACACCGAACCGTGAAATGTTACCGTAGGGGAGTTTTCTTCTTCGTTGGTCACCCCAATCATGATGGCATATGTTTTCACCAATTTCCTATTACTCGTTAATGTGATGCAAATGGGAGGCTTTTATTAATAACCCAAACCCATCCGAGTCTTGGGAGGTTGAGTGAAAACGTCTTCGATGCACTTTGTCATCATCGAGCTTACCAGTTTTGGGTTCATGATATCATGTCCATCCTTGGCTAAAAGTTTGTAGGCATTAGGGTCAAACCCTTCATTGGTTCTCTTGTTCGAGAGTGCACCATATTTGATTGTCCCCTTTGTTGGCCGAACTAATCCCTTTAATGGTTTGGTGGTCACCACTAGATCTATCTTTGGCAGTGGTAGGGATAGTGCATCCCTCGGAACGCGAATGTCTTCAAGGTTTATACTGCCACATCTTTCCTTTGGCTGGGGATCAATATGGCGACAAGAGGATTTCTCCTTGTTGTATGGCTTATCTTTCTTTAAGCTGCTTCCAATTGTCAGAACCTCTGATGCGATGACCTTGCAATTGCTCATGTCTTTGTAGAATACTACGTCGGATAGGTGGGCCTCTACTTTGGTGAATGGTTTCAAGTCAACGTTGAATTTTTGGATGCCATTCTTGAAATACTTGAAACATTGATGCAGACTTGATAGAATGATCTGATTTCCATGGATCCAGGGACATCCTAACAACATCTTGTATGTTGTTTGAGCGTTGATTACATGGAATAGAGTGCTGCATGTGAGGTCGCCGATGGTAAGGTCTAGGCGGACCATGCCAATCACCCGTTAGCCCCCTTGATTGAAGCCTTGAATCATCAATAAAATTTTAGAGAGTTCGTTGATGTTGATGTCAAGCTCTTTCATGGTGGTCTTTGGGATGATATTGACTGCGGATCCGTCATCAATGACGATGCAGCTGATCCTCAGTTCTTTGGCATACCCTAAGACATATAAGGGCCGATTGTGGGGCTTTGATCTCAACAAAAGATCTTCATTTGAAAATGCGATCGTTGAGTAACACGCCACATAGACCTTTTATGCCTGATTGTTGTGTACCGTTTCATCATCCAGGGTCAAAATCCTTGCCAACTCGTAAAGAGTTAAGATGGCTTGATTTCACACCACTTTAGAAGATTGCATTAAGGAATGCCATTTGGAGTTGGTGAGGAGATCTTGGAGAGTTTTTTATACCTCATCTTCCACTGAGTGACCTTTGTCATGTTGTCGACACTTAGGCTCCTCCTTGGCAACACTTATGGACATTATATGGATCGCAACACTTTGGGTTTGTGTTAAGAAGTCCTCTAGAAAGAAATCCATCAGGGTGATGGGAGAGGGCCTTCTTTTCACTATTTCTTCCTCGTCATTGATGTCAATGTTTCGCGTGACTGCCGTATTGTGGGACCCTTTTTGGTCAAGGTGGATGAGACCTTCTTTTGTGTTGCTTCCTTCTTCGTGGTGACGACGTTGTTGATATCCTCTATGCTTGGTGTTGTTTTCTAGCCTTAACCATGGTCCATCCTTCCTTAGGTTCCTTATGGAAGGCTGAGACTTTTTTCAAGTCTTGTTTATCAAGCCTGACATTGGTGTTGGGCTTTGAAGGGTGGACCTCAGTGAGGTGTAGCAAGGCTTGAGTTTTCCTACCCTTTTTACTTTTCCTTGATTTGGTGACGAATATGGACCTTCCATCACCGATTTCATTCTTCGATTCTAATGAAGATTCCAAAACCTCCAGGTCGTCGGTCATGAGTTCATACAGAGTCGGGATATTTAGGTTACCATCCTAGGGCATATCTAGATAGGTGTAGACCTCCTTAACATCTTGGTCTACTATGAACTGGACACGTATCGCCTCTTTAGGTAACTTGGGCCCTTCCTCCTTTGTCTCGAGGGATTGCTTGTCTAGAGGAGGTGGTGTTTTACATGGCTCCCCTTTCATTGTCTTTTGTTTACTACATGGCAAAGTACTTCGTTGGCGTTCCACAGGTGTGAGATGTTTATAGGTTCCAAGGTTCCAAATTTGATGAACCATGGATCCTCCATCAATGTCATACTTTGCTGTGCAATCCCAGATGTCTCGGTGGTGATGGTGGTGAGATTTGCCTTGGCAACATCATCCTTGTCTAGGATAATCTTGTTTTGATTTTTTAGCCTCATAATTAGCTACTTCAGCATGAAGCATTTCTTTATTGGATGGCTGACTATGCGACGACATTTGCAAAGTTTTGGGTCTTTGACCCTGTATTTTTTGTCGTGATGTTTGGGCTCCTATAGCTTTATGAGTTTGGCCTTCAAGAGCTGGTCCAAAATATCTAGTACATCGGAGTCTAGGAACGAATATTTTTTCTGTTCCAATTCTCATAGCGTCATCCTTGGCTTCTCTTTCTGTTTTGGTGGATTGGGTAAGAATGGAGTTTTTGCCTTCGTCTTTGCCCCGACCTTGACCGGTGTGGCATCGACAGTCATTTTTTCCTTGCCCTTGGTGGGCTTTTTGTTCCTTTGGACCTCCTTCTTTTCTCGACATTGGTCCACGTGGAGCATTGGGTCTTTGCCCCCAGAGGTGGCGATGCTTAGCTCCATGTCAAGAGCTCAGGTTGCAAGTTCCTTAAAGGTGCGGGCTTGATACCTTAGAGAATATACAGCAACTCCCAGTGCATCCCTTGGATGCACATCTCCACAGTGGAAGTCTCTATTAGGCTGTCTTTGCAATCAAAAGTTAGTGCGCCCCATCTATTGATGTATTTGACAACTGGCTTTCCTTTCTTTTACTTGGTGTTGGTGAGCTCCATCATACTGACCATGGGTTGGGTGCTGAAGAATCTACTGAGGAACTCACTCTCAAGTTGTTCCCAACTACCAATGGATTTTGGTTCAAGATTAACGAACTATTCGAATGCATTGTATTTTAGAGATCGAACGAACTGTTTCACCAATAGATCGTTGTATGTCCCCGAGTTGTAGCAGGTTTCAAAAAAAATGTTCTATGTGCTATTTTAGATTACCTCTTCCGTCGAATTGTTGGAATTTGGGCAGTTGATAGCCCAATGGCATCCTCATCCGCTCGATAGGTTTGAGCGCCTTGGTTGAGCCCACCTTGTTGCAATCTGATGGTGTTAGCTATCATATCCTGCAGTTGTTGGACTGATAGCAAGGTGATATAGGTGGATGGCATGATATACGCTAGTTCATATTGAGGTCTTCCTATTGTAGAAGTGTTAGCTAATGTGGCGTATGGAGCAAAACCGAGAGGATACAGTTTCTCTTCACCGGATTCAGAATCAATTGGGGCTTTCCCTTTTAAGAAAGCAATCTATCGATCCTTGTCTTCGAGGGCTTTAGCTAGTATTTCTAGCTTGTTTTCTTGCTCGACAATCTTTTCATCAGTGTTTGCCGTGTTTGTAGTCATTACTGTGACGTTGGCGTCAACAAATGATCCTACGTGGAAGATTGAAGTAGATGGTTCTGTTGTGCCATCTTTGCTTGACCCAGTGGAGTGACTTAGGATTTTTTATCGAGGGGAGATTAAGAGCAAGTAGTTGCCTCCAAGCTCGATGTTAGTTGGTGTAAACGATCAACTTCTCCATGCTTCGAGAGAGTCAGGTGACAGCTCTGGATCTTGAGGGAACCATCTATCTTTTGGATTCATAGGCACTGTGGAGGCGAAAACTTGGGTTCACCTGTGGGTCTCTTGGTCAGTGTAACTAGGTAAGGCTGTGGTGGCTAGTAATGAAGTGTTGACTTTTGCTTTGTTGGCACAAGTGGTGACATTCTTCCTTGGAGCCATGTTTTCACCAATTGCAATTTTTTTGTTTTGCTTTTTTTTTTCTTCAAGGCCCTCTTTTTTTAAGGCCTTTTACTTTTATTTTCTCTTTTTTTTAGCCTCCTTTTTTTTTTTTGAGAGTTTTTTTTTTCCAAGGATGGAAAGATGAGAGGCAAAGTCGTCCAACCGGGCGTGCCAAGAATTTATTTGCTACAAATCTTGCACCCTTTGCACTTCGTAAGGTGATGAAAAATGTAAGAAGAAATAAAAGAAAATACATACTACAAAATTACACTGTATAATGTAAATTAAAATTTTGTAGGTACAACCTTTGACTTTTCCTCTGATTAATCCTCCTTTGAAATTTCGTCGAGGGTTGCACTAGCTTGATCTCGGGTGAAATAGTTAGTAAAAGGTGGCTAAATTTTTTTTTTTTTTGGAAGGGGTAGTGCGTAGAATTTGGGAATTTTTTGGGACTAAAGTAGAGAGAGAGAGAGAGAGAGAGAGAGAGAGAGAGAGAGAGAGAGAGAGAAAGAGATTTTTTCTTTATATATATGTATAGCAAAGTAGGGGTGTTTGCCAGGGAATTGTATAGAATGAGAAAGGGGTGATAGTGAGGGAGTAGGAAAAGAGAGAAAAAGTGTGATGTTGAAAAGAAAAGAGAAATGATGGAGAGAGAGGGAATAAAAAAAATGAGATGATGGGAGGGAGAGATAATTGATTCTTTTTTTTTTTTGGCTTGAACTTCGCCGCTTTCTTTGCAAGGAAGATGGCTCCTCCGAGGAAATGGAGAGAGAGAGGGAGAGAGAGAGAGAGAGAGAGGGAGAGGGAGAGAGAGAGAGAGAGAGAGAGAGAGAGAGAGAGAGGGAGAGAGAGAGAGAGAGACTCTTTACTTTTCTTTTTATTTCTTGCTCTGCTTTAGGCAATTCGAAGCGACAACTGTTCTTCTGGACAAGATTTTTTTTCTTCTTCTTCTTGCCTTCTGCTTCTTTTTCTCCCTCACACCTTTTTTTTTTTTTTTTTAATGTTTGATCTCTTTCTCTTTTTCCTTTTTTTCTTGTTGTGTGTTGTGATGCCTTGGCTTGGCGAGAGTCCTAATTATTTATAGGCAAAATATGATCTCGTCGTAGTCGCAAATCCAGCGATTTTTCAATTTTGGCGGCAACACTTTCAGTGAAAATTATAGATCTGGCGAGCTTTTCAATTTTGACGTTGGCATTTTTGGTGATGGTATTTCTCAACTTCGGTAGTGGTGCTTTTGACAAAAGTTACAGATCCGACGGGTTTTTCAATTTTAGCAGCCACACTTTTGGCAAAAGACGCTGATCCGAGGAGCTTTTCAATTTTGGTTGTGGCTCTTTTAGAGAAAGTCGTAGATCCGGCGAGCCTTTTAGTTTTGGCAATGGCTCTTTTGGCAAAAATCACAGATTCAGCAAGCCTTTCAATTTTGGCGGTGGCTCTTTCAACAAAAGTCGCAAATCCGGTGCCGAATTTGTGAAGCCTGTCCATATGTTTGTATTTTTGTATGCCTAGAGGGCGTATTTTTATACACATGTATTTTTTTTTGTCACTTGCACTCTTACAAAGTGTATACATATGTATTTGAACTTTTAATTTTATTTTATTATATTTATTTATTTTTTGTTCTAAAATTTGAGTGTTTACAACGACGTCATTCCAAGCCTCGTCATCTTCTTCCTATCATCTCCACCCCTCTGGTGCGCTGCCACCAAACATCCGACCTACTTCACCATTGTTTTTTATGGGCAAGCCTTCGCTGTCTCCATTTTCCACCATCAACCTCCTAGATTAGCCACTACCACCTCCCTTTCCTAGCTATCTTGCCTCCCCAGACCCTCGTAATTCCTCTAGTCGAGGTCTAGTTTGCGGACTAGGTCCTCGTCTAGGGGTCCCGCTTTTACCCTCTAGTTAAAACGCCTATCCCGGGTTTTTGTCAGTTAAGGTGTAATCCCAAGAAGGGGGTGAATTGGGTATTTTAAATTTTATGTGTGCAAGCTAGATCAATTTTAAAACTTATTTAACACGTGCTCTAAATATTTTAACTACCACGAAAATGTTTTCAGAAAACGACTATACCAATTTTGATATTCCTAAATATGAAATCAAATCACAATGTTTACAATATTTTTAGGAAAATAATTTTTATAATACTATGTTTAGCCACACAAAAGTTGATGCTAAAATTTGAGTAATTAATGAATAAATACAAACAATTCCAGCAAATTAAATTTATTTTAAATCTATAGCTACAACAGAGTTTGATTGGTGTAGGTAATCAAATCATTCGTGGCATTCTCAATCTCAGCATAAAAATGTACATAGCATTCACAATAGATATATCTCAAAATAAATATGCATGAAAAGTAAAGAGATAAGAGAAAGAATACACCAGTATTTTTATAAGGTTCGGCAACGTGCCTACGTCCTTGCCTCATGCAACTTGCTATGAGGATTTCACTATACCCTCCATTCAATAGGTGGATCACCTCTCTCCTTTCACTAGGTGGAGCACCTCTCAAGCAAGAACAACCCTCTTGATTGTCAATGGTTCACACCCGAACTGTCATTTCACAAATAGAACAATAACAGATTTTGTACAAGAAGAAAACTCTCTCAAGTTGCAAATTTGTACACAATAAAATCTAATGCACTCTCACAAAGGTATTGCTATAAAGCTCACAAAAGATTTGCTACGTTTTCTAGGTTTTTGAAAGCTTAATTAGAACTTGGAAGAATGAACTAGAAAAAAAACATTTCACCAAGGGAATGGTGCAAAGCAGTATTTACAATGAAAAATCAATGTGTTTGCTTGCTCTAGGGTTTCCCTAACATGATTAGGGTTAGCCTTTTATAGTTAGGTTTGAAATATGACCGTTTGTGCATGTTTTGGTAATATTGTCTTTCAAAATTGGAAAGATTTTAGGCTGTTTTTGAAATTTATCGCAGCACTTCAATCACTTGAACCATGTATTTGGTTTCCCAAACCAATTAAAATTTAAATTCCAAAGTGGAAGTAGGCATTCGGTCACCTAAACTCTAAGTTTGGTTGCCTGAACTCTCTGAGTTTAGCTGTGATTTTCCTAAACACCCTTTAGTACATTGAGCATAATCTTTTCTAGAGAACTCAGAAAGTGACGATCTAGGTATCAACAGAAAGCTAAGAAACAATCCCATGACTTTCCTGTTGAAAACTTATGAAGATGAGAAGACATAAATATATAAAATCGCACATCACGATGGCTGCAAAAAAAAAAAAAAAAACAAGGATTTGGAGAATCTTGTTTTGGGGTTTTTCATTCCAAAAATGATTTAAGCCTTTTGAAATAACTTTTGACCTTGTAAAAATATTTTCGAAGATATTTAAAAATTCCTAAGGTCCAACTAAGTTTCCTAAGAGCTTCATAAACAAATACTAATATGAGAAGTACTTATATGAGACCTATTACACAATACACGTGGATCACTAACTAGATCTTCGTGTCTTTAAGCTTGATCTTTATCCAAACTTTTATTCAATAGTCATTCCTGATTTACTTGTATTCTTCATGGATTTCCATTGATCATCTTTCATTGTGCTTTTAATCTATAATACTTGTCAATACACTTGAAAGCACAATCAGATGCCTTGGTTTGACATTATAAAAATAAGATTAAGCCTTGTTAGGCCAACAGTATTAACCTTGCCATTTTCACCAATAAAATGGTCATCCCCCCCCCCCCCCCCCAAAAAAATGAATGGAGAGACAAGAGTTTAGAGAGGAGACTTTAATCCTCTCTCACTCCTTCGCTTCTTTAACCATCCCTCTGCCCTTTCAGCTTTTTGGCCAGGGACAAGAAGAAATATTTCCCCTTCCATTCTATCTCTTATTGATTTGGACCAATGTATTATAAAGAGGTAAAGGAGATTCAGGAACCTCTACTACAAATTCTAGCCAATATCCAACCATCTTGCTCAATTCAAGCAACCTCCCTTTCTCGCCCGCCCCTGTTCCTCTGCCTCAGTCATTCCCATCTGGTTAGACTTTTAGTAGCTCTCTCTCTCTCTCTCTCTCTCTCTCTCTCTCTCTCTCTCTCTCTCTCTCTCTCTATCTCTATCTCTTTTGGTTTTATTCCATTTGTAGCCATCCCATAAAGACATGAATAAGTGTGTGTGTGTGTGTGTGTGTGTGTGAGTGCATGAGTGTGTGCTTATGTGTGGCAGTGCATGTATGGGTGTGTGTGTGTGTGTGTGTTTGCATGGGTTGATGCATGCATGAAATTAGTGTATGCTTTTGTGCTCCAATACCACATTCGAGTACCCTTTATTACTTTCCTACCACCCCATTCATGCCATTTATGTTTAACGTAAGTATAGATGCTGAGGACATGGATGCACCAGTCCTTCCACCTCGTTCTCGACCTACATCATTACATTAGTAATCTTCCCATGCGCTTCATAGGGATGATGATGTATTACCTTAGGGTGGAGATGGTAGAGGTACAAGACGACGACAGGGCAGGAGATTCGATGAGGATGACCAGCAAGGAGAGGGCAAGCACATGTGGTAGCCTACATGATAGAGGATACAACCTGCATGTGGCACTTAAGCAGCATCATATTTGTGTATGTAGTTATGTGTATATTTTTTTGTACATTAGTTTCATACTTATATATTATAGTTCATCTCTCCTTGCATTAATTCTATATAGTTGAGAGTGTTTATTTATTTTTTCCTAATATGTATATGTAATTGCCAAACAATATGAACAATTTTATTAATATTATAAATGTCATGATTAGGGAAATACTATTGGCATAGTATGTTGTCAAAACAATTTGTGATTGTTTACCGATGAAAGTTATTTTTTTTAAAGAGTGTGGTCAAAAATGGGTATACTCGATTTTGGACATAGAATGAATGTATAAATTTTTTGTATGAATGTTGTGACAGGTGAGGTCAGAAATGGGTATACTCAATTTTAAGAGGCGACTTTGGAAAAAGTTCTACAAAATTTGGACATAATATGAATGAATAAATTTGTGGATGAATGTTGTGAAAAAACTTTGTGATTGTTTGCTGATGAAAGTTATTTCTTTGAACAGGTGTGGTTAGAATTAGGTATACTCAATTTTAAGAGGAGACTCTACCAAAAGTTTTACAAAAGTTCCACATACTATCAATGTATAACTTCTACGAATAAATGTTGTGAAAAAACTTCATAATTCTTTGCAGGTGAAAATTATTTTTTTTAACTGGTGCAGTCAGAAATATGTATATTTATACTCGATTTTAAAAGGAGACTCTATCAAAATTTTTACAAAAAGTGTGGGATACATATCATTGTATAGGCAATTGCAGCTTCAGACTTTGCATTGAATATAACATTTTTACAACATGAAGTTAGAAAAAGCACTACCATTATGAACATTTATACAAGTCATTGTATAGGTAATAGCAAATTAAAAATTTGCATTCAATAAAATATTTTAGAGCATGAAGTCACAAAATACAAAGCTAACCACCTTTCTTTCCGTGTTAGATCATTTTTTCCTTCTAATATCGAGGATAAGAGTGTTGGGAGGTTGATTTCTTCGGGTTCTCCTATAAACCTTTCTTCTCACATCTCCTAAAAGCACCCTCCCCTCCTCCACCCTAAATCCTTTCCCTTGGAGCCAAGGTATTCAAAGGCTAACATTTCCTTGAAGGACCCGCTACCACCTTTAAATGTCCAACAAAACAAAACCTTTTGATCATGACATGTCTGCTGGGACCACTATGATGATTCGCCTCTTTCAGTTGGTTACTTACTGAGATCTTGTCATATCACACTTAATAGGAAGAGCAAAATTGGTCCAAAAACTCATTCTGCAATATTATTTGCTCAATTAAGTATTTAAATACAAAAATTATTGTAAATACAAATTACCTTTAGATGGTAAAAAGCTAAGTCCAAAAATTTCTTTTGGTGTTCTTATAGAATCAAGCTCTAAAAGAACCAAAAACATACACAGATGGAAGGCATGCCTATTAGTATGCTTCAACAACAAATACAAGAGTGGACAATCAAAGCAAGACTAGAACAAAAAGGTGACACAACCTATAACAACAACAAAGGTTTTGTTGCCTTAATGAAAATAATATTTATTGATGCACAGGTATGACAATCAACTTTTTGAGCATTATTCTTAACTTAATTCTCTAAACATATACTTGTGTATTTTTTCTCGTAATTAATAATTGTATAATCAAAAAATTATATTAAAAATATTTACCTATTTGTTATACATATATAGGGAACTTGAAGCTTACCTTCAAAACAACATATTTCATATCAAATGGTTTGATAAAAAGTGTTGATAATAAATATAATCTTGGCAATACAAATAATAAGATTATCATCAATCACCGATATCAAATAACAAGGTACAACAATTTTTTGCCAATAGAATTAACAAAGGATCACACATTTGTTCCACTAGAATCTGTTAGCCTTTGTGGCTTTATAATCATATTTAATGTGTTTTGATGATATTAACCTATTTGTGGTTCCTAGTGTTTCCTATCTTTGCATATCATGTTTAGTATAGGTACAAGTGACAAATACATGATGTATTGGATCAAAGGTAAAGATCAGACCGAGTAGACATTCGAATAGGAAAGATCAAAAGGACACTCACTCGAAAGAACTTAAGCACATCCAACGAAGCTAATGTAGAATCATATGTATCATATGTAATGAGGAGTGTTCGAGGTAGTATTCATTGTAACTCTTTCAGTTTTGATTCATGCATGATTTCTGAGGGAGAGTTGAGCAAATGCACATGCATGCTAGGAAACATGAGTTTATAGGACTTCACTAAAGTCACAAACTCAACTTTTATGGTTTTCAAAGATAAAAATAAAAAGGTTGACAAAAAGAATCCTATACTAAAAATATGTTTTTATAACAGATAAGTTTTCAACGTCTTGGTATTAAGAACATTCACACACTTAGTCCCAATTTTGTCAAAACAAACTTATGTCTTAAAGACTCAAGAAAAACAAGTATATATCACATATTAGCATATAAGATATCAAAATAAGCTTTCAATATGTTTTCATAAACAAGATATCTTATATTCAAGGGGAAACTCATTTGGACAAGTATAAATCCTCATTAGACTTAATATGTTTCATATACTTTTGTTCAAGAATGTTTTAAATCATTAAAAGGTTTTTCGGTATGAAAAAATAGAGCAATCATCGACTAATTGGGTGTAGTCGTCGACTAATTAATCTAGTAGCCAAAATTGAGTTTTTGCCCAATCAAATCGTCAACGAATGGGTATGAATCATCAACGAATAGGGGAGACTTTTCGATGAATGGGTTTGACTCGTTGATGACTTTTTCCAGTAGCCAAGACAATTTTTTAGCCTAGGTGACTAGTTGATGAAAAGGCATGATTCGTTTGACAACTCGAGGTGACTCAACAACGATTAGGGTAGACTTGTCGATGATTAACATTGAGACATGAACACGAATGACTAGAAAACCACTAGTTCACAAGAAAATCATTTGGGATTTGCTCCCAATGGTTAGATAATAGCTAGCTTAGGTTCTTTCCTATATATACAAGTCCATATACTTGTTTAAATAAGTTTTTAAGGGTTTACAAGTTTTTAGTGAAAAACATATCCTAAACATCAACCCTTAGGACTTTGCATCTTAATTCATATTCACAAGTGCTCAATTCTATCTTACTCTCTAAATCGTGTTTGATTCATTCCTTAAGAGAATAGCGTGAGATTGTTTTGTATTCGATATTAGCTCATTTGAGGAGCATCATTTTGTAATCTATCTTCTTGTTGTAAAGGGATTTGTTCCCAATTGAAGGTTCTTGGTGAACCGTAGTTGAAGGTTCTTAGTGAAGCGACTTGCAAGGCATCTTGGTGATCCTTGTGGCTCTTGGTGAGCATTGAGGGATTGGTTTTCTCGTTGTAAATCTTCTTCGCTGGTGATGATTTTTTTAGTGGATTGTGGAATCCTTGAATTGGTCTCAAGGTGTGGATGTAAGCTTGGTTCCGAAACACGTTAAAATACTAGTTTTGAGCTTTCTCTCCCTATACTCCATTGTTTATACTCTTGTGCCTGATTTACATTCGATATATTGTGATATAATTTCTTGAATCTTGGCAAGAATTTTATTTTTTAGAGAAATCCCAATATACGTAAATGATTCCATTCACCCCCCCCCCCCCCCTCTTGACTCTATTCACCCGGGATGACAAGTGGTATCGGAGCATACCACCACTTTCATAATCAATCACGGAGTAACTTGATACAGCTGTCAATATTGGTATTAATGCTTACATTTACATTAATAAAAATTGGAAATGTATATATATATATATATATATATATGTTGGAATGAGTGTATTTCCAAGAGGGGGTGAATTGGGTATTAAAAATTCCTAGGTTAAATCCACAAGTAGTATAGCACAGCCTAGGGTCTTTCTAAGAAATCCCAACAACCACATATATTTAATTGAGCAAATAATTAAATGATTAAAGAAATCTTAGTATTTCCCAATCATCCACAATATTTAAACTATAAACAAATAAATGTGAAAAATTAAATAGTGTAGGGAAGGAGAGAATGACACAATGTTTGTTATCGGGGTTCGGCCAATCCTACCTACGTCCTCGCCTCAAACTAACTAACAAGAGGATTCCACTAATGCTCACTTAATGATGGAACGAAATCGTTTACAACCTCCTCTCCTTACTGGGTGAGGAAAACCCCATGTCAAATTACAGGGCTGACCCTAACCTTTACACACCTTATAGGATGGTACTCCTAGTTCTCCTAATCGGGTTTGAACTAGTTAGGGACTTTCTTAACTAGGTCTAAGTCTATCCGATGCACGTTACAGGCCAATGCAATCCTCTTCCGACCATGCATCGGGAATACATCAATAATCAATATATTGTGTACAAATATAATGTTTCTAAGCTAAGAAGATGATGTACAAATTTAAAGCACAATGCACTCACATATGATATGAATTTGAGCTCAAGTGAGTATGTGCTTTTTTTCACTCAAAAATATTTTCAATTAAGATTAAGGGTGTGAAAAATAATTTTCTCAATACCAAGACTAAGAGACCTTTCGAGCAAAGATATTATAGTTTAAATTATGCTCAAGCCTCTTTTCAATAACCCATAAATTTTCCTAAAAGTGATTTTTCAAAATAAAGCTTAAGGGAAGTTAGGGTTTTTTTTTTCTAACGATCTTGCAAAATAATATGCATCTGTATAAGCACGAAAGCAATAAGACTTTCCCAGAACACAATATATGAATATAGGTATGTGCTCAAGTCTTTCAAAAATGACCAATAATTTTTTTTCTCCCAATAATATTTATCAACAAAAATATATAGGAGAACCAAGAAGCTTACTCCCAAAAAAAAAAAAAAAACGATTTTCAAAGTATGAAGATTGAGAGTAAAATGCTTTGAATGAAAATGCTCCAAATATATGCTCTCTTTCCAAAATGGATTTTTCAAATAAATGTAGAAAAGAGAGTGAGATGATTTTTTCTACGAAGAAAGAATGCCAAAAATATATGCTCTCTTTCAAGATATTTCAAGAGAATGATGAAGAAGATAGTAAAAAATGAATGATGAACAAAATATATTCTGGGAGGATTTTCTCCCTAAACTCGTCATTAAAAAAAGAGTTATGAGGGGGTATATATAGACTTCTTAGAAACTCTAAGCATTAGGGACATATTATGCATTTTTAAAAATATTTAATTAAAATTAAAAATGTTTTAAGTGCTAAAAAATAGTCTGACCCGAGAGGATAGGTCTTACCTAATGCATGCAATGAATTAATGATGTGTGTGAATCTAGTGTACATGCTCTAAATGGACTCACCAATATTCATTCTAAATGCTTCATTCTCACAAGTTAACTTATCAATCCTGCTATCTTTCACATCTCTAGTACCCTCATAGGTGACCTTTAACTTATCCCATATCTCCTTAGCAGAAGAATATGCCATAACTCTATTAAATTCATCAACATCAAGTCCACAATAGAGATTATTCATGGCAGTAGAATTTATACTAAGAGCTTTCATATCCTTATCAGTATATTCATCTTAAGTTTTAGGAACTCTAATTTCACCCTCAATTTTCATAGGAACATAGTTTCCCTTAAAGACAACTCTCCACACCTTCCAGTCAATATTTTGAAGATAGATATGCATCCTTTGTTTCCATAAAGTGTAATTAACACTGCTAAAAACAGGAGGACATATGGATGATGGTCCTTCAAGGAAAGGGGTTATAGTGTTACGAGCCATCTAGATCTTTATGCAAATTAAAGGTCAAGTCTAAGCAACCTGGCTCTCATACCAACTGTTAGCTATATTGTAGTCCCAAGAGGGGAGGTGAATTGGTATTTTAAACATTTCTCGCTTAGGTCAATTAACCTGCAACAGTATTACACAACCCTAAGGTTAATCTAGTGCAGATATAAAATAAATCAATATATATACTAAAATTAAATTACACAAGTAAGCTAATTACGCATACAATGTAAAACATGTAAAGAGAGATAACACCATATATGTTATCAAGGTTCGGAAAACTGCCTATGTCCCCACCTTGGCTCACAAGCACAAGATGCAGCAACAAAGATGTGAGAGTGTATGTGTTAGAATCTTTGTGTCAAGATAATAATATCAGTCACAACATGCAGCAACAAAGATCTTTAGCACAAAGAAAATATCTCAAAAATATGCACAAAAGATATTTAAAATCAGTTTGCCAAAATTATTTCACAAAAAAAATACAATACAAGCTCTTGAGTATTGCAATGATAATGCAAAACTCACTAGCTCTAAGGAGTTTTCCCAACGAAGACTTATTGACCAAGTCTCCAAGAAAAACTCGAAGCTTACTCTCAAGTAAAAATAAATCTCAATCAAACAGAACAGATGAGAGTGTAAGCCTCATAGAATAATCACAAGAAAACTCTTACTAAATGATTTTTGCAATGGGAATGAGTAAGAATGGAGGTGGAGAGCTTGAATATAAGAAATAGCATTTTTGAATTTCAGAGAGAATTTTTTAATGATATTTGCTAATAAGGTACTAATCCAACCAAATGAGGGGATATATATAGACATCCTAAAAAATATAATCATTTGGGACCTATTTGGTATTTTTGAGAAAGTTTAAATAGGGTTAATAAAAATTAATCACGTTTTAACCTTAGCAAAATTTGAGCAACCCAAGAGGTTTGGTCAACCATTTTTAAGGTTCGATCGACTGGATTGCTCAGTTCAGTCAACCAGGGTGTTTTTGAACTGAGGTGTTGGTCAATCATACTTGAGGCAATTTTTGAACCTCTGAGGTTCGGTCAAACGGGCTAAATTCGGTTGACCAAATTTGGGTGTTCGGTCGATCAGGCCATTTTACAACTAGTAGGTTCGATCGACCAAAGCGTTGGGATTTCCCATGTGCCAGTTTGGTCGACCAGGGCATTGAAATTCATTTTAAGAATGGTCAACCAAATGGTCAAACTTTTGACCTGTGGAGGTTCAATTGACCGAAGGTCTATGTGTGTTCTGGTTTGGTCGACCGAACACACAAAGATTGTGCATTCAAGTCCAAATTTTCATTTAAAGTCACCCATGTTCACATAATTATAACTTCTAAGTTATAGGAGACTTTTCATGTGATATTTTGGTGACCTAAATTCAATATATGTTCTTAAGCATTAAGTCCAAAAAATCCAACGTCGGTCGACCAAAGGTGATCCTAATGGTTCTTGTGGTTCCCTATGGTCAAACTATGGTCATTAAGCTTACCTGTCCTCTCATGTATGCAATGCATTATTTATTACAGATCATAAATAATATTACAAACCCTGAATAATATGAAATATAAATTACAAAATAAATACTTTGGGTCTTCAGTTTCTTTCAAGTCCATGTGCGTGCACCGTATGAAACTTCCAATTGATCCTGCACACAAACTCATCAACCATTAAATACCAGAGTATTTATTATGATCAAAATAGGATATGACCTATAAGGTCAACAATCTCCCCCTTTTTGATGATGACAAATACCTTATGCAAAAGTGGGTACAGCCAAGAAAGGCTCCCCTTGAAACTATGTATGAGAGAAATGTAAATATTTTAGAAGATCAAACATCTTCCTAAGGTACCTAATTTTTCCTAACTTCTCCCTCTTTTAGCACAGGGAAAAAGACCATGATAAATTTAAAGTATATTGGCAAGGCATTGAGTATGAATCATTTAAATACAAGATATGGTTGGGAAGATTTTAGAAAGTTTAGTAGCATGTCGTTTGAAAATAGAGCATTTCCCAAAAATATCTTTATAGAAATGACATGATTAAGTTCAAATTTGCAATATATTCACAACAATTAACCCAAGCAACCCAGTATGAATTAACATAAAACAAAAATATAACTATCAACATACAAGAGATATGATGGTCATGCATTGCATACCATAAACATGTTCGTAAAGTATAAAGCAATGATAGATTTAAAGTTTTCAGAGCCAAATGTGTCTAGGGAGAAGCTCCCCCTAAGTTCATGCACTCAATCAAAAATCCATGTGGCCTCTCTACTATGCATTAGACCCAGCTCACGTCTAATCTGTATGAACCTATCTTCCTAAAGAGGTTTGGTGAAAATATTAGTCCACTGCTCACTAGTACATACAAACTCAAGTGCCACATCTCCTTTCTGCACACATGATCACGAATGAAGTGATATCTAATCTCAATATGTTTGGTTTATGAATGTGAGATAAGATTTTTAGCGATATTAATTGCCCTAGTATTATCACATTTAATTGGAATCGTATCATAGTGCAACCCAAAATCCATGAGTTGTTGCTTCATGTAAAGCTTTTGAGCATGACAACTTCTAGTCGCAATATATTATGCTTCAGCTATGGATAAGGCAACTGAGTTCTATTTCTTGAAAAACCAAGAAACTAGAGATTGTCCTAAATAGTGATAGGTGCCTCTAGTACTCTTCCTATTAACCTTACTACTGGCAAAGTTAGCATCAGTGTAGCTAACAATCTCAAATGTCGTATGCTTAAGGTACCATAAGCCTAATTCTACAGTTCCAACTAGGTACCTAAGAATTCTTGTGACGACAAATAAATGAGACTTCTTAGGAGCAGCCTGAAACCTAGAACACATACACACTAAACATGATATCAGGTCGACTAGATGTAAGATATAGGAGACTACCAATCAAGCCACGATATAATTTCACATCAACAGGGATGCCTTGCTCATCTTTATCAAGTTTTGTAGAAGAACTCAGAGGAGTACCAAGAATTTTACCATTTTCCATATTAAATTTCTTGAGCAAGTCCCTAATATAATTAGATTGGCATATAAAGGTTCCATGTTTAGCTTGTTTAATTTGACGTCCTAAGAAAAAGCTCAGTTCATCCATCATGCTCATTTCAAATTCAATTTGCATGCATTTGGCAAACTCATTACACAAATCATCATTAGTTGCTCCAAAAATAATATCATCAACATATATTTGAACAAGGAGCATATCATGTTTTTTAGATTTGATGTAAAGTGTAGTGTCAATTTTGCCCCAGGTAAAACCATTTTCTAAAAGAAAACCACTAAGCCTCTTATACCAAGCTTTAGGAGCTTGTTTCAATATGTGCAAGGTTTTGGATAACCGGTATACATGATCAGGATATTTACGATTTTCAAAACACGGAGGTTGTTTTACATACACTTCATCATTTATATAGTCATTTAAGACATCGCTTTTAACATCCATTTGGTACAATTTAAAGTTTTTAAAAGTGGCATAAGCAAGCAACATATGAATGACTTCCATTCTAGCTACAAGAGCATAGGTTTCCTCAAAATCTATCCCTTCATCCGGATTATATCCTTGGGCAACTAACCTAACTTTATTTCTAGTTACTATCCCATTTTCATCCTTTTTTATTTCTTTATACCCATTTAGTTCCAATAATAGTTTGATCATTAGGTCTAGGAACTAGGGTCCAGACTTTACTTCTTTCAAATTGGTTAAGCTCCTCCTGCATAAACATTACCTAAGATTCATCTTCTATGGCTTCCTTAATGTTTTTTTGGCTCTTCCTGAGATAAGAATGAAAAATGACTCATTAGGTTTCCTAAGGAAGATCAGGTGGCTACATCGCATGAAGGTTCACCCATAATTCGATCTAAAGGATGGTTCCCAATGAATTTCCAATCCCTAGGTAGTTCATGAACCTCTCTTTCAACTTTATTTTCTTCAATTGATTTATCATTGATTTCTGATTTTTTAATCCACATTATTTTCAATAGATAGCTTATATAATCCCTTTCTAATGTCAATATCATCTTCATTATCTCTTTTAGAAAAATGATTAGATTCATCAAACACAACATGAATAGATTCAATAATAGTTAATGTTCTTTTATTGAAAAAACTATATGCTTTACCGTTAAGTGAGTAACCTAGGAAAATACCTTCATTAGATTTATAGTCAAATTTCCCTAGGTGTTCATTATCTCTAAGTACAAAGCACTTACAACCAAAAATATGAAAGTAGGAAATGTTGGGTCTATGGTTGTTCCACAATTCATATGGAGTCTTATTAAGTGAATGCCTGATTACACTATGTTTATGACATAACATGCAGTACTCACAACTTCTGCCCAAAAATATTTAGGTAATTTATATTCATTTAGCATTGTCCTACCCATTTCTTGCAATGACCTATTCTTTCTTTCTACAACTCCATTTTGTTAAGGGGTCCTAGGTGTAGAAAAATTATGTGAAATGCCCTCTAAGTCACAATACTTTTCTATGCCGTCATTTTTGAATTTAGTTCCCCTATCACTTCTTATATGTGTGATTTTGTTGCCCTTTTCATTCTGAATTCTTCTACATAGTTTAGTAAATTGTTCACACAATTCATCCTCACAAGAAAGAAATAGCACCCATGTGAACCTAGAATAATCATCCACAATAACAAAAGCATACGATTTTTTACCTAGACTTCGAACTTGATTAGGACCAAATAAGTTTAAGTGCAGCTTTTCAAGTGGTGTAGTAGTGGATATGAATTCTTTTTCTTAAAATTTGATTTAGTTTGCTTACCCATTTGACATGCATCACAAATTTTATCTTTTACAAAATGTGTTTTTGGCAAGCCTTTGACTAAATCCTTTTTCACAAGTTTTGACAAAAGACCCATACTAGCATGTCCTAAACGTCCATGCCACAACCAAATAACTTCATTTATTGCAAAAAAAACATGTGACTTGTTAAGAAGCTAAATTATCAAAACTAATGGTGTATACATTTTCACAATGTTCAACAGTAAAAAGTACTTTATTTTCAGATTTTCACTCAACAATGCATTTATCATTTTCAAAAGATACTTTATACCATTTATCACACAATTGGCTAATACTTAACAAATTATGTTTCAAGTCATCAACAAGCAATACATTCTCAATAACGAGAGAAGGTTCCTTACCAACCTTACCTACGCCGATGATTTTTCCTTTTGTGTTGTCCTCGAATGTCATGAATCCTCCTTCATTGGGAGTGATGGATGTGAACTTGGCCTTGTCGCTGGTCATGTGAAGTGAGTAGCCACTATCCAAGTGCCATTTGTACTTGGAAGAAGACGACCTTAAGCATACCTACAAAAATATCTAAGTAATTGATACTGGTCCCCAAATTATGTTGGGTCCCAAGGGTTTAGTTCCTTATTCACCTTTGACTCTCCACATCGTTTAAATTTTTACATGCTTGTTTCTAAATGGACAGTCAAACTGAATGTGACCAATATGATTGCATTTAAAAATTATCAATTGACACCAAAGATCTTTAGGTGGAGTTTGGGAATTTGATTTTCGAGTAAAATTTCCTAAGTAAAGATCAGGTCATCTCATATTTTCAATACCATTAAATTCGAGACCTTCTTTGCTAAGAGAGTTTCTTTGTGCCCCAAAGAGTTTTTCAAAATTACGTTGGCCCTCAGTAAATTTATAAATAATTTTGGAGTTGTCCTCCAATTTTCTTTCAATTTCAGCCATTTTCAAATTATTTTCTTCTTGCCAAAAGGAATGAATAGATTTTCCCATTTCAACAAGCTTTGAATAATTTTCACGTTTCTTTTTCAAAAAAATCATTTTCCTTGGTTATTTTATTTAGCAATTTGACACACAAATATATTCATATTGCAATTCTTTATAAGTAGACATGCTATCAGAATCATAATCATCATCATCATAATAAAATGAAGATAAGGAGCAAGAAGATAATACTTCATCACCATGTGCCATCAAGTACAGGTTAGCAACCTCTAAATCACTGTAGTCTGAATCTAAATCACTACTACTTTGTTTATCCCACGAGGTGCCTACTTTTATGGCTTTCTTCTTTTCCCTAGACTCCTTTTTCAACAACGGGCAATCAGGTTTGATACGCTCAACCTTGTTGCAATTGTAGCACGTGGGAGCGTTCAATTTTTATTTTCTTTTACTAAGCTCTCCCTTCTCAGATACTGCATCTCTAAATTTTATGTATGGCCTATTGTTCTTCCCAAAGAACCTGCTGAATATCCTAGTATGCATAGCTAGCCATGTCATCTCAGAATTTAGGTTCACTGCACTCACTAGATGTATTAGTAGACGTTTTTAATGCAATCACTTTTCTCATTCTAGTGTGCAAATCTAGTCTCTCATTAATAGCTAACTCATAGGTGATAAGTGAGCCTATCAATTCGTCTAGTGATATAGCCTAAAGATCTATACCCTCAGATATAGCCGTGGCCTTTGCTTCCTAAACAGGAGGCAAACCCCTAAGGATTTTCCTAATCATTCCACAACCCTAGGGTCAATCTAGTGCAGATGAAAAATAAATCAATATATATGCTGAAATTAAATTACACAAGTAAGCTAATTACGAATGCAATGTAAAAAATGTAAAGAGAGATAACGCTAGATATGTTATCAAGGTTCGTAAAACTTCCTTCATCCCCGCCTTGGCTCACAAGCACAAGGATTACACAAAAGCTCACTTCACGCGTGGAGCGGCACTAAAATACAACCAGGCCAAAATAACATAGGGCTGACCTCAACCTTTACAACCAATCCTTCCAGGCTGGATTAACGCCCCCTCAGGCCACACCTGGAATACAACCAAATCACAATACAAGACGTGTGCAAAATATATGCTTCTCAACTAAGCAGATTTGTACCAGTATAATCAACACACTACAATATGATAGGATATGATAAGCTCAATGTAGTCTCAAAATCTATTGTCAAAATTATGTTAGTATATCAATCAGAATGTGAGAGTGTATGTGTTAGGATCTTTGTGTCAAGATAATAATATCAATTACAAGATGCAGCAACAAAGATCTTTAGCACAAAGTAAATATCTCAAAAACATTTTTCTAAAAAATATGCACAAGAGATATTTAAAATCAGTTTGTAAAAATTATTTCACAAACAAAATACAATATAGGCTCTTGAGTAATGCAATGATAATGCAAAAATCACAAGCTCTAAGGAGTTTTCCCAAGGAAGACTTATTGACCAAGTCTCCAAGTAAAACTCTAAGCCTACTTTCAAGTAAAAATAAATCTCAATCAAACAGAACAGATGAGAGTGTAAGCCTTATAGAATAATCACAAGAGCACTCTTACTAAATGATTTTTGCAATAGGAATGAGTAAGAATGGAGGTGGAGAGCTTGAATATAAGAAATAGGGTTTTTGAATTTCAGAGAGAATTTGCTAATGATATTTGCTAATCAGGTACTAATCCAAATGAGGGGATATATATAGACACCCTAAAAAATATAACCGTTCGAGACCTATTTGGTAATTTTGAGAAAGTTTAAATAAGGTTAATAAAAATTAACCACGTTTTAACCTTGGTAAAATTCGAGCAACTCGAGAGGTTTGGTTGACCATTTTTAAGGTTTGGTCGACCGGGTTGCTCAGTTCGGTCGACCAGGGTGTTTTTGAACTAAGGTGTTGGTCAATCAGACTTGACGTGATTTTTGAACCTTCGAGGTTCGATCGACCGGGCCAAGTTTGTTTGACCGAATATGGGTGGTCGGTCAACCAAGCCATTTTACAACTAGGAGGTTCAAACGACCAGAGCGTTGGGATTTCCTACGTGCCAATTCAGTCGACCAGGGCGTTGAAGTTCATTTTAAGTACTATCAACCAAATGGTCAAACTTTTGACCCTATGGAGGTTCGGTCGATCGAAGTTCTATGTGTCTTCTGCTTCGGTCAACTGAACACATAAAGATTATGCATTCAAGTCCAAATTTTCATTTAAAGTCACCTATGTTCACATGGTTATAACTTCTAAGTTATAAGGGACTTTTCATGTGATATTTTGGTGACTTAAAGTCAATATATGGCCTTAAGCATTAAGTCCAAAAAATTTGACATCGGTCGAGCGAAGGTGATCCCAACGATCCTGTGGTTCCCTATAGTCAAACTATGGTCATTGAGCTCATCTGTCCTCTCATGCATGCAATGCATTAATTATTACAGACCATACTTAATACTATAGACCCTGAATAATATGAAATATAAATTACAAAATAAATACTTTTGGTCTTCATTTTCTTTCAAGTCCATGTGCATGCACCATACGAAACTTCCAATTGATCATGTACACAAACTCATCAACCATTAAATACCAGAGTATTTGTCCTAATCAAAACGAGATATGACCTTCAAGGTCAACACCTACTCGAGCTCAACAATTCAACGAAATAGGCTAGGGTTGGTGGAGTTGCCACTATCCACCGTCAAGTTTAATTTTAGAAACCCCCCCTTAAACTTGACTCTCTTGGATTTATGATTCCAAGCATTGCCTTTAGTCTTGCAAAAATATATTGCCTGAGTGGCTTAGTGAAAATATCAATAATCTGATCAAACATTTTGCAAGATATCAACTCCACTTCTTTCTTCTTGACATGTTCCTTGATAAAATGATACCAAGTATCTACATTTTTACTATTTTCATGGAAGAGTGGATTCTTCACAAGTGCAATCGCTAATCAGTTGTTGATGTAGACCTCTGTGGGGTTATTTTGAAGAAATCTCAGATACTTCAGTACATCCCTTATCCATATACCATGACAAACAACTGAGCTGGCATCAACATACTCAGTTTCATATGATGATAGCGTTACGATGGATTGCTTCTTTGATGACCATGTAAATGTTGTATCTCCCATAAAGAATGTGAATCCAGTTATGCTTTTTCTTTCATCAAGATATCTTCCCCAATCACTATTTGAATGGCCAAAAAGTTACAATCACCTCTTGATGAATAGAACATACCATCAGTGATGGTACCCTTGACGTAGCGAAGTATCCTCTTCGCTGCATTCAGAAGACACTAGTCACGAGTCTCCATATACTTGCTATTAAGTCCAACTCCATAGAATATGTCTAGTCTAGTGCACGTCAAATATCTCAAGCTTCCAACTAGACACTTGAAATATGTGGGGTCAACATCTCCTTGCTCATTCTTTCTCAACTCCAATACTATTTTAACTGGAGTTGTCACAGGGTTTTAGTTGTCGATCTCGAACTTCTTTATTATTTATTTTGCATAGTGGCTCTGGGAGATAAAGATTCCCTTCTCACTTTGCACGATTTCTATGCTGTTGGAATTGGTGAATTCTCAAAAAGGGGGTGAATTGAAAATTTAAAAATTATACCTAGGTAAAACTAATCCAATAGCAATATACCACAACCTAGGGTCCGTCTAAAACATATACCAATTCAACAAATAAACTACTGAGCAGATATATAATCAATTTAAAGCAATCTTAGTATATCAAACATTTAGAGCAATAAATATTAACATACAGGTGGAGAAAGTAAATTGCAAAAAATAAAACTGAACTAGATATGTTATTAGGATTCGTCCAATACTGCCTACGTCCCCACCTCAAGCTCATAAACAAGAGGATTCCACTAAGGCTCGCTTAACGGGTGGAGTGACACTGATTATAACACCTTACCAAGATGGTGCACCTAGTTCCCTTAACTAGGTTAGAACCAGCCCGACGCTCACCTAACCGAGTTTAAGCAATTCGGGACTATTCACAGGGCTAGTCTCCCTCTTCCGATGACCCATCGGGAATACAACAGATAATCTAATATTTTTTAACAAATGTAATGCTTCTAATACAAGCAAATGATGCACAATAGTAGGCTCAATACACTCAAGTATAATAAGGATTTATGCTCAAGTGAGATTAGTTCAAGCTATATATATCAACTCTCAAAGATGTGTATATGAGTATATGAGAGTGGTACCTTTGTTTCAAAAGATTATACATAACTCCCTGACCCACCACGTGGGCCCGCAGTGCTGCTTTATTGACGTCTATGTACGTGATACCATAGTCATTATAACATTGCAGCAAAAATAAATAAAATAGTCTCCATAATCCATTACCAAAGTTCTATGATACTAACATACATCAGAGTCTCCCAATGCTCATAATACAAACCATAGTAAAATACTAAAACTAACTCAGTCCATACACCTATATTACATTCTTAGGGGCTTCAAACCCAACTTAAATGCAGTAGAGTTCTTACTGACACTCACAAAAATCTAATTGGCTATCAATTCGCCCTACAGTTCACTAGCCTTGTCCTTGAGATGGTCTTGAAAAGATAGTTTGAATATTGGGTTGAGACACTTCTCAGTAAGGCAAATTAAGTTAACATCAGTGTGTGGTCAGCATGCATTAGATGTTTAGAGAAAACATCCATCCTTCATTTAACTAAAAATAACATTTATACATTGTACTCACTTTCCACAGTTGAAAATATTCATCTCATTTCCATGGTATAAACAATTTAATAAATAAATAACATCGTTTTAATAAATCTACAAATATGCACAAAAGACATTCCCTGGGACTAAACACCATTTACTTCCCCCATGGTATGGGTTGTGCGGCCTGAAGGCTGGACTGAGCCTAGGGTGATCAACCTAGACAAAGTCAAATCATACGTCTGCATCTAATTCCGACTACGCAGGCATCCACAACTCACTTGTGGGATTCCGATTGCCCTATCATATCCTGAAAGTCCAGACTTCTAGGAAAGGTACACCCTCTACTGAGACTAATCGGTTGAGACCACCCTACACTTTAATCTAAAACAGTGTGGGTGCACATGGCCAAATACTGAATCTCTAGTAACAGTACCGTGCTTATAACATAACTGGTTCTTAGGGTTCCTAAAGCATATCATGCAATTTAAGAAATAAAAACTGTATTTCAACTCATTCATATAAAATCTGCCATGTTATAAAACTCGACCCCCGGCCATCATATACCTCTTGGCTCACAATCTCTATGTCAAATCCTGCTCCTCGCGGCCATTACATAAAACTTTGCTCATAGCTGCTATATCAAATCCCGGCCCTCGCGACCGTCGTATAAAACTCACTGTGTTTTCATAAACAGTCAGTTCCAATATTTCACAAGTAGTTCCAGTATTTCACAAACATTTCCAGTATTTCACAAACAATTCCATAAACTCAATTATATAATAACACCAAAATATTATCCATCTGCCACAACAATTTCAGTCTATAGTATATCCTATTTATAACATCAAACCAAACTTTCCACCTCTCATTTTTACTCAAAACACCATATCATATATCTTAGATTTGAAAAGTCCATTTTGAACAATTGGTTTTCGAAATAACAGTTAAAACCCATAAATATACATATATAGCATTTTAATCAGTTCAATTTTAGCAAAATTCTGACTTAACTTAATCCCCTTACCTGGATTACTGGAAAGCCTTCTAGAACCCTAAATCCACACCTTACGACATTCAAAGCTCAAAACTCTAAAATGCATTTTCCACAAGTTAATCATCCCAACCCATAGAATACTTGTCATTAAACATTCCCTAGCCACCCTATACTCCAAATACACAATAAAACTCCAAAATTACCTACTTACTCTGGTTTTGGAGTGGTTCGTGGAAAGACCCCGTTCAAAAAATCCACTCTTCTAGACATGTAGAGAATTTCTCCTAGATCCTCGTGGTAACTTCTGATCATCGAATCTAGCAATGAATGGTGAAGAATCATAGATAGAAAGTGAGTGGCGCTGGTTTAGAGGGAGAGAAAGTGATAAATTAAGTTTCCTAACCATTAAACAACTAAAATATCTATCTATAAGTCGTTGACTCGGCCAACTTCAGTGAAAAAATGGTGCCTTCGTCGACGAACTATAGAAGGATGTTCGTCGACGAAAGAATGGGTTCGTCAATGAATGCGAAGCCTCAAAATTTCTCTTAGAATTTCCCCGTCAACGATGCCTGAACTTCGTTGACGAGATGCAGAGGGGACTTCGTCGACGAAAACAAGGAGTTCATCGACAAATCCTGCTATTTGCATTTTAAAAATTTCTTTCCTTCTTTTCTTATTATTTTATTTGTCTTTTCAGGTTCAGGTTTCTACAATCTCCCCCCATTATAAGAATTTCGTCCTCAAAATTTGCCAACTGTTACTATTCACCTCTTGAACTTACAATCCAACTCTACCGAAGAGTCGGTAGCTACCCACATAGCGGCCCCGTCCCAATTTTATTAGATACCCTCACTTATGGTGGAGGAATGCCATGATTACATATATTTTAAAACTAAGGTGTAGTCCCAAGAGGGGGAGGGGTGAATTGGATTTATAAAAAATTTCTCTTAATTCCTTTTAAGACTCCTTAACCTCTTTTATTCCTTTTAATCAATTCTTGACTTGTTTGTTTGATTTATTAATCACACAAGAACTTAGTTCTTTTTATACAATCCACAACACAATTACTTAAACAATCAAGTAATCAATCAATCAACCAAACCAATTATCCAATCAAACACAATATCCAAATCAAGATATAAGATACAAGATTTCAGCTTTTGTTTGTTTGCAGCCCTATAAATATGAAAGTTTGATTCAAGCCCTGTCATTAATGCAATCCCTTTAATAATGAATTAGCTTTCTCAAAGTGATTTTCAATAAAACATTCACACTCTTCTCAAAAATCAGAATTTAAATAACTCTTAGTTAATTTATCTTTGGGTGTTAACCAATTAACGTACTCCCTTATGGTTTCCGCAATGTATGGTTTAACCAACGTACTCCCTTTCAATTTCCGCAACCCAAATCAAAATTAGACTTTAAGTTTACTTAATTTCCAAATATACGTATAATATATGATTAAGAATTTAAATCATCCACGCAATTTATATGTGCCGAAAATAAAGAGTAAGGGAAAGAGAAAGTGAGACTGTTGTTTTTATGAGGTTTGACTTATCCCTAGCCTATGCCCTCACCTTTGGCAAACCACCAAAGGATTCACTAAAACCAGTTCCTTTTCTAGGCAAAAGAACACCGTTTACACACTCCTTCAGGTGGCTAGAGCCCGCCTCTCCAAACGATATACCCTCGTTTGGTCACTCCTTCAATTAGGCTAGAGCAACAGCTCTCTAAGCAATATCCCCTCGCTTAGCCAATGATCCAAAAATCTTAGAATCATCACAATCTATAAGAGATACAACAAATAGATGTGTACAAAGAGTGCTCTCACAAAGAACTGATTAGTACAAGTCAAATCTATATACTTCAATCAAATTCACACTATGAAATACAATTGAAGCTCAAGTGTAGAATTCACCAAGGGTTCCTTTGTGATTGAGAAAACTCAGTATGACAACCTTTGGTAGTTGTTTCAGTAGCAATTCAGATGTTTTCCCCCCAGCAAGAGTATGACCAGTATGAAACTTTGAGAGAGAATGAAAGATTTGATGCAAGTGTGCTATAAGATTGCTTGTATATCAATTTCTTGGGATTAAGGTAGTATTTATAGGCTTCCTAGAATTAGTTTCCTTGTTCCCCAAGTTACTTGGAGTTTCCCCCAAGTTTTTATAACTTTTAGATTTAAAAAACTAATTTTTAGAATTTTCTCGTTAAAAGTCAAATTTAAATTTTCGTAGGGTCAATTGGTTGACCAGGCGACTGGGTGGGTGTTTAAATAGGGTCAGTTGGCTGGACAAGTGACTGATTGCCTTCTGTCTCCCAAAAATTAATTCTATCAACTGGTCAATCAGCTGACTAAACACAGTTCATTCTGGTCAGTCGGCTGACCAAACAATTTTGCTGAAGTGCTGACAACTTCGACCCTACTTCAGTATTTTGGTCATAACTTTTACTATATAGCTTCAAATTTGTCGTTCTTGGTGTCCAAAGAAATTTAATAGAAAATTCTACAACTTTTATGTTGAACACTTTTTCATATAATTATTTTTTGATCGATACAAATGCTCATCAATGCTGATTTAGAAAAATTAACAGAATTTGAAAAAATCCCATTTTAGTGCTTTTCATTCCAAAAACAATTTTAACGTTTTTGAAATAACTTATGACCTTATAAAAATATTTTTCAACTATTTTAAAATGTATCTAGGTCAAAGTAATTATCCTAAGAGCTTCTTGTATCCATAGTGAAATCGAATGAAGTACTTACATAAAGACTTCTTAGATTTTTGACATTCTTAAACACTTAAGTCTTCATGCTTTGTCTTGATCCTTTCTTCAAGCTTTAATAGAAAGTTCATCCTCTCATAGTCATCAAGATTTAATACATCATCCATTCTTTAAGCTTCATATTATCATGTTCCTTTGGAATATAAGCTTCAATTGATCCTCATGAGTACTTGACCTTGCTTTCACATATGTGAGATCTGAAATATCATCACTCAACCAAATATGTTAAATTTCACTTTGTTGGCCTTACAAAGCTTAAAATCTTGTTTTGATGCTAACAAAAAAGTATAACTTAACATATTTGGTTAAGTGATGTCATTTCAGGATTCAATGATGAATGCAAGGTCAAGTGTTCAAAAGGATTCATGAAAGCTTATATTTCAAAGAAGAATGATCAATATGAAGCTTATAGCATGGATTCAAAAATGCATTTAAGTATAAAGTTTGAAGATCATGATAGCATGAGGATTAAAGAGAACTTGATGAAATCTCAAAGAAAGATGAAGCAAGCATAAAGAGCTCAAGGAATTCGAGAATTGAAAATTTGAAAGAGTCTATAGGAAATTTCATGTAAGTATTTCAAATAATTTCAATATTGATACATGAAGCTCTTAGGTTAATTTCTTGGACCTAGATACCTTTTAACATACTTGGAAAATATTTTTATAAGTAAAAAATTATTTCAAAAAGGTTAGAATCATTTTTGGAATTAAAAGCACCAAAAAGAGGATTTTCCAAGTGCTGTTAATTTTTCTACATCCACATTGAAGTACATTTTTCTCTATCACAAACTCCTTATTTTAAAAAGTATTCAACATGAAAGTTGTAGGACTTTCTCTTAGATTTTTGTTAACACCAAGAACGACAAATTTGGAGTTATGTAGAAAAGGTTAGGACAAAAAAACTGAAGGGTGCTCGAAGTTGACAGCTTGATAGCCGCCTATCCATGTTCTTATAGGTGACTGTTAGTAGAATATGAGGTGCCTATCAGTGTTCCTATAGGCAAATGACACCCTACTGCCCCTTTAAAATAACTAGATAGATGACTATCCAAAAAGTGACAGTCAACTATCACACGACAGATTTTAAATTTTTATAACAGATAAATGTTTTAAATGAGATTGCTTGGGGCTCAAACTTTGTGAAAACTTGGGGAATACGCCAAGTCACTTGGAGATCAATTTACATAATTTTTCAAGTTTATAAATAAGCCTCAAGATCATTGAATCAAGGACAAAGAATCAAATTCAGCTATCAAACTCTCAACTGCTCTCATCATTGAAAGGCTCTCTTGCTCATATCTTGTACACGAATTCAACTGAGTATTGCTGACATTCAATCACCAATATGATGCTACAAATTATAAATCTTTCAATCATTGAAATAATTAATCTGTGATATACTCCCTTGACCTTCAAGTTAATTTCCATTTTGTTATTTACTTTGAAGTACATTATAGTGCTAAATTGTTGTACTAATCAGCTCTATTTGAGAGCATTCTTTGTACATATATTTGATTTGTATCTTGTAGATATTGATAGTTCAAGGTTATTTGGATCATTGGATAAGTGTGGGATATTGCTTAGAGAGGCGAGCTCTAGCCTAATTGAAGGAGTGACCAAACGAGGGTGCATCGTTTGGAGAGGCAGACTTTAACCTACTGAAAGAGTGTGTAAACAGTGTTGTTATGCCCGGTAAAGGAACTAATTTTAGTGAATCATTTGATGGTTTGCCAAAGGCAAGGACGTAGGCGAGGTATAAGATGAACCTCATAAAAATCCCGATCTCACTCTCTCTTTCCCTTACTCTTTATTTTCAGCACATATAAATTGCGTGGATGATTTAATTTTTTAATTATATATACTACGTATATTTGGAAATCAAGTAAACTTAAAGTCTAATTTTGATTTGGGTTGCGGAAACCAAAAGGGAGTATGCTGGTTAAATCATACTTTGTAGAAACCATAAAAGAGTACGTTACTTGGTTAACACCCAAAGATAAATTTACTAAGAGTTTATTTGAATTCTGAATTTTGGGAAGAGTGTGAATGCTTTGTTGAAAATCACTTTGTGAAAGCTAATTCATTATCAAAAGAATTGCAATTAACCAGAGGGCTTGAATCAAACTTTCATATTTTTAGGGCAGCAAATAAACAAGAGCTGAAATCTTGTATCTTATATATCTTGGTTTGAATATTGTGTTTGATTGAGTAATCGGTTTAGTTGATTGATTGGTTACTTGATTGTTTAAGTAGTTGTGTTGTTGATTTTATAAAAGAAACTAAGTTCTTGTGTGATTGAAAAATTAAACAAATAAGTCAAGAATTGGTTAAAAGAAATAAAAGAGGTTAAGAAGTCTTAAAAGGAATTAAGGGAAATTTTTTAAAATCCAATTCCCCCCCCCCCCCACCCTCTTGGGACTACATCTTAGTTTTCACACTTGTTTGTTAACATCAAAATAGGATGTTAAGCCTTGTAAGGCCAACAATATTGTCTCGGGAGATTACAATGTCATACCAAACTATCCCAAAGACCATTTATATACGGAATCATAAACAACTAACAGCTACACACACCTACCTTACCTGACCTGCAAATAAAATAAGACTTACCTGAGCAACTATACTGGTCTAACTACCACTGATCCTCATTGAAAAGTTGTGGGTATTTCGGGAATATTTCTGTCTCTAACTCCTAGGAAGCCTCCTCAATTGTATGATTACGCCACAACACCTTCACTAACGGTATATCCTTGGTACAAAGTTCCTATATTTTTGATCTAGAATATGAACTAGTAACTCCTCGTATTCCAGAGCATCCCTAATCTCCAAAGGCTCATAACTTATCACTTATGAAGGATCTAATACGTACTTCCTTAGCACTGATACATGGAAAACATTATGAACCCTATATAATGCTTGGGGTAACGCCACTCGATACCACTCAATAGGAAACTAGATCAATCCTTTCCATGATCTCAGATGACCCAATGTACCAAGGGCTCAACTTGCCTTTCTTTCTGAACCTCATCACTCCCTTCATTGGAGCAATCCTCAAGAATATCATATCCCTGATATTGAACTCTAGCTCCTGTTGGCGAGTATCTACATAACTCTTCTACCGACTCTGCGCTTCTTTTATCCTCTCCCTGATAAGCTCGACCTTTACAAAGGTCGGCTAAAATAATTCTAGCCCCAAAATAACGGAGATCAGCACCAGCAACCATACAAATCCTCATATGGTGTCATCTCGATACTTCCTTGATAACTGTTATTATATGTGAACTCAACTAATGACAGATATCTAATCCAACTATCTTCAAAATATAGCACACATGCCCACATCATATCTTCTAAAATCTGAATGGTCCTCTCGAACTATCCATTCATCTGTGGGTGAAATGTGGTACTGAATGTGAGTTGAGATCCCAAGGCATCCTGCAAACTCTTCCAGAACCGAGAAGTGAACCATGGATCCCGATTTGAAACTATAGAAATTGGTACGCCATGAAGTCATACAATCTCTCGCACATAAAACTCTACCAGCCTACTCATAGAATAGTTGATTCTAATTGGAATAAAGTGCGCAGTCTTCATCTGTTGATCCACAATAACCCATATAGCATTCTGCGCATGCACTGCAGAAGGCAACCCTGATACAAAGTCCATTAAGATATGCTCTCACTTCCACTTAGGAACATCAAGCGGTTGTAATGGTCTCACTGGCCTCTGCTACTCGGCCTTCACCTGCTGACACGTCAGGCACTGCTCAACAAAAAGGGCGATCTTTCTTTTCATATTAAACCACCAGAAAGATTGTCGCAGATCCATCCCCATACATATTTGTGCTCCCTAGATGCACTGTATATAGAAAATGATGTGCCTCTTCCAGGATGGTTCGTTTAATCTTATCATCTTTTGGTACACATAACCTGGTGTGAAATCTCAAACACCCCATCATCTGAGACATTGAAATCTACATTCAACCCATCCTACATTCCATTCACAATCTCTGCCAACTCTGCATCTTTCATCTGAGCTATTCTAATCCTTTCCTGTAAGGTCAGTTACACTACTAGGCTAGCAATGAATTCCTAGTGATTTCCTTTCACTAACTCCACACCCAACATTTCCAGGTCCATCCCAATCTCATGCTAAACCCCAACTACTAAAATTGGCGCATTCATTGACATTCGACTCAAAGCATTAGCTACCACATTAGCATACCTAGGAGATAACTAATGGTACAGTTGTAGTCCTTAATTAGCTCAAGCCATATCCTCTGCCTCATATTCAATTCTTTATAAGTGAAAAAGTACCTAAGACTCTTGTGGTTGGTAAAGATTTCACACTTTTCACTGTATATGTAGTGCCTCCAAATCTTTAATGCATACACTACTACTGTCAGTTCCAAGTCATGTGTAGGGTAGTTCTTCTCGTGCTCCTTGAGTTGGCGAGAAGCATACGTAATAACATTTCCCTGCTACATCAAGACACACCCAATTCCTTTCAAAGATGCATCATTGTAAATTACAAAACCACCATCCCCTGATGGAATGGTCAAAACGGAGCTGTGACTAGTCGCTGCTTCAATTCCTGGAAGCTCTACTTGCACTCACTAGTCCACTCAAACTTACTGTTCTTTCTTGTAAGTTGTGTCAAAGGACCTGATAGCCTGGAGAAACCCTCGATGAACCCACGATAGTACCCTGCAAGACCTAAGAAAATCTCACGTATATTCTTCAGTCTCTCCCAATCAACTACCAGCTCTACTTTGCTTAGGTCCACTAAAATTCCTTCCCTAGACACTACATATCCCATAAATGCCACTTGTTCCAACCAGAACTCGCATTTATTAAATTTATAAAATAACATCTTCTCTCCGAGTACCTAAAAAACCAGCCTTAGATGAGCTTCATGTTTTGTAGAACTCTTCAAATAAACCAGTATGTCATCGATGAACACCACCACGAACTGATATAAGTACTAGTGGAACACCTTGTTTATCAGGTCCATAAATGCTACAAGCACATTTGTCAAACCGAATGGCATAACCAAAAATTTATAATGGTCATATTGAGTTCGGAAAGCTATCTTCGAGGCATCCTCTGATTTCACCTTCAAATGATGATACCCGAATCAAAGATTGATTTTAGCGAAAACCTGAGTGCCCTTCAACTGGTCAAACAGATCATCAATACGAGGTAACGAGTACTTATTTTTCACTATCACCTTATTACTCTCCATGTAGTCGATGCACATCCTCATCAAGCCATCCTTCTTCTTTATAAACAACACTGGTGCTCCCTAGGGTCGTACACTAGGTCTGATGAACCTCTTGTCAAGAAGTTCCTGTAGTTGCTCCTTTAACTTAGTATAGAGCCTTGGAAATTGGCGTTGTCCCAGGAGTTAACTCAATGGTGAAATCCACTTCACGATCTAGAGGCAATCCTAGTAAGTCCTCAGGAAACACATTTAAGAAATCCCTTATCACCGAGATATCCTCCAACTTCAGTTCCTCCTTCGGTGCTTCTTTCACAAATGCAAAATACCCTTAGCAGCCATGTTGAAGAAACTTCTTCTCCTGAATCGCTGGAAGAATCTGTGGTTCAGAGCGCACACATGATCCAACAAATTTAAACTCTTGCTCCCTTAGCGGCCTGAACACTACCTCCTTTCTATGGCAGTCTATACTTGCGTAGTTGGATGCTAGCTAATCCATCCTTAGAATAATGTCAAATCCATGTATATCAAAGACAATTAGACTAGCAAGTAGCCTTCTCCCCTGAATCTCCACTGGGTAGTCTCTAATTATGTTGTTACACACTACCATTGACCTTGTCAGTGTGACCACTGCTAAATCGGAATCTAACGGCCATATTTCTATCTCGCATAGTTTAATAAATTCCCGAGACACAAAAGAGTGAGTCGCACCTGAATCAAAAGGCATAACAAATTTATTTGAAAGCACATAAATGTTACCTATAACTATATGTACTATGTGCTCAGCATCACCATGAGTCGTAGAATACACCCTCGCCTCGGTGGTGTCCTTCTGGTGACCACCTCAAGGTATCCTGGTTACCTCTCCTATACTGATGTTGTGAAGGTGCATAATTCAATATCATGTGGCAGTCCTATGCTTGATGTCCTACCCCACTGCACTGGTAACAGCCAGCCGATCCAGCCCTACACTCTTCCCAATGCTTCTTTTGACACCTCAGATAGGTAGACTACTGAGAATTCCCCTAAGGGGATCGAGATCCCATCTCTTGTCACTGGCCCATAAAATTACCAAGCCACCTCCATGAACACTAGCTAGTGCTAGAATGAAAACCCTAAGGCAAAGACCTCTTCTTCTAGTTTGCTACTCTCTCCCCTTCCTGAATACTGGCCTCGACTACCATGACACTATCCACCAGCTCAGTAAAACTTTGCATCAATAACGCCACCACCCATGAGCGTATTCCCTATCTCATACCTCTCTCAAACATCTGAGCCTTCTTCAGTTGATCTAGGACCATATGCGGAGTGAAATGAGATAGCTCCACAAACCTGGCCACGTACTACTGCACAATCATGGGCCTCTAGGTTAGACGTAAGAACTCCTCTGCCTTTGCCTCTTAGGTGGCAACAGGGAAGTATCTGCTGAAAAAACCTCTCTAAAGCAGCTCTAGGTAATAGATGCATACCCTAAGCGTTGTTCCTCCACCAGCTTTGCCGACCTCCACCACCTCTTTGCTTCCCCCACCAATTTAAAGGTGAAAAACTACACCTTTTGTTCCTCTGTGCACTCTAACACACCCAATAGCTCCTCTATGTCCTAAATCCAATCTTCAGTTGTAATCGAGTTCGGTCCTCCTAAAAATGCTTCCAGATTCGCTCGATTAAACTGCTGGAACGTGCAGCCCCTATCCACTAATAGCTGATCCTGCTCTCAAGAATCCCTCCGGGCATCCTTTGTAACCTGATGTGCTATACTACGCAACACTACCAAGGCATTGATGTCATCTTCACTGGAGGTATCCATATAATTATCTCCTCCAACTACGATATCCTTCCCCCAAGAATCCATCCTGAAGATAGCATAGAAATTGACTTAGAAATTCCATATTTATCATGGTTGATGCAAGTATGGAATCACTAAAAATTAAAACATATGAGTTTGCAGTTAAAGGAATCATTTATACACTTCTGCTACAAAACTGCCAACGTACTAGCCCCTAGTCATATTGCTGACACTACGTACATACTCCTCCAACCTAACATTCCTAAACTAAATTTTAAAGCTCCAATCTCTAAACCTAGAAATGAAACTATCAATGGATTTACAATGTTTTTCCTGAAATTGTCATTCTAGGAAAAATATAGAAGACCGTCAATGAATCTTCGCCTCTAAGCTTCCAGACTAAAACCTAACCTAACTTACCCTTTTCTATCCTTAACTTATCTTAACCTATACTCTGGTAATCATCCACTATCAAAATCAATAGAACCTAGCAAACCTAGGCTCTGATACCACCTATAATGTCCCAACCCGCCACGTGGTCTTAAGGTGCTATTTTAGTGATGTCTACGTACCTAATACAGTAATCATTATAACATTGCAGTAGAAATAAATAAAATAGTCTCCATAATCCATTACGAGAGTTCTATGATACTAACATACATTAGAGTCTCCCAATGCTCATAATACAAACCATAGGACAATACTAAAACAAACTCAGTCCATACACCCATATTACATACTCAGGGGCTTCAAATTCAACTTAAATACAGTAGAGTTCTTATTGACACTTACAAAAATCTAACTGGCTATCAACCCACCCCGGAGTTCGCTAACCTCGACCTCGAGATGGTCTTGAATAGAAAATTTGTATATTGGGGTGAGACACTTTTTAGTAAGGTAGATTAATTTAACATTAGTGTGTGGTCAGCATGCATTAGGTGTTTATAGAAAACATCCATCCTTCATTTAATTGAAAATAGCATTTATACATTGTACGCACTTTCCACAGTTGAAAATATTCATCTCATTTCCATGGTATAACCAATTCAGTAAATAAATAGCATCACTTTCATAAATCTACAAATATGTAAATAATACATTCCCTGGGACAAAACACCATTTACTTCCCCCATGGTACGGGTTGTGCGGCCCGAAGACTGGACTAAGCCCTAGGTGATCAACCCAAACAAATTTAAATCATATGTTTGCATCTAACTCCAGCATTCAAAGCTCAAAACCCTAAAATGCATTTTCCCCAAATTAATCATCCCAACCCACAGAATACTTATTATTAAACAATCCCTAGGCCCCCTATACTCCAAATCAACAATAAAACTCCAAAATACCTACTTACCCTGGTTTTGGAGTGGTGCATGGAAATACCCTATTCAAAAATCCACTCCGTTAGACTTGTAGAGAATTTCCCCTAAATCCTCGTGGTAACTTCCGATCATCGAATCTAGCAATGAATAGAGAAGAATCATAGAGAGAGAGAAAGAGAGAAATTAAGTTTCTTGACCATTAAGAAACTAGAATATCTTTTTATAGGCCATTGACTTGACCAACTTCGTCGACGAAATGGTGCCTTCGGCGACGAACTGTAGAAGGATCTTCGACGACAAAAGAATTGGTTCGTCAATGAACGCGAAGCTTGAAATTTCTCTCGGCATTTCCTTGTCGACAATGCCTGAACTTCATCGACGAGATGTAGAAGGGACTTTATCGACAAAAACAAGGAGTTCATCGATGAATCCTGCTATTTGCCCATTAAAAATTTTCTTACTTCTTTTCTTATTTATTTCTTTTATTTTTCCGAGTTCTGGTTTCTACATTATAATCAACAGAGCAATAATCAAAGGAGCTTCAAAAATCCTAATCAAATATCTCAACAAACATTTTTCAAGTATTTAGCACAATAAAGATTAGGATGTAAGCTTGCAAAAACATTTTATATCAAAAGCACAAGCAAACTTTCAAATCTGACAACAAGGGTGCCAAGACTTATAAGCAAATAAGAGTTCTTCCCAAATGATATTTATCAATAAAATACAATGGGAATAACTTAGCTTACTTTCAAAACATCGATATCAATCAATGCAAATAAGTGAGAGTAGTAAGCTTTAAAAATGATGTATATAAATGCACACAATAACAAGATTCAAACTCCCTTCAACTTGCAATTGATTTGCAAATAAGGAGTATATGAAACTAGAACCCTCTATTTTAAAATGATTTTCTCAAGCAAGATTAAGAGAGAGCGTTAAAAATGTGCTTGAGAGTATGAAGTATAAACAATTGGAGTTCAAAGAATTTTAGAGAAAATATTTGCTAATTATAGTGCTAATCGCTTGCTAATATAGACAATTAAGGGGGTATATATAGATATTTCTAAAAATATAACTGTTGGGGATATATGAGGTATTTTAGAAAAAGTTTAATTATGTTTAGTTAAAAATAACCTCGTTTATCTGTGGTAAAAAAAATTGACCAACCTGAGAGGTTCGATCGACCAAGGACAAGGTTCGATCGACCACTTTTATAAGTTCGGTCAACCTAGGAAAATTCAAATTATAAGTTTGGTTGACCATATCAGGGTGTTTTTGAACCCTTCATGGATTCGTTCAAGCAAGGCAAAGGTTGGTTGACCATTCACATAGATTCGTTCAACCAAGGCCAACTTGACCTATAAGGTTTGATCAACCAAGTAGTTAGGGTGTCAGAGGTTAATGGTTCGGTCGACTGAGGATAGTGCATTCAATTTAGTATGGTCGGCCGAGCAAAGTCAACATGTTGACTTCTGGCCGGTTTGGTCGACCAAGGAATTTATAATGTCAAGGGTTTGGTCGACCGAAACCACTTAAAAATGTGCATTTAAGTTCATTTTGGCCTTTGTGCTTCATCAACCCTGTGTGAATAAGCATATGGCACTTAAGTTTAAAGCGTGATGGTTCCTATGGTCATTCTAAGGCCCTTTGAGTATAAATACCTATTATGCATGATATGCATTATTATAGTCCATTATTAAAGAGCCAAAATATAAAAACCAAATGCATTTACAATTAAAATTAAATGTCTTCAATCTTCTTGCTCGTGTGTCTTCATGGAAGCGCTAGATACATATGATCTTGGAGTTTCTTCTGACTTCCAAGTCCCTTGATCTTATGTGTGCTATAATTTAGGCATATTCACATACTTAAACATATATAAGATACTGGTACTTTGTCAACATCAAAACAAATCGGACTCGAAAAAGTCAACATATGCCAAGGAAGTGAGCCATCTGGTTAATATCTGTTATTTCAAATTCTTTGACATAGCTCCTCTTAAACACGGAAAACATCTCTATATTGTTGCTGGTGAAGATTAGATCATCAACATACAAGCAGGCAATCAACATACTTCCATCTGTATCCATCTTCATGCATAGTGCATGCTCGTAAAGACACTTCTCAAATCCATTCTTCATAAAATAGTCATAAATCCTTATGTTCCACGCATGATGTTGACTTTTTGTTCAGATCCCTGTTTTGATTATGACAAACCACAGTATCTCATCTATGTGTTTTAAGTATTTGAGCAAATTTATGTTTTATTTAGCACGGATGATGATGCAATTTGGAAGCCATAAATAGCACCTAAACAAGCATACCCTGACGTATTCCATGGAATTGCAAAGAAGCAGCACATGAAGAATGATTCTTGTTTTAAGTTGTATTTTTATTTCTCAAGGGTCTGTAATTATAATCCAAGTTCTATAATAGTTAATGCACTGCTTGCATAGTAGGACTGTAAGCTCAGTAATGTCGTAGATAGACCGTAGGTCAATCAAATGACATTAGACAAGACTTTGGTTGACCGACGCCATTTTTTTTTTTGCTAAGTTAAAGAGCCTCGACCTTAGAAAGATCCTAGGTCCTTGCACCAACACTTAGGAAAATCCCCACTATCAACAATGAAATTAGGGGTAACTTATGATTTAAAATATGACTTAGGTCTTAAATAGGTAAGGGCTTCAGGTAATCGAACTTTGGCATTGAAAACGCCTCGGTCGACTGAAAATAGGAAAAGTCAGAACATTGATCTGACTTCAGGTGACCGAACCAAAATGAACTTAGTGTTCACTGTCGACCGAACTCCTATTAAGGATTGTTGACCTTATAGGTCGCCCCGATTTTGATAATGACAAATACTGATATTTGATGTTTGTTAAGTGCTTGTGCAGGTTTGAATTAATATCCCAGGGGAGGACACTTGAGGAAACAAGAAGACCATTAAGTTTTGTACTTTATATTGTAATTCATATCGGTCTATAATAATGAGGGTCTGTAATAGTAACTTAGGCATGTGGTTGTATGCTTATCACCTACACATCATGCACGTATGATATTGTGTAAGCTCAACTAAGACCTTAGCGAGACCATAGGCTCCAACACTCACGCACACATAGCATAAAATATGAGTGTGAAATAATTATGTTGAAAACTGAACACATTTAAGCAAGCTAAGACGGGTCGGACGACTGAACCTTTGGAGTACAAAACTCTTCGGGCTCCCGAACATAGACAAAGTCAAAAAGTTGAGCATCCCTCGGGCGACTGAACCATAAATGCATGTATCTTCTCTAGCTGCCCGAACCCTTTGAATGGGACTGGTCACCAACTCAGGCAACCGAAGATCTCAATTCAAATTAGCCCCGGGTGACCGAAAACAAGAGTTCAGGCACTCGAACCCAGGACTAGGCACCCGAACCTACGAACAAATGTTTCTGACTTTTGTTCGGGCTACCAAACCAAGACACGGGCAATTGAGTAAGCTTAGAACACTCTTATTGCTTTGTTTGTTCAAGCCACCGAGCCTCGGTTAAACCACCCAAACTTCAGCCGGTTAAAATAAATTAACCGCAGTAAAACAGGTTATTTCAGGCTAATTGAATTTTAATCCTTTGAGACATTTTTAATAATGCCCATTATATCCCGAATGGTACTAATTTTTTACCTGGCCATAAATATGAGTCCATTTCTCAATTAAAAGAACTTTTGGAAGAAAAGTGATTAGCAAAAATTCTCTCCCTCTTGAAAATCCATTTTGTGCCCTAACACTTTCAAACTTGTATCCTCTTGATAAAATTCGAGATTGTGAGAGTGTCATTCGTGCTTGTAGGATTTTTGTTTAGTGCTAATACTCCCTTGTGTGTGTTTACCTGATATTTAATTTTTTGGGAGCATAGTTTAGGTTTGTCCCGCAAATTTGCTCAATATATCTTGTGTGGGAATAAACCAAGAAAGCTTAGGATTTTTGCATTACGTTTCAAGTGTCCAAGAGCTTTGTTTTTGGTGTGCAAAGAAATTTTCAAACAAGCAAGCAATCTTTTCAAACTAACTTTGTGCTTATTCCATTGAAGAAAACCATTTTGAAACTAGTTTGATTATCTATCTAGTGCACTTGGAACATTTATATGGTGATTGAAATATTTTGTTTAGATTCCAAGTCATTGCTTGTGTTGATTATTCTTGAGCATCATACTGATTATTGTGTTGAATATTCCTAAGCTTCATATTGACTATACTATGTTGTGTATTGATAGAACAAATCTTGCATCACTGAGCTTACACTATATCCTTGCTTTTGATGCGTATGTGATTGAGCGTATTGTTTGGGTACAAATATGCTTTACGTGAAAGCACTATTTCACTGTACCAATTGATTTTAAAATCTAAGTGATTCCAGGCATGGCCTAAGGGGGTCATAATCCAGCCCGGTAAGAATTGTTGTAAAGGTTGAGGTCAACCCTGTGCTAATTGACCGAGTTTGTACAGGTGCCGCTCCACCCATTTAAGTGAGCATTATAGTGGTGATCCTTTTGCTTGTTAGCCAAGGCGGGGATGTAGGCAATTGGCCGAACCTCGATAACATTTCTGTGTGTCACCCTTTCTTTACTTCTTTCCGGTGCTTGTGTGATTGATTAAATTGCTTTATTTACTTTCTGGTATACATTTACTTTACTTGCACTGGATTGACCATAGGGTTGTTGAATATATTGGTGTTAGGAGATTGACCTAGGGATTAAATTTTAGAAAATACCAATTCACCCCCCCCCCCTCTTGGGATCATGGTAAAGCTAACAATTGGTATCAGAGACAGGTTGCATAGACTAACTATTATTTTGCAAAAAGATTACTTTTGGCTCATAGCTCTATGACCCTTTTCCATGAGGGACCATCTTCCACACGACCTCCTATTTTTAGTGGTGTTAACTACACCTTCTGGAAATAGAGGATGTGCATCTACCTTCAGAATACTAATTGGAAGGTATGGAGGATTGTCTCTAAGAGAAACTATGTTTCGATGAAAACTGAGGGTGCAGCTAGGGTTCCCAAGACTGAGGATGAATATGACGATGATGATATGAAAGTTGTTAGTCTTAATGCCGCTGCTATGAATATTTTATACCATAGTCTTGATGTAAATGAATTTAATAAGATCATGGCATGTTCTACTACAAAAGAAATATAGGATAAGTTAGAGGTCACATATGAGGGTACTAGGGATGTAAAGGACAGTAGGATAGATATGTTGACGAGTGAGTATGAGGCATTTAGGATGAATGTAGGCGAGTCCATTCAGAGCATGTACACTAGATTCACACACATCATAAACTCACTGCATGCATAAGGAAAGACCTATCCCATATATGAAATGATTAGGAAAATCTTTAGAGGCTTACCTCCTATTTGGGAAGCCAAGGCTACGGCTATTGTTAAGGGTAGAGACCTTGAGGCCATGACCTTAGATGAATTGATAAGTTCCTTGATTACTTATGAATTGTCCATAAATGAGAGACTTAATGAGCATAATAGGGCCAAGAAAGTGACTACATTAAGAGCATCTAATAACACATCTAATGAGTGTAGTGAGTCTGACATTGATGATGAAATGGCTATGCTAACCAAAAAATTTAGTAGATTTTTCAGGAAGAATAGGAAGCCCTATAAAAAATATAGAGAGTCTACTAATGAGAAAGGAGAGTCAAGCAAAAGAAAAGAAAAATCAAATGCTTCTATGTGCTATAACTGTAACAAAGTGGGGCACATCAAACGCGACTGCCCACTGTTGAAAAAGGAAAGTAAGAAAAAGAAGAAAGCCATGAAGGCTGGGACTTCATGGGACAAACTTAGTAGCAGCGACTCAGAATCAAATCACAGCGACTCAAAGGTTGCTAATCTGTGCTTGATGGCACACGAGGATGAGGTATTGTCTTCTATTTCTTTATCTTCATATTGTTCATCTGATGATTGTGATTCTGATTGCATGCCTACATTTAGAGAGTTACAGTTTGAATATATTTGTATTTCTAAATTTTTAGGCAAAATGGTAAAGAAAATAATGATTTGAAAAAGAAATGTGAAAATTGGTCAAAATTGTTCAATATGGCAAAAACCTCTCATGCTTCTATTTTAAAACAAAAAGATGCTACTGTTGTTGAGCTTGAGAGAAAATTGGAGTATAGCTCCAAAATTATTTTTAAATTCACTAAGGGCAAAGAAAATTTTAACAAATTGCTTGGTGCTCAAAGAAACTCATCAAGTAAATAGGGTCATGGTTTTAATGGTATTGAAAATGTTAGACGGCCTAATCTTTACTTAGGACACTTTACACGTGAGTCAAAGTCCTATATTCCTCCTAAAGAACCTAAGTATAGATTAAGATGTTTTAAATGTAAATACATTGGTCACATTCAATTTGATTGTCCACTTAGGAATAAGCATGCCAGAATTAGGAAGGTATGGGTAGTAAAGGGAGATTCTACTACTAACCCCCATGGACCCAACAAAATTTGGGGACCTGCATCAATTACTTAGCTTATTTTGTAGGTATGCCTAAGATTGTCCTCCTCCATGGACCGATGGTACTTGGATAGCGGATGCTCACGGCACATGACCAACGAGCGACAAGGGAAAATTTACTTCCATTGTTCCCAAGGATGGAGGCTACGTGACATTTGGCGACAATGCAAAAGGATGCATCATCGGGGTAGGTAAGGTTGGTAAGAGTTCATCTCTTACTATTGACAATGTTTTGTTGGTTGATGGGTTGAAGCATCATCTACTTAGCATAAGTCAGTTGTGTGGCATAAGATATAAAGTATCTTTTGAGAATGATAAATGCATGGTAGAAGATAAGACAAATCACAAAGTGCTTTTTACTGCTGATAGACATGAAAATGTTTATACTATTTCTCTTGACAACTTAGCTTCTCAACAAGTGACATATTTTTCTACTATAAATAAAGTTAGTTGGTTATGGCAAAGGCACTTAGGACATGCTAGCATGGATTTATTGTCTAAACTTGTTATAAAAGAATTAGTTAAAGGCTTGCCTAAGATATCATTTGTAAAGGATAAAATTTGTGATGCATGTCAAATGGGTAAGCAAACCAAATCTAGTTTCAGGAAAAAGAAATTCATATATACTACTAGTCCACTTGAAATGCTTCACTTAGATTTATTTGGACCTAATCCTATGCAAAGTCTTGGTGGTAAATCTTATGCTTTTGTAATTGTGGATGACTTTTCTAGATTCACATGAGTATTATTTCTTGCACACAAAAATGAATCATGTGAACAATTTACCAAGCTTTGTAGAAGAATTCAAAATGAGAAAGGATATAAGATAACTCATATAAGAAGTGATAGAGGCACTGAATGAAGGCATAGAAAAATATTGTGACTTAGAGAGCATATCTTATAACTTTTCTGCACCTAGGACACCTCAACAAAATGGTGTAGTAGAAAGAAAGAATAGGTCACTGCAAGAAATGGGTAAAACTTTGTTGAATGAGCATAACTTACCTAAATATTTTTTGGCCGAGGCCATAAATACTGCATGCTATGTTATGAATAGGGTGTTGATTAGACTGTCAATAAATAAAACCCCTTATGAATTGTGGAACAACCGTAAACCCAATATTTCCTATTTTCATGTGTTTGGTTGTAAATGTTTTGTGCTTAGGGATAATGAACACTTAGGAAAATTTGATTCTAAATCTGATGAAGGTATTTTCCTAGGATATGCATTAAATAACAAAGCATATAGGGTTTTCAATAAAAGAACTTTAACTGTCATTGAATCTATTCATGTTGTATTTGATGAGTCTATCCATTTTCTAATAAAGATGATGAAGATGATATTAATATTAGAAAATACTTAAAGAAAATGTCTATTGAAAACAATGCAAGCGAAAATCAAGAAGCAAATCAAAAATCACTTAAAGATAATGAAAATGGAAATTAGGAGTTGCCTAAAGATTGGAAATTCATTAGAAATCACCCTATAGATCAAATCATAGGTGAACCGTCCCATGGTGCAGCCACAAGATCTTCCCTTAGAAATTTAGTGAATCATTCTTCTTTCTTATCCCAAGAAGAACCTAAAAATATTAAAGAAGCCATAGAGGATGAGTCTTGGGTGATGTCCATGCAAGAAGATTAACCAATTTGAAAGAAGCAAAGTATGGACCTTAGTTCCTAGGTCTAATGAGCACACCATCATTGGAACTAAATGGGTATATAGAAATAAGAAATATGAGAATAGGTTAGTAACTAGGAATAAAGCTAAACTAGTTGCCCAAGGGTATAACCAACTGGAAGGGATTGACTTTGATGAAACATATGCTCCTGTTTCTAGGTTAGAAGCTATTCGTATGCTACTTGCCTTTGCCGCTTTTAAAAATTTTAAATTATTTCAAATAGATGTTAAAAGTGTGTTTCTAAATGGTTTCATTAATGAAGAGGTGTACGTAGAACAACCACCCGGTTTTGAAAATCATAAATATCCTGATCATGTGCATCGATTGTCTAAAACCTTATATGGATTGAAGCAAGCTCCTAGAGCTTGGTATGAGAGGCTTAGTGGTTTCTACTAGAAAATAGGTTTACCCGTGGCAAAATTGACACTACACTTTTCATCAAATCCAAAAATGATGATATGCTCCTTGTTCAAATTTATGTGGACGATATCATTTTTGGGGTAACTAATGATGAGTTGTGTGATGAGTTTGCCAAATGCATGCAAAGTGAATTTGAAATAAGTATGATGAGTAAACTTAGTTTTTTCTTAGGGCTACAAATTAAACAAGCTAATCATGGAACTTTCATATGTCAATCTAAATATATCAGGGACTTGCTAAAGAAATTTAATATGGAAGATTGCAAAATTCTTGGTACACCAATGAACTCTTCCATTAAGCTTGATAAAATGAGCAAGGAATCCCTATTGACGTAAAATTGTATCGTGGCATGATTGGGAGTCTCCTATATCTCACTGCTAGTAGGCCTGATATTATGTTTAGTGTATGTATGTGTGCTAGGTTTCAGGCTGGTGCTAAGGAATCTCACTTAAAAGCTATCAAACGTATCCTTATGTATCTAGTTGGAACTATAGAATTAGGCTTATGGTACCCTAAGCATACTACTTTTGAGATTGTTGGATATACTGATGTTGATTTTGCTGGTAGTAAGGTCGATAGAAAAAGCACTAGCAGCACTTGTCATTACTTAGGACAATCTCTTGTTTCTTGGTTCTCCAAGAAACAAAACTTAGTTGCCTTATCCACAGCCGAAGCTGAATATATTGCGGCTACAAGTTATTGTGCCCAAACTCTTTATATGAAATAACAACTTATGGATTATGGATTGCACTATGACACGATACCGATTAAATGCGATAATACTAGTGCAATCAACATCTCTAAAAATCCTATTTCACATTCACGAGCTAAACATATTGAGATTAGACATCATTTTCTTCGTGATCATGTACAAAAAGGAGATGGTGCACTTGAGTTTGTATGCACCAATGAACAATGGGCTAGCATATTCACTAAACCACTACTTAAGGATAGGTTCATACAAATTAGATGTGACTTAGGCTTAATGCATAGTAGAGAAACTTCCTAAACTTAATGTTTCATAACCTGCATAGATTTAGGGGGAGCTTTCTCATGGGAGCTTTCCAAGTCTTAGCAACTAATACTATTGTTGACTTATTTTCTTGCTTTAGACTTTGTGAAAGTTGATTATTGATTGTGTGCACATGTCAAATATATACCTCTTGTATGGTCGTATTGGACTTAATGAGTATTAATTTTTTTTACTTATGATATACCACCTTCTTTTTGTCCACTTCATAATTATATTGAAATTTTATTTGACTAATTGGATCATACTAGACTGTTCAAGTAGTTATGGATAAATTGTTAGGGAATATAACCTCAAACAGGTTACAGCTTATACAGGATTCATTTTGGAAAGTTCGATTTACAAACGGCACTCTACCGAAATTCTTCTAAATCTTTCTAAAATTTCTCATGTATAAATGTAACATTTACCTATTGTCTAGAGCTTTCACTCTTAGAGCCCTTTTTTCTATTGCCAAAAGGGGAAGATGGAGAGGCAAAAATAAAATAATTGGGTAAGCTTGTAATACATGATGCATATTGTTAGAGGGAGCTTATTTAAGCTATACCAAATTTTTGCAGAATGTATTTGTCATCATCAAAAAGGGGGAGAATGTTGACCTTATAGGTCGCACCCAGTTTTGATAATGACAAATACTGATATTTGATGTTTGTTAAGTTCTTGTGCAGGTTTAAATTAATATCCCAGGCGAGGACACTCGAGGAAACAAGAAGACCGTGAAGTTTTATACTTTGTATCGAAATTCATATCGGTCTGTAATAATGAGGGTCTGTAATAGTAACTTAGGCATGTGGTTGTATGCTTATCACCTACACATCATGCACATATGATATTGTGTAAGCTCAACTAAGACCTTAGCAAGACCCTAGGCTCCAACCCTCACGCACACATAGCATAAAATATGAGTATGAAATAATTGCGCTGAAAACTGAACATATCTAAGCAAGCTAAGAGGGGTTGGGCAACCAAACCTTTGGAGTACAAAACTCCTCGGGTGCCCGAACATAGACAAAGTCAAAAAGTTGACCATCCCTCGAGCAACCGAACCATAAATGCATGTATCTTCTCCAGGCGCCCGAACCCTTTGAAAGGGACTGGTCACCAACTCGGGCAACCGAAGATTTCAGTTGAAATTAGCCCTGAGTGACCGAACATAAGAGTTCGGGCACTCAAACCTATGACCGAGCACCCAAACCTACGAACAAATGTTTCTAACTTTTGTTTGGGATGCCGAACCAAGACACTGGAGATTGAATAAGCTTAGAACACTTTTATTGCTGTGTCTGTTCAGGCAACCAAATCTCGATTTAGCCAGCCGAACTTCAGCCGGTTGAAATAAACTAACCGCGGTAAAACAGGGTTATTTCAGGCTAATTGAATTTTAATCCTTTGAGACTTTTTTGATAATGCCCATTATATCCTGAACGGTAATAATTTTTTATCTGGCCATAAATATGAGTCCATTTGCTCAATTAAAAAAACTTTTGGAAGAAAAGTGATTAGCAAAAGTTCTCTATCTCTTGAAAATCCATTTTGTGTCCTAACACTTTCAAACTTGCATCCACTTGATAAAATCCGAGATTGTCAGAGTGTCATTCGTGCTTGTAGGATTGTTGTTTAGAGCTAATACTCCCTTTGTTGTGTTTACCTAATATTTAATTTTTTAGGAGCATAGCTTAGGTTTGTCCCGTAGATTTGCTCAATATAAATCTTGTGTGGGATTAAACAGCTTAGGATATTTGCATTTCGTTGCAAGTGTCCAAGAGCTTTGTTTTTGGTGTGCAAAGAATTTTTTAAACAAGAAAGCAATCTTTTCAAACTAGCTTTGTGCTTATTCCATTGAAGAAAACCATTTTGAAACTAGTTTGATTATCTATCTAGTATACTTGGAACATTTATGTGGTGATTGAAATATTTTGTTTAGATTCCAAGTCATTGCTTGTGTTGATTATTCTTGAGCATCATACTGATCGTATTGTGTTGAATACTCTTGAGCTTCATATTGACTATACTGTGTTGTGTATTGATAGAACAAATCTTGCATCACTGATCTTACACTATATCCTTGCTTTTGAAGCGTATGTGATTGAGCGTATTGTTTGGGTACAAATATGCTTTACGTGAAAGCACTATTTCATTGTACCAATAGATTTTAAAATCTGAGTGATTCCAGGCGTGGCCTGAGGGGACGGTAATCTAGTCTAGTAAGGATTTTTGTAAAGGTTGAGGTCAGGCCTGTGCTAATTGACCTGGTTTGTATTGGTGCCACTCCAGCCGTTTAAGTGAGCATTATAGTGGTAATCCTTGTGCTTGTTAGTCAAGGTGGGGACGTAGGCAATTGGCCGAACCTCGATAACATTTCTGCGTGTCACCTTTTCTTTACTGCTTTCTGGTGCTTATGTGATTGATTAAATTGCTTTATTTACTTTCTGGTATACATTTACTTTACTTGCACTAGATTGACCATAGGGTTGTGAATATACTGGTGTTAATAGATTGACCTAGGTATTAAATTTTAAAAAATACCAATTCACTCCCCCCCCCCCTTCTTGGGATCACGGTAAAGCTAACAAGGACTTTTCCAACAACTCGGGTGCCCAAACATTTACGTTCAAAATACCCTCAGGAGATCAAAAGTGCAAGTTCAGTAGACCGAACTTGAGACCAAGTGAGCGAACCTCGAGCCAGTTGGAAAATCTCCTTAGCTAGCAGACTGAACGTATTTTCAGGCACCCAAACATGAAAACTTCACTTTTTTTCGTAGGTCTGCTCGGGTGACCGAACCTAGGGCTCAGTCGACCAAAACTCTCAGGTTGACCAAAATTTACAACGAGTTAATTAGGGTAAATTAGGGTTATTTTTGTTAAACTCATTTAAAATAATTTTAATTACTAACCTTATGTCCCAATGGTAATATTTTTGAGTGAGGCAATATATATATATGTGTTCATTTGCAAAAAGTAAGACAATATTATAGCTTTGATTAGAGAAATTTCTCGTGAAAATTTCTTTGTGCTTCTCACTCCCACTCAAGCCCATATACCTCACTTTTACTCATTCCCTTGCAAAATCATATTGAGTGAGTGTATCTTGAGATTACCTACACTATCTTATACTCTCACACTTGTGATTGTTTGTTGATTTTTTTGAGAGTAAAGTTCAAGAGTTTTCCCCAGTGATTTAATTCATAAATTCATTTTTTGGGGAAACCTTCCTAAGCTTGTGATTCTTTGCATTCTCATTGCAAGACTTCAAAAGCTTGTCTTGTGTTGTGATGAAAAATATTTTTGTCAAGCTTGTTTCTTTTTTAAAATATCTCTTGTGCTTGACCTTTTGAAAATCTTGTTTGAGATATTTGATTGAGGTATTAAAATCTTTGAAACTATATTTGTGGTTGAAATATTTATATATATATATATATATATATATATATATTGTTTCAAAGATAGATTGCTAACACACTCTCATACTTTGATTGTATATTGACATTATCTTGAGAGTTGTGATATTGTCTCCACTGAGCTTATAAATCTTACCATAATGAATTGCATTGGTTATTGCTTGTGCGTATTGGTACAAATCTGCTTATGTTAGAAGCATCTTTATTTGTACACATATTTTATATTCATTATTGTATTCCAAGCGTGGCCTGAGGGGGTTTGATCTAGCCCGTAAGAATCAGTTGGTAGGGCCTTCTCCGCCCCATAAGGAGAGTGTGTAAAAGTTGAGGTCAACCCTGGTAATTTGACCTGATTGTAACCGGTGCCGCTCCACCTGTTAAGTGAGCATTAGTGGAATCCTCAGGCTTGCAAGCTGAGGTGGGGACGTAGGCAGTATTGGTCGAACCGTGAAAACATTTCTTGTGCCTGCTTTTAATTTTAGCAATTTAAATTTTGGCACTTGAATGTTTGTGATTTATTATTGTGAATGATTGGGTTTATAATTGCATAGACACACCCTAGGCTACGTAATACTACTGATTTGGATAAACCTAGGAGGAGAAATTTTTAAATACCCAATTCACCCCCCTCTTGGGAATACACCAATTCCAACACATGAGGTGCCTATTTCAAGCCATAGAGTGCTTTCTTTAGCTTATACACTCTATATCTATGTGGCTGATCGATATAGATCTTTTCTTCCAAAAAACCATTCAAAAATGTTGATTTCATGTCCAGCTAGTAAATTTTCCATCCATTTTGTGCAGATGGTGAAATTAGTAATCTAATAGTCTCTAGCCTAACAACTGAGGCAAAGATTTTTCCATAATCAATCCCTTCTTCTACCTGTAGCCTTTGATCACAATGTTTGCTTTATATCTCTGGACTTCTCCTTGAGCATTCTTCTTAGTCTTGTAGACCCATTTCATACTAATAGTTTTGCCACCCTTCGGGAGATTTGTCAGCTCCCAAGTCTTGTTCTTCTTGATGTATTAAATATCCTCATCCATCACTTTTCTCCATTTTTCTTCTTCGTTACCCTCCTCAAAGCTAACTGGGTCGCTAGTCAACAATAGACAATACAGAGTAACATACTCTTCTATAGGTTTTGTATTTTCATATAGATCAGCTAGGGTACGGGCCCCTCTAGGCCTCGTGTCTAAGATTTTACGCTTAATTGGTGATGGAGTTCCATTCCTCTATGGTGAATGGAAACCATGTCGAGGTGTCTACAATTTGGGAACTTGTGACTCGATAGTCATTTCTCTCGTTTGTGTGGATTCTTCTCCTTCAAGCGTCAATTCTGCATCTTTAGAGGATTCAGCCTGGTCCCATTTCCAAGATTCATTTTGTAACGACCCCAAAAATAATATATGAGTAAGTATGATCCTTAAAAAAAATTAACTTAATTAATTAATAAGAATTATTATTTTAATAATATGATATATTAATATATTAATATGATATAATATAATATTATAATATAATTTGATAACATAAAATTAATTTTATATATATATATATATATATGAAGTTTTAGGAAGTCTCAGAGAGACTTCCAGAATTCAATTTCAATTTCAAGAAACCCCCCAACCGTCAAGCTCTCTCTCTCTCTCTCTCTCTCTCTCTCTCCTCAAACCCCCCCCTCTCTCTCTCTCTCTAAGATTTTTCTCCGTTTCTCAGCCAAATAAAAAAACGAACACCATATCCGAATCCTAACTCCGCTCCTGAACGTTTTAACCAAAGTGGATTCATCGTTTGGACATCGTAGGCACCACTCCAGGGCTAAGGTAAGGGGAATAGATTTTGTCAGTTATTTTCAAAATTGAATCGATTAAATTGAGAGGTTGGATACTAAAATACTATATATGACTTTTCTAAACTATTTAGGCATATGGAAATGATGATTTTTGGTTATTGTGCATGTATTTGGGCAAAACCAAGTGAGTAAGGTAATCATCTCCCATTTTCCTGAAAAGTGTATATTGTGAATTAAATAAAAATTATGGGGATGTTTAGACCATTGTTTTCTGAAAAATATATTTTGGGCAGTTTATTATACTATGGTATAAGCATTTAAATTGTGTGACATGAGAATAATTTGTTTTAATTGTAGACTTAAATCGGTTGGGAATCCCTTTATGATATTATACAGGGAAATTGTGATTTTATACTGGAATATGCATTTTATACTAAGTTATGAATATGCATAGTGAAATTGTGATTTTATATTGAGTGGTGAATTTATACTAAGTTGGGAATTTATATTGGGTTGTGGTTTCCTACTGAGTTATGAATTTATACTGATATCGTGAAATACTGAGAATAAAGTAGAAATTCTGAAAAGTCATGGAGATCTAGAGATCAAGTGATTGTTGAGAATTTTATTGTATATTATATAAATTTTAATATAATGTTGGCAGGTTATGAGGAGGTCGGTATATTGTTATAATATAATATTATATAAATTGCATTATATAGTTAAAGAACCCTAATGGACTAGTATGTTGAGAGCACGGTACCGTAGCTATAGGAAGAGATATCAGTGCAGCCACACTATTCAAAAAGTGTTGGTATAGAAAGTCAATTTAGCCAGCGAAAGGGGTTGAGTACGTTCCTAGTATACGGATAGATTCGGTAGGCAAATCGAACTAATAGATGAGTTACATTAACTTAGCATTGGTCGACCGACCAGATGCTAAGTCCAGCCTTTGGGCCGCACATATCGTCACGGGGGTTATACATGTTGTTTATCCATGTTAGGAGGTTCTTTTACTCATATTTGCATATATAAAGGAAAGTTTGTATTTTTAATAATGGATGTGAGTTACAGTTATAAATGAAGAGTTATTTAAAATTAGATTAATGGTAATATTTTGCCTACACTAAAACTCATATGAGCCACACACTAATAATAATCTATTCCGTCTTACTGAGAAGCGTCTTACCCCATGATTATCCAATATTTTTCAGATGCCATATGGACTACAACAATTATCAGAATAGTGCAATGAAGCATAGGTGGGATAAAAGATCGTGTTTAAAATTGTATTATTTTATTTATGTTTTTAATGAGTTTAGATCTTTATTATGAAAATGGGATTGATATTGTGATATTGGGATAGTTTAGTACTCTGGTATTTAGCATTTGAGGACTTCCGCTATCTTTATCAATGATTACCATAATACGAAATATTCAGGTTATTATAGGGTGTATTAGAGAAACTGAGTGAAATTTTCCGGGTCATTTCACATTTTCTTCAAAAATGACATCTCGATTGTGAATGACTTTCTTGTTGATGGGATTGTAGAGTCGATATCCTATAGTGTTGTCATCGTATCCAACAAGGATACCCTCATCTCCTTTGTCTTCCAACTTTGTCCTTCTCGCCTTTGGGATCTTGGCATAGGCTATGCAACCAAAAACTCTAAGATGACTCACACTGGGCTTGTGAGTACTCCAAGATTCATGTGGTATCTTTGTATCAAGACTCTTCGTAGGGCACCTGTTAAGCAGATAGAATACACCTAACAATGCTTCTACCCAAAAACTTTTGCACACAATTTTATCATTTAACATGATCCTAGTCATGTTAAGGATCGTGCGGTTCTTCCTCTTAGCTACACTGTCACACCCTGAACCTGCCAAGTGAGGCTTGGGGTGTGATGTGATCCAATCACCCGTGTCTGATACCATAACCCCAATCATGCAGTAGAAAAATAAACAAACATCCTTAATAATATACCAGGGTACTATATAAACATCCCAAAACAGTATTTACCAACATCTAGTATCCATATATACATCTTAGAAAACTAAAAAAAAAACATAGACCAAAAATACATCCAAAATATGTACACTCCCACAAAAATGTTATGCCAACAAACCTAGCTCAGGGCTCGCTAAGCTCAATTACGTGGAGGTCCTGAAAAAGATGAATTGTATAACGAGTGAGACACATCTCAGTAAGATGGAATGGACTAATACTAGTGTGTGGCTATCATGAGTTTAGTGTATGCAAAATATCATTAGTTTTCAATTAACCGCAGTTATAGAATCATTCTTAGCCCATACTCACACACACAATTATTTATAAGTGAAAGTTCCCAAGGATAGGGAAGATTACACGCTTATACATGTACCTTCCCTTTGCTATAATACCATTACAATTATCGCGGCGCTCACCTTACTTAATAAGCCCTCAAGGCTATGTTTATAAACAAACTCCGAGAATAGGGAACATTACATGCCCTTCTCTGGTACCAAACTGTAATTATTAGGGCACTCGCCTTTCTCAACAAGCCCTCGGACAGAGAGTTTACTTCACCCCAAATACGTATAATACTACTATATTTAATACATTTAACATTTTGTTCCTTTACTCTATATGTTGTGATCTCTATAAAACCCCAAGTCTTCATAAGCTATGTTTTCATATTCTCTACTCTGTTCTCTTATCACATACTTTGTTATCACATTTCACATACTCTGTCTTCATATATTATGTATTCACATACAGTGTTCTGCATTTACATGCAATTTTTTATTATACTCAGGTTAAATATGCAAATATGAATTTAGAACTCACTGCCAGATGAATAAAAACCAATATGCTTCCCCCCATGACAGGTTGTGTGGCCCGTAGGCTGGACTTAACCCTGGCCGGCCCACCTGAGTAAAATCAATTCGTAACACATCAATCTGCTAGTATGATTGGCTTTCCCATGATGGTCTAGGCTCCAAGGGGAACTCTACCCTTCACAACTCAATCGACTATCCCATACCAATAGTCTCTCTAAGACGTGTGGTTGCATGAAGCTCTCTAAAACTCTCACAACAGTACCGTATGTACTATGGTCCACCAGAGTCCTCACACCATATATTGCAATTTAACATTAATATTTTGTTCTGAATAAACAATTCCAAATACAGTATAATCCCAAGACATTTCAGTATTTCCATATGTTATACATATTTCATAACTCAACACAGTATTATCATTTTTCCTCATGCCACACAATTTGAATAATACACATATCTGCTTTACTGAAAATATAGGTTAAGTTATCTCCACAATTTATCATATACTCAAAATAAGCGTTAATAAGCAAAACGGAGATAATTAACCCTACTCACCGTGACCAATTTTTAGAAAATGTAAAAAAATTCTGACCAATCATTTCAACCAGTCAAATTATCCAGAGAATCAATTACTTAAATCATGTAGCATTTTTATTTATTTTAATTGGTTCATGTTCAAAAATATTAGCTATTAACTTAACCATAGGCTCAAAAACCACAGTTTAAACGGTTGGTTTGCAAAACTTGCATGATAATCATATACACACACATATAATTTCCATTTTAATAGGTCGAATTTACAAAACAACTGGTTTAACCTATTCCTTTTACCTTATTCACGGAGATTGTGCCTGTAAGATTCTTAAACCGATGCCTACGGCGTTCAGAGCACAAACCTTGTAACAACATATTTCAGTATAATCAGCTAAGTCCTAGAATAATAATTATTTTAATATCCCTAAGCTCACACACTCCCGTTAACCAGTTAAATTCTAAAAATGGGGGTATGATCCACTTCCCATTTTTAAATTTAATCTCTAACATATCAAAAAAAAAAAATCCAATATAATCCAATCCTGCAGTTTAATTTAATCCTAGGAATATTCCCAAAAATGTAATTTAATCAATTCCTTACAATTTAACTTATTCCCAAAACACTCCCAAAAATATGATATAATTAAATACTACAATTTAATAATTAAATACTATAATTTAATTAGTTAAATTTTTAAAACAACCCACACAATTTGTACTCCTCACCTTAGCCTTGGAGTAGTGCCTGGAATGCCTAGTTCAAAAATCCACTCTGGTTAAATTGACGAGGATTGAGAGCTAGGCCCTAGAAATGGCATCTAATTGTCAATTAAGCTCGAGATTTGAGAGTAATTGAGGAGAAAGAGTGGGTTTACCTTACCATAAGAGTGGTGCCTACAATGCTCTTATGAAAAATCTACTCCGGTTAAATTGACGATGGCGGAGAATGCAACCTAGCGGTATTTTTCGTTTTTTTGATCGGCCGAGTATTTGCTAAGAAAATGAGGACAGAGAGAGTAGAGAGTTGTGAGGAGAGAGAGAGAGAGAGAGAGAGAGAGAGTCCAATTGCCAACGGGGGTCTCTGATTCTATTAAAGCTTCAATTTCAATTTGCAATTGAATAGGATACTTCCTCTGGAAGTATCCTTACATATGTGTGTATATATATATATATATGTGTGTGTGTGTGTGTGTGTGTGTGTGTGTGTGTGTGTCTTTATTTCAATTAGTTTTTTTTTTCATACTATTCCTTTTATTTGTTTATTTAATTTATTAATTTAATAATGTTTAATTAATTGATTAATTAATAATAATTTTTCCCCGGTTACTACATCCTTCCGTCCTTAAAAGAATTTCGTCCTCAAAATTCGCTAATCAATCCTTTTACCTAACCATCCTCATACCACTAATTTCAATATATTCCAATTTAAATATCAAACACCTAACTTGATCTCAAACTGCACAACAACTAAATATCCAAGATTCTCCTTCAAATACTTTTCTCCGCACATCAACCAACCTAACCCTCAAGTTCTAATTTCAAGTTCCAGTCTCTCTACTCAGAAAGATCACCGTCGATGGATTTACCATTGTTTTTTGAAACTTGTGACTGAATTAGAAAATCATAGAAGTCCGTCAAGGGACATTTGCCTCCAAGCTATGAAAAATAACGTAGAATTCCTAGCAGTATCTTAATCTACCCATTCCTATCATCATCCTAACTTGATCCTATATTCTGGTATTAATCCATCTTAGAGTCTACAAAATCTAACAACCTAATGCTTTGATACCACTCTATCACACCCTGAACCCGCTAAGTGGGGCTCGGGGTGTGATGTGATCCAATCTCCTGTGTCTGATACCATAACCTCAATCATGCAGCAGAAAAATAAACAAGCATCCTTGATAATATACCAGAGTACTATATAAACATCTCAAAACAATATTTCCCAACATATAGTGTCCATATATACATCTCATAAAACTAAAAAAAAATAAAAACCAAAAATACATCCAAGATTTGTAACCTCTCACAAAAATGCTATGCCAACAAACCTAGGCGCAAGCTCGCTAAGCTCGATCACGCGAAGGTCTTGAAAAAGATGACAGGTGAGACACATCTCAGTAAGAAGAAATAGATTAATACCTGTGTGTGGCTATCATGATTTTAGTGTATGCAAAATATCATCAGTTGTTAATTAACCACAGTTATAAAATCATTCTTAGCCCATACTCACATGCACACATACACAAAATTATTTATGAATGAAAGTTCCCAAGGATAGGCAAGATTACACGCCCATACATGTACCTTCCCTCTATTCTAATACAATTACAACTAACAGAGCACTCACCTTACTCAGTAAGCCCTTGGGGTTATGTTTATAAGTGAAGTCTTTGAGAATAGGGAATATTACACACCTATACATGTATCTTCCCTCTGCTCTGGTACCAAATTGTAATTACCAGGGCACTCGCCTTTCTCAACAAGTCCTCAGACGGAGAGTTTACTTAACCCCAAATACGTATAATACTACTATATTTAATACATTTAATACTTTAATACTTTACTCTGTGTGCTATTATCTTTATAAAACCCCAACTTTTCATAATCTCTATCTTTCATATATTACTTAGCTCATCATGTGCTCTATTTTCATATACTCTACTATATTCTCTTATGACATTCTCTGTTATCACATTTCACATCCTCTATCTTCATATATTCTATATTCACATGCATTGTTCTTTATTTACATGCACTGTTTTATTATACTCCGGTTAAATTTGCAAATATGAATTTCGAACTCACTATAAGATAGATAAAAACTAACATGTTGACCTTATAGGTCATATCCCGTTTTGATAGTGACAAATATCTATGTATCTTATCTTTGCCCTGAGTTTGTGTGCAGGATCTCTCTACACATGAAATTTAAAAGGATCATATCACTTGGTGGTGTATGGAGAGGCTCAAAGAAAAATGAAGACAAATTGTTTACATTTGTATTTTATATTTTTAATCATTTGAGTCTATAATAATAATCAAAGGTCTATAATAATTAATGCATGGCATGCATGGTAGGAACTATAAGCTCAAAGACCTTAGATCGACCCTAGGTCCCTACACAATCACTTGCACAAATCCCCTCTATCTTACAAATCATACCATGCGTATCATGGGTAAACTCTAGCAAGAATTTGGACTTAAAATCAAACTTGAAAAGGACTTAGTCGACTGAACCCAGCTATGTATATTCATCTTAGTTGACTGAACCACTAAGGGGTCAACAGTTTGACCAAGGTTTAGCCTACCAAACGATTTTGAACATATCTTCCATAGTCGATCGAACTGGCTCATGTCTGACACCTAGTTGTTCAGCGGACTGAAACTCTAGTTCATTTTTGATTGGGTCGACCGAATAATATGATTAGCGAACCGAACTTAAAATATAGTCGACTGGACGTCGAACGATTTCAAAATTGCCTTAATTCAGTCGACTATATCTATACTTCAAAAGTGCCTTAGTTTACCAAACTTTGAAATTAGGTCGACCGAACTTAAAATATAGTCAACTGAAACTCTCGGGTTGCCATAATTTTTAACCTTGGTAACTGAGGTTAATTAAGGGTAAATTGGATTAAAATTTTATTAAACAAAGTTAATAATTCCCTCTATATCCCAACGGTTATTTTTTTTATAAAGTCTATTTATATACCCTCATTTGCAAAGATTAAGGATTGATTAGCACCGTGATTATTTCTTCGAATTTCTTTGAGCTACACATTTCTGTACAAGCCTATACTCCTCTTCTTTTGCTCATTCCATTACAAAATCATATTGAGTGAAAGTATCTTGAGACCTACATTTCTATTGCAAGCTTATACTCTAATTGTTTTGATTGCTTGTTGATTTTATTGAGAGTTAAGCAGAAAAGTTTTTCCCCGTAGATTTAATTCATAAATCCATTTCTTCGAGAAACTTTTATTAGCTTGTGAGTCTTTGTATTTTTATTGCAAGACTCTTGAGCTTGTTTTGTGTTTTCTTTGAAGAAAATATTTTTGACAAGCTTGTGTTCTAAATATCTCTTTTACTTGATTTTTTGGAAATCTTTTTGAGATATTTGATTATATTTAGTTGAAATCTTTGAAACCCTATTTTTGGTTGATATACTTATACATTTTCAAAGATATTATCATATCACACTCTCACACTTTGATTGCCACACTGACATTATCTTGAAAGTTGTAATACTGTCTTCACTGAGCTTATAGATCTTATTATTGTGAAGTGCATTGGTTATACTTGTACAAATTTTCTTATTGGAGAAGCACGTATTTTTGTACAAAAAATTTGCATTGATTATTTGTTGTATTCCAGGAGTTTCTGGAAGGGGTGATAATCTAGCCTGGAAGGATTATATGTAAAGGTTGAGGTCAAGCCTAATAAATTGACCTAGTTGTAACTGGTGCTGCTCCACCCGTTAAGTGAGTCATAGTGGAATCCTTGGGCTTGCGAGCCGAGGCGGGGACGTAGGCGCATTTTCTAAACCTTGATAACATATCGAGTGTTAGCTCTACTTTACTTGCTTTACTATTCTGTGCATGCTTGGTTAATTTACTTGTGCAAATTTAATTTAGTTGTATTTATCATTTTATTTTATATATGCTCTAGATTGACCCTAGGGTTTTGAAATACTACTACTGCCTATTTGACCTACAAGAGAAAAACTTTAAAATCCCAATTCACCCACCTCTTGGTATTACAGTAAAGTCAACACAACATGCTTCCCCCCATGATAGGTTGTGCGGCTCATAGGCTGGACTTAACCCTCGTCGACCCACAAAAGTTAAATAAATTCCCAACTTTCAGTCTTCTAGTTCGATTGGCTTTCCCATGCTGGTCTAGACTCTAGGGGCAACTCTACACTTCACAACTCAATCGACTATCCCATACCAATACTCTCTCTAAGACGTGTGGTTGCACTAAGCTCTCCAAAATTCTTGCAACGGTACCATGCTTGCTATGGTCCACCCGAGTTCTCAAACCATACATTGCAATTTAAAATTAATATTCTGCTATGAATAAGAAATTCCAAATATAGTACAATCCCAACACATTTTAGTATTTCCACATGTTATACATATCTCATAACTCAACACATTATTTTCATTTTTCCTTATTCCACACAATTTGAATAATGCACATTTATATAACTACTGAAATAATAAGTCAATCCATGTTCATTATCTGCTTTACTGGAAATATAGGTTAAATTATCTCCATAAATTATCATATACTCAAAATAAGCATTAATAAGCGAAACAGAGATAATTAACGCTATTCACCTTGACCAATTTTTAGAAAATGTAAAACAATTTCGACCAATCATTTCAACTAGCCAAATTATCTAGAGAATCCATTACTTAAATCATGTAGCCTTTTTCTTTATTTTAATCGGTTCATTTTCAAAAATAATAGCTATTAACTCAACCATAGGCTTAAAAACCTCAGTTTAAACGGTTGGCTTTCAAAACTTGCATGATAATCATATACATACACACATAATTTCCATTTTAATGGGTAGAATTTACAAAACAACGGGCTTAATCTATTCCCCATACCTTATTCATGGAGACTATGCCTGTAAGATTCCTAAACTGACGCCTACGATGTTCAAAGCACAAACCCTATAAGCACATGTTTTAGTATAATCAGTTAAGTCCTAGAATAATAATTATTTTAATATCCCTAAGCTCACACACTCCTGTTAACCAGTTAAATTCTAAAAACGGGGGTATGATCCACTTCCCATATTTAAATTTAATCTCTAACATATATAAAAAATATATATATATATATATATATATATAATGTAATCCAGTCCTGCAGTTTAATTTAATCATAGGAATATTTCCAAAAATCTAATTTAATTAATTCCCTACAATTTAACTTATTCCCAAAACACTCCCAAAAATCTAATATAATTAAATATTACAATTTAATAATTAAATACTACAATTTAATCGGTTAAATTTTTAAAACAACCCACATAATTTGCACTCCTCACCTTAGCCTCGGAGTGGTGCCTAGAAAGTCCAGTTCAAAAATCCGCTCTGGTTAAATTGACGAGGATCGACGCTAGGCCTTAGAAATGGCATCTGATCGTCAATTAGGCTGAAGATTTGAGAGAAATTGAGAAGGAATGATTTTACCTTACCCTAGGAGTGGTGCCTACAACGCTCGTACAAAAAAACTGCTTCAGTTAAATTGACAATGGCGGATAATGCAATCCAGCGGTACTTTTCATTTTTTGATAGGCCAAATATTTGCCGAGAAAATGAGGAGAGGGAGAGTGGAGAGACATGAGGAGAGAGAGAGAGAGTCCAATTGTCAGGGGGGTCTCTAGTTCTATTAAAGCTTCAATTTCAATTTGCAATTGAATTGGATACTTCCTCTAGAAGTATCATTATATATATGTATAACTTATATTAATGTTGATTTCGTGCAATCCCAAGAGGGGGGTGAATTGGAGATTTAAAAATTCTTCCTAGGTTTATCTAAGCGAGCAGCAGTAATGCACAACGTAGGGGTAGTCTAAATATGTATATAGTTATAGAGATGATAAATCAATCTATTTTCAGCACATGCAACACAGTTCTAGTATTTCTCAGTCAAATAAAATTACATGTTAACCAGATATGCAATATATTTAGTGAAGATATTAAATCAAGCAAAAAGCAAAATATAAAGCAAGTAAAATAAAAGTAACACCAAATATATTATTGGGGTTCGGCAAACGTGCCTACATCTTAGCCTCAGCTTGCAAGCTCGAGGATTACACTACGGCTCACTTAACAAGTGGAGCGGCACCAGCTACAACCAAGTCAAATTACTAGGGCTGACCTCAACCTTACACACTCTCCTTACTAGACAAAGAATTCCCACCTATGACCACGCCTAGATTACAATCAAAAAAGTTTTTCCATACAAGTGAAGGGTGCTTCTTGACACAAGAAGATTTGTACAACAATATGATCCAAAAATGTGTACTCACAGATGATATGGATTTAATGCTCAAGTGAGATCCAATATGTGAAGTCTCTAAAATGTGTGAGTGTATGTATATGAGAGAGTACAACCTTTGATACTAGATGTTATATTCAATGAACAAACAATCAAAGGAAGTTTAACACAATCCAAAAAAAATATCTTAAAGATGTTCTAAATGTAAAGCACAATAGATATTCTGGATTGAGACTTGCAAAAACAATATCAAAGATTATATGCAAGCTTTCAAGTTTTGCAATTTGAATGCCAAGACTAGCAAGCCAAAAACAAGATCTTCCCAATCAAATATGAAATATTGTGGGAAAGATCAAACAAGCAAGAACTCTCAAAAATAGATTTTCAAAATGTATGAGTATGTGAGAGTATTTGCAAAAAGAGTGATTTGAAAATGCACTAAACTCTCTATTTTAAAAATATGTTTTCAAGAAAGTGTCAAAGAGAGTATTAACAATATGTGCTTGGATTGTAAAGAATATAGAAAAAGAAGTGAAAAAATTTTAGAGGAAATTTTGCTAATTACTTTTTGCTAATCAGTTCTTAATTAAGTCAAATGAGAGGTATATATAGGATGCCCTTGCTTTTTTACCATTGGGGACTAGTTAGGAATATTTAAAAATGATTAATTTTAATTTAACCCAATTTACCCCTAATTACTGCAATTAAAATTAAGGCAACTTGAGAAATTCGGTCGCCTGATCCTTAGGGTCGGTCGCTCAAACAAACACAAATAGGAAAGTTGAGTTTTGAACTTTGGGTGCTTGGGGAAATGTTTGGGTGCTTGAGCTAAGGCAATTTTCCAAACTGATCGAGGTTCGGTCACTTGGTGGTTACTTCGGTCTACCAAACTTCACACTTTGGTCGCCCGGGGCTATTTTGAACATAGAGTTTAGGTGCCCGAGGGAGGTGAAAAGTAACACCCCTTAGGTTCGGTCAACCGAGAAGAGTGCGTTCATTTTGGGCCGATCGCCCGAGCTTAAGTCAACCTTTTGAGTTTGTAGCTATTCGGTCAACTGAGGCATTTTCAACACATAAGGTTCGATCGCCCGTAGTCCTTTCAAGCTTAAGAAATGGGTCCTTTAAGATCACCCCTGATAGCATAGTCATGACTTATGAGTTTTAAGGGAGTTATGCAAATGATGTGTAGGGACTTATGGGTCGATCTATGGTCTCTTGAGCATTTAGTCCTATCATGCATGTAATGCAGTTATTACAGACCATATTATATCACAGACAAGTAAAATTAAATGCAAATTACAACAACAGAGAGGTCTTCATTCTTTGGCTTTTCCAAATGGCATATATGAAATATGATCTTCAAGGTCCGTATAGCTTCCCTTAGTTCCTACCATCAGTGCATGCTAAGAATAAACCTATTCAAGAAGCTCAGTGCACTGGTGAAAAACATTGGTTTTGTCATAATCAAAACAGGATCAGACTCATAAAGTCAACATTCTCCCCTTTTTTGATGATGACAAAAACATTTTGTAAAAGTGTGTAAAGCCAAACATACTCCCCCTAAGTATGTGCACAAAATTTTAATTTGAAGTATAGGCATATGATGAAGACCAACATACACAAATTATGCATTCAATTCTTAGTTTTCAATAAAGCTCAATTCAATTCTGATACACAAATTATGCATTCAATTCTTAGTTGTCAATAAATTTTAATTCAATTCTAATATGTATTTAGCTTTCCCAATTTTGCATTAGACACTTCTCCCCTTTTTGACATCAGCAAGAAGCGGCTAAGGAAGGAAAGTAAACACAAAAAGATTTCAGATATAAGATTTAATTTTGAATATTTTTAAAATTTCGGCAGCATGCCGTTTGAAAATAGACCGATTCCCAAAACTAAATCAAAGACCTGATGAATTATAAGTATGACTCATTATCAATACATGCAAGATATTCTATATAGGCCAAAGTAGTGTATGCAATGATTCAAATACATCCAACATTCATGATCAATATGAAGCAAACATTTCAGTATATACATTAGGAGCATGAATGTAAGTGCTAGAATTGATAAAGGATTTTAGAGTCGTAGTGTGTGGCTCCCCCTTAGTTTATGTACTCTATCTATTCTTACAATTTTTTAGCACAAGACATAAATAGTTTGAAGCTTATAAAGCATCATCAAGAGAGAGAAAAATAAATCATCATTGAAGATCATTTCTTGTAGAATTGATTTTAGGAGGAACCCCCCCTTAAGAATTAATCAACAAGCATTTGGGGAAAAACCGAAGGAGATAGATTTTAAAACAGAAGCTCCCCCCTTTCAATTTGAGAGTCAGGCTAGGTTTCAAATAGAGATTGTAAAGCATACGAGCCACTGAAATTGGGAGTCAAGTCTAGCAAGGTGTTCACAATTTATTAGAAGAAACCATATTGAATATAGTCAAGAAGTGCGTAATGAGATGTTCTAAAAACGCAAGCAAATTTTGGACTCAAAACCAATACGATGAAGCAAGTAAGTTCATAGTATTTTAATTTTTATAAAACATAGGATGTATGCAATTTGAGATGAGTTTTAGAAAAATTTGAGCAGCATTTCGTTTAAAAATATAGCTTTTTCCCATAGAAACCTACTTTCAAAACCTAGTTATATCATATAATCACTAGAGATTTGGCATCATCCAGATGTGGTTTAAGTCAAATGCTTTAAAGTACATAACCAGTAATGAATTCAAAAACATACACAAGCTAAGATATTACTTGATAATTCGAGAAAAGTGTATAATCATGCAAGTAGTTCAAATTCAAATCAAGTTCTACATGCGCATGCGTCAACCTTTGGCACATGATTTGATTAGTTTGGGAAAAATCTGACAAAATTCTAGCAGCATGCCGTCTGTAAACAGGACATATCCCATAAAACCTGTGTCAAGTAGATTCAAGCAAGCAATGCATTATTCAGTTTGAGCATACAAGAACCTATAATTCACTACTAGCAAGTAATACACATCTACTACATCCGCCATCCAGGAGGCATAAAAAATTAGATGGAATATTTAGAGAAATTTAAAAGTGAATGCCATCATGAGATAGATCAAAACAACCACCATGAAAAGAAATTAATCATCATCTATATGTAAATGTGGTGAGTGAAAATGCAGTGCAAAAATAAAATAAAAGCAGTATCATTATTACAGACCCAACAAGTATATAAGCAAAAAGTAAACCAAGAGAGGCAGCTGCCACTATATGTCTCCTCTAGGTCTCACCACTTGCAGGTCCTTCTTCATCATCACTCATATCCATATGCTCCTCGCCTTCATCATTCTCATTCAGATCCCTTAGGCATTGAGGATGTGAAAATTTGCCTTTATAACCGATTCAAACTCTGTAAATTAAGTGTGAGGCTCAGTGTGTCTCACATAGGATGTGGTAGCTAACCCCCTTATCTCACTCTGCATTAATGCCTTAAATTCATTAAAGGATGCAATGAGACCAGTAATGATAGCCATGATTTCTGCCCTTAGGAGCTTCTGGTGGACCTCCTAATATTTTTGGAATGGTTGGCAACCATATATTGCTGTCAATCCATATCCCATCAATTTCAAGGTCACAAAGGAGAATAAATCTGAGCTCTTCATCCTTTTAAACATAGCATAAGGAGTTCTGGCCAGGATGATTCTTTTCCCAATAGTTTTGACAAACATCTATTTTAGAATTAATTTTGGTAGATCCAGCTTCTTCCTCGTGAAGAGGCACCACATCACAAAGCAATCAAGGTAGGATACGTGATCTCTAGATCCAAAATTTAGCAAAATATTGTATGTAATCAAGTGGTGAACAAATTTCGCCTTAAGTTTTAATGATCTATAGTTGGGGGTATCGTTCAAATCAACCACAGGATTTGTCATTACAAGATTAAAAAATCTCTCAACTGAAAATTCCTACTCATTTATCCAAGTGGATATAGCATCTAGCCAGTCAAACTCTGTCAGCTTTAAAGTGATCCCAAGAGGGGGATGAATTGGTATTTTTAAAATTAATGCCCTAGGTCAGTATCCTAAAAGCAGTATATTCACAACCCTAAAGTCATTCTAGTGCAAGTACATCAATTTTAATTTGTACCAAATATTAAATAACACAATTTAATTAACAAAGCATACACCAGAAAGCAGTAAAAAGAAGTGACACGCAGAAGTGTTATTAAGGTTCGGCAAATTGCCTACGTCCCCGCCTTGACTAACAAGCATAAGAATTACCACTATAATGCTCACTTAAACGGGTGGAGCGGCACCGAAACAACTAGGTCAATTAGCACAGGGCTGACCTCAACCTTTACACAATCCTTACCGGGCTAGATTATAGCCCCTTCAGGCCACACCTAGAAATACAACAGTATTCTCTCAATCAAATGGTACAGTGATTACGCTCAACAAATTATGCTTCAGCCCATCAACTAATAAAACATTATCAATTACAAGGGAAGGATCCTTACCAACCTTACCTACGCTGATGATGCATCCCTTTGTGTTGTTGCTGAATGCCACATAACCTCCATCCTTGGGAATGATTGAGGCAAATTTTTCCTTGTCGCCGGTCATGTGCCGTGAGCACCTACTATCTAGGTACCACCCGTCCTTGGAGGAGGACGATCTCAAACATACCAACAAAATAGACTAAGTAACTGATGCTGGTCCCCAAATTTTGTTAGGTCCACGGGGGTTAGTAGCTGGATCACCCTTAACCACCCATACTTTTCTAATTTTCACATGCTTATTCCTATGTGGACAATCAAATTGAATATGGCCAATTTGTTTGCATTTAAAACATTTCATTCTATACTTAGGATGTAACGACCTACTTAATTTATCATTGTTTGCTTAACTGGACTTTTCAATCTTGTTTTGATGATAACAAAATAAAGGATGCTTTAACATGTGGTGTTAAGTGATTTGATTTAGGTAAAAGGACAAGGACACTCACGGTTGATATGTTGAAGTTCAAAGTAAATGTAGTGGAAGCTCCTCAGAATATTGAGGTCAATGAAGGACAAATGAAAAGGTTAAAGGCCACACAATTTTAAAGTCAAAAGTGAACCTCGAGAGGTTGAAGGAGGCTGAGGAACTTAGTGTTTAAGGAAACCATGATTAGAAGGACTGTTGTAAGTACTTCAAAGCCAGATACTATCTAGATACATATGAAGCTCTCATCAAAACAAACTAAGAAACACATTTTTGAAAGATCTTAAAATATGTCTTTGATTAAAAGGCCTCAAAGGAAAAAAGTTTTCAAAATAAAAACTAAAAAGGAAAAATATTGAGAGCCAGATGATTGCCTTGTATAGGCAGGCGACTGCCACAATTTAAAAGAATTAATTTAGGAGGTAGTAGGGTGCCACGCGACTTCCTGAGCACTGACAAGCGCCTAAGTGGTCAAGCCAGGCGACTACCTATGTCCTGGTAGGCGACTACCAGTCTTATGGGTTTTTAGTTTTGACCATGGCAAGCGACTGCCAGGTCGTGGCAGGTGACTGCCACTCAAAACAGATTTCATATCTCAACCTCAACAAGAAGTTTTTCAAATTTTTGAATTTCAAAATTAACTCAACAATTTAATGATTTTTCAAATGTTACTTAATTAAATGAGGACGTTGGTCTATAAACACCTCTTTGGGTAATGAAAAAAATAACCAGAGAAAGAGGATACACAAACACGACAAGTCTAAGAAATCAAACAGACAATACGCTGAAATTCTTCTTGCGCTGAAATTCTCCTTGAGTTCTTTTGCTCATATTATTTTGCTAGAGAAAAACTCTACATTTTTTCGATGGATTGAAAAATCAAAAGCTTAGTTCCGAGTTGCACTTAATTCTTTTTAAAAAACCATCAATGACTTCTAAAACTTTAGAGCTTCTCATGTTCTATTTAGTTTTGGTGTTTTGAAGTATAATTTAGAACTTAATTTGTACAACTTGCTCTGAATTTTGAGAGTATTTTTTGTACACAAATCTACTTCTATCTTCTTGTCCTTTGAACAATTCAAAGGTTTGTTGGATCGTTTGACCAAGCACAGGTTGGCACTTGGAGATGTTTCTCTTCCTGAAAAGAGGGTGAATTATGTAAGGTTTTTGTTCCACCTAGAAGGAACAAGATATAGTAAACTCCTTAGGTGGTTGACCTAAGGCAAGGACGTAGGTTGTGCATAAGCCGAACCTCGTTAAAGTGGTGGTGTCACTCTTTTTTCCTTACTCTCTTTTAATTTCAGCAACGATATACTCTGCGTGAATGTTTAATACATTTAATTATAAAGCAAACACGTATTAGAAATTAAGTAAACCCAAAAACTAATTTGTTCTTGGGCTTGCAGAAACCAATAGGGAGTACGTTGGTTAATTGATCTTTTGTGGAAACCGAAAGGAAGTACCTTGATTGGTTAATTTCCAAAAACTTATTAGCTGAAGGTTTAATTAAGTTCTGATATTAAAAAAAGTGTTTGAATGTCGTTGTAATATTCAAATTCAAAAGACATTAACAGGAGTTGTATATTCATATACAGGGACCCTAAATATTCAAATTGATTTTTGTTGGGTGGTTGTTGTGTTTGAATAGTAAATTAATTGATTGTATTTGTTGATTATGGATTAAATAGAAAATAAGAATATGTGTGGATTGCCTCATTAACAAAAATACAAGTAATCCTTAAGAAATTGTGAAAAGGGACAAGAATTCTAATAAAAGAATCAAAGAAATTTTAAATAACCCAATTCACCCCCCCCCCCCTTCTTGGGACTACACCTTAGGTTTCAATCATATAATTTTTTTTTTCCCACGTATTTATAGTATCGTGGTAAACCATAATCCACCAGGACCCAAGGGTGCCAGGGGTAACCTGAAGTTCAACACCATTACCTAAGCAGCAAGAAACATGAAATCATTTACAAATCCAAATACCATTCAACACAATATCAAAGTTTGCTACAACCATCATATAAATATACACATCTCAGAATATCCAAAATAGTCCTAGGGTCACCACCCCAAAATCCATCTGACCCTAGCAAGTACTTACCCTTCAAGTAAGGTAGGACTATCGAACTCCAGCGCGGAGCTTTATCCACTCTTCTATTTGGGACTCCTAAAATGTTCATATAATTTGGGTTGAGACACCTCTCAGTAAGGAAAAATAAATTAATACAAGTGTATGGCAACGTGAGTATTTCCGTGTTATACATATAATCGTACATAAACATACTTGGTACAATTATCGATGTCATATCTGGTAAAAACATGTATATAATCATATCATGGTGGAACATACTGAATTTCCATAACATATTTCATCTCATATAATAATAATAGAAAACATCCTGGAAGGTTAGCTAGCTGGTGTCATGTCTTACCCCCACACGATTGGGTTGTACGCACAAAGGTGGGACCCGACAATGGCTGGCCGACCACTGCTGAATCAAAAGCAAAAGTCTGTAAGTACGATGGGTCTATGTTGACCTTATAGGTCACACCCTAGTTTTGATAATGACAAATACAATTGTATTTAATAAATATCCAGTTCATGTGCAGGTTCATATTAGCATATCTTCAGTGGCACGTGTAAGCTCAAAGCTTGAAGACAATTTCATACTCTTAATTGTAATAATTTTCAGTGAAACTGTCTATAATAGTAATTAGGGTTTTCGGTTTGTAATAAGCACACACATCACATGCACGATTTGTTTTGTAAGCTCAAACCGAACCGTGAATGAGACAGAACCTTAGGGTGCCCTTCGGTCGACCGACACCGGATTTTTTCGGTGCCTTCAAATTGGACCCCAAGTGACCTTAGGAAACACACATATTTCACATATGTTTATTAGGCACTTGAATAAGACTTGTTTAGGTCAATACGGGACCGAAATGCACACTTGGTGCACTTTCGGTCGACCGGCCAAATGGAGTTCATTTTTGGCCTGGTTGACCGAACCCTACCTGGGTCAACCGTTGACCTAGGTCCCCGTCGACCGAGACCATGTAGTTCATTTGACCCCGGTCGACCGAACCACCTGGAAGTCAACTTTTTGACCTTCCGGTCGACCGAGCACTTTTGTACTCCAACTACCTGGTCGACCGAAGGGTCTCAAGAGAATTCCCAGCGGTCTGGTCGACCGAACCACACAGTTCAAAAGGGCCCGATCGACTGAACCTCAGAATTTTGGAAAATCGCCCTTCCTCGGTCGACGGACTACTCAGTTCAAAATGCCCCTGGTCGACCGAGCTATTTGAGTCCTGGTCAACCGAACCATTTCTGGTCGACCGGACCTCTCAGGTTGCTCCTATTTTTTTACCGTGGTTAAATGCTTTAAACAGGGTTAAATTATTTTAAATGTCATTAATCTTTTCTAACAATCTCAAATAGGTCCCCAACGATCAAAATTTTCAGTATGTCTATATATACTCCTTCATTTGGTGGATTAAGCACTGATTAGCAAAAAGATTAAGAAAATCTCTCTCAAGCCAAAATACTTATTTTTGCTTCTCATTACTCATACTCCTTTTGAAACCTACTCAAGCTTACCTTCTTCATCTATCAAAATCATTGGTAAGTGTATTGAGTATTATTGCTTAGAGGTTTGCTCTCATTGTTTAGAGTGTTTGAATCAATTTTTCTCTCAAAAGCATAACCTAAGTTTTCTTAGGAGGCTTTGCTAATAAGCCTACTCTAAGAAGACTTGTGGTAAACTTCTGAGTGTTGCATTATCATTGCAATATCTTTGGAAGTTTGTATTTGTTTTGATTTGCAAAAACATATTTCAAGCTTACTCAAATATCTTGTGGAATTTATTGAACAATTTGTGAAAATATATTTGTGCTTGTTACACTAATCTTTGTGGTATTATTTGTACAAGTATATATATCATTTGACGAAAACAAAGATTATCTATTTTGCAATCCAAGCATTTACACATTCGTATGATTGACACATTCTATTGATTGATAATGTTGAGGCTTGTTTGATACTCTGTGTGAACACGCTTGACTTAATATTTTGAAGTACACAGATTATTATTATTGACACTCTCACGTGCGTACTACACTGATAGAAAAATTGTTTGAGAGTTGAACCATTTAGACCACACTGAGCTTACATTATTAAATCATCTGTGGTGTTTGTGTTTGTGCGCATTTGTGGTACAAATCTGCTTTAAGTGAAAGCACTTTTATATTGTACCTTGTGATTGTATATCTGAGAGATTCCAGGCGTGGCCTGAGAGGACGGTAATCCAGCCCGGTAAGGATTGGTGTAAAGGTTGAGGTCAGCCCTGTGGTAATTTGACCTGGTTTGTATAGGTGCCGCTCCACCCGTTTAAGTGAGCAAGGTATTGTGATAATCCTTGTGCTGGTTAGCCAAGGCGGGGACGTAGGCAGTTGGCCGAACCTCGATAACATATCTGCGTGTCATCCTCTCTTTACTGCTTTTTGGTGCTTGTATAGTTGTTTAAACTACTTTATTTAATTTCTGGTATATTTACATTATTTGCACTAGATTGACCCTAGGCTTGTGAACAAACTTCTGCTAGGAGGAATACCTAGGAGATAAAATTTAAAAATACCAATTCACCCCCCCCCCCTCTTGGGATCACGGTAAAGCTAACAGTCTACCTCTACTGGTCCGTACACCTAGGGCACTAACACTACAATAAACCACATTGACTGCCATTCTCCCACTGCCCCGTATGGCTAGCAATAGCACTAACATATCATGATCGTGATCATATAGCTACGGTACCGTGCTCGTGTAAGCCTAAACCAAGCCAACTAGGTTCTGATAACATATAACATATTTTCAAATTGTGATACATGGCTATTTCATAATAATAATTTTCAAGTTAATATCATCATATCATTTCATCACATAACATGAAAATCTTCGACCCTTATTTAGACATTTCGTATTTTATCAATCACGGCCCGTACGCCGCATTACATATCAAATAAAATTCTCGGCCCGTACGTCCACATATCATATAGAAGGCTTAGCCCGTACATCAGCATATCATATAAGAAAACCCTTGGCTCGTACGCCAATATATCATAATAAAATCCTTGGCCCATACGCCAACATATCATATAAAAACTTTGTATCATTTAAACATTTTCCCAGAAACAATCATGCCACACAAAAATGGGTATTACTCATATTTAAATCATATCATTATTTACAGCAATATTTTCCCAAACATAATGCTAATATATATATTTATTTTCCTAAAATTAAATGTCGTAAGATTATACATATAATTTCATGAAAACAACTAGATTAATTTATCCCCTTACTTGATTCCTGAAAAGCCCCTAAAATAAACCAATCCAGCACCCACAGGGTTCCTCATTCAACACCCTGAGATCAACATCTCCTAGAACAAAACTTCAGTATTTTCTTGACTACTACAATTTCTACAACTATAGGAAAGTCAAATACTAAATAAAAAGTCTTACCCTAAACTTGGGATGGAATCCAAGCTAGCCTCGTCGACGATCCACTCCAGCATACTTGAAGAGAACTTCCCCATGAATGTCATGGCGGCTTCGGATCTTCGATGCAACGAAGAACGGACCCAAAAACTTAGAGATAAGGGTGGGGAACCAAATAGGAGAGAGAAAGAGAGGTTTGTGCGTGAAGTTTTAGCCAAAAATGAAGTTTAAGTCTATTTATACATTGGCCTTCGTTGATGAATCACATCACTTCGTCGGTGAGGTCAAGAAGGAAATTCTTCAATGAATACTTACCCTCATTGACGAAATTCAGAACTGAGATATATCCTCTCGGTATCTTCTCGTAGACGACACACGTCCCTGTCGACGATCCCCTCATGTGTCCTCGTCGACGAATCCGCTGTGTTCGTCGACGAGACCCTGTTTAAATATTATAATACAATTTCCTTTTCCCCCTTCTTTCATTATTTAAATACCATAATTTCTCCGGGTCACTACATTCTCCCCTCCTTATAAAATTTCGTCCTCAAAATTTACTATCCATATGATTCATCATCCCTTAAAGATAAACGGTCTACTTATTTTATTACTTACCCTCACTTATGGTGGAGGAATACCGTGATTACATTCCAAGTCTTGCAAGATTACATATATAAAATAAAAATTCCCCCAAAACAAAAAGACTACTCACTAACTAAACTATTGCATGTACCTACAAAAGAAACATTACCCAACTACTTACATTTTACCCCTGTAGACACCCCATTTTTACCCAGGCCCAATATATGTATTACTATTATTATTATTATTTTATTATTATTAGTATTATTATTATTTATTCTTATTATTATTATTATTATTAATCTTCACTAATCTTGTTATTTTTATTATTATTATTATTATTATTATTATTATTATTATTATTATTATTATTATTATTTTCTGTATTATTATTATTATTAGTATTATTAATAGTACTTTATTATTATTATTATTATTATTTCCATTATTATTTTTATTATTTTTTATTATCATTAGTATTTTTATTACTATTATTACTATTATCTTATTTATTATTATTATTACTTTTGTTTTTATTTCTATTTATATTGTTTATTATTATTATTTTCATTATTATTGACATTATTTTTTATTATTATTATTATTAGTATGTTTACCTTTATTATTACTATTATTATTATTATTATTTTATTTATTTATCTTTGTTATTACTATTATTATTATTATTATTTATTTCGGTTATTATTATTATTATTATTACTATTATTTATTTATCTTGTTATTATTATTATTATTATTATTATTATTATTATTATTATTATTATTTTCTGTATTATTATTATTATTAGTATTATTAATAGTACTTTATTATTATTACTATTATTATTTTCATTATTATTTTTATTATTTTTATTATCATTAGTATTTTTATTACTATTATTACTATTTATTATTATTATTTTTCATTAGTATTATTATTATTACTTTTATTTTTATTTTTATTTATATTGTTTATTATTATTATTATTAATTATTTTCATTATTATTGACATTATTGTTAATTATTATTATTATCAGTATTTTTACCTTTATTATTACTATTATTATTATTATTTTATTTATTTATTTATCTTTATCATTACTATTATTATTATTATTTTATTATTATTATTATTTTTACCTTATTATTATTATTATTATTATTATTATTATTATTATTATTATTTCCTTACTTACATAATAGTAGTATATATTATTACCAAAGAAAAGAAAAATACCATAAACCAAAAAAGAAATGTTTTTACGGTTTCTTCAAGATTATTTTTATAAGAAGAGGGGGCGCTGCACAGAACCTACAGCCGGGGGGCAGCGGAGCCGAGCAAAAAAGAAAAGAATTTTTTTCTTCTTCTTCTTCTTCTTCTTCTTCCCGGAGACATTTACAAAGAAAAAAAGGGCCTTTCTTCATTCTCATAGGCAGCCGCACCAGGCTCCTCCCAACCTCACTGCTTCCAGTCGTCCTCTCTCTCTCTCTCTCAGTTACTCTCCCCTCTACAAATCCACCGACCAACATACCCGAGCACCAGCCACCCCGAGTCACTCGCAGCAACAGCTGCTACCGCCGTCCTCGCCTGCAACTCCAACCACTCATCAGCAGCCCCATCTTTGTCAACATCACCAAGGTCACCGCCTTCAAGCACCGGCAACAACGGAACCACGCACCAGCACAACAACCAGAGCACCTCAGCAGCAGAGAGGCCATTCTTGGCCAGCCAAACCATTCCCCCTACAACTCCGACGAACCTACAACTCCGACGACTCCCGCAACTCCCACGGCCAACTCCAAAACCACAGCCGAGCCCCCCTTCTGTAACTGCTGCTGCTGCGCTTCTCCACGCTGAACTCCAGCCACCACCGACCAGTCCCTCCGGCCGCACCCCACTGTGAGTTCCCTGATTCCCGGCCACCCCTAGCACACACACACACACCAGTAAATAAGCACACACAAACAACACACACACACACACTAAAACACACACTCTCTAAAGGTGTGATTTCTTTTGTATGTTTTCCTCCTTGTTATTATTATTTATTTATTGATCTTGTATATTCATATTGGTCATACTGTATCATTTAATATTTTACCATTTGC